>NW_004524620.1:6874498-6931317 GCF_000260255.1 Octodon degus | reverse complement strand
AGAAGAAGAAGAAGAAGAAGAAGAAGAAGAAGAAGAAGAAGAAGAAGAAGAAGAAGAAGAAGAAGAAGAAGAAGAAGAAGAAGAAAAAGAAGAAGAAGAAGCTTCTATTATGTAGCATGGGTCCAATAGGCGGCAGGAAAGGCTAGGGCAAAATCAGGGACACTGGGATATTCTGACTTGCACAAAGTTAAATTTCATTAAAAAGATAAGGGATTATTTCCTTCCATTTGAAGAACTTAATTATTAAATACAAATCGAATAAAAAAAAGAAAGTTTTTTTTTTTCTTGTGTTGAAAGCCAATATTACCTTTTGTGAAAATCGCATATTTGTGGGATTTTTGGGGTGGATTTGATGCCATTTCTCATACACTGATACATTTTTTTTTAGCTTATGTTGATTTCTTCTTTTAATGAATTTTATTGAGAAAGAACTAACAATGAGGCAGTTTCAAAACAGGTTAGTAGTGCTGTTACAACAATTAATACATTGCATATTGTTGTCTTTGTAGTAGTTATTCATAGCACAAGATGCAGACATGATATCTTATACCCATCTCTGACAAAACTAAACAAAAGGGGGATATAAATGAAGGACCGGGGGCTGGGGAGATGGCTCTGAGTTCAATCCCCAGCACCACTAAATAAATAAATAAATAAATAAATAAATAAATAAATAAATGGACCATTTTGTAGTGAAAAAATATATATATATCTGTATATACAAAATAGTCAGGATAGACATACTGCTACTTTCTCTTAGTTCAATGCGAAGAAATTTTTGTACTAATAGTGCGCGTGCTGATTTCCGTCACAAGGAATTCTATACTAACGCTCTAAGGAAGACGCCGTTCTGAAGGACTGATACCACATCCACCATAGCCCGTTCACTGCTGTCTCCTAGAGCTGAGCTACTGTGTGATGGACAGAAAAGTATCTCCGAAGAGGCTCCATTTGCAGTAGCTGCTATTGCCTGCGTCTTATTCCGCTCTTTGATAAGGTCGTCAGATCACAAATAGCCCCGCCCTGTAGTCTGATGAACTATTTAAAGGTCACAGGATTGCAACATGACCCGACTTTTCAGCCAGAGGAGATGAGTCTTTGGCTTTGGGGGTGTGCAGTGTGCCTGGGACTCAAGGCTGCTCCCAGAGGCGACAGTCCAAGGAGGCCGCTTTGCCAAGCCCTGGAGGCCTTGAGGAGATGGGCAGGGCTGGTGACCAGAAGGCCTCCGAGAGGGACACTGGCAGGGCTGAGCCTTCCTTTCAGAAGTTGCTGTTTTCCTATTTCTGTTTTCTTCACAGCTATTGCTTTCAAAATCACCTTCATTTCATGGAAACTTGACCTACTTTCTTTCTGCTTTCCCATGACTGCTTTTCAGACTCCAAATTTATTCCCCAAATTTATTTTCCATGGGTTAATCCATGCTTTTGTCAACTCAGACCAAAGAAGGGGAAATCTGTTCAAAATGTGGGTTTTTTATTTGTTGTGTGTGTATGTGTGTAAATTTGCATGGTGATAGCAATAATCAGCCCCAAAATGTTCTCCACTCAGCTGGTATTGTAAGATTTTACACACACACACACACACACACACACACACACACACACACAATGAATAAACTCTTAATTTTCTTTTTGTCAGAATGTTTGTAGCACATAAGGATCATACCCTTCTGAAGAGCGGCTGCACGAACACTACACACTTTAATTCTGTTTACTTTTCCTTACCTTCTCCCTCCCCACAAATCACAAATTTCTTATCTTCTTGAATGTCTTGGCAATGGCTCTCCTTGCCGTTTTCCTTGTTAAATTAAGATGTTATCTATTAAAATGTTTAAATGTCATCCTTGTTTGTGTGGTGGTTTTCAAATATGTTTCAGATGCTGTGACACGCCCCCTTCAGGACAGAAGATCTGTTTTCCACCAACCTTGAAAGGTTGAAAAGGCGCTGGTCTTTGTGACTCACACCAAAAGAATCCAGCACGGTGTGAGCCACTGGCTTCTGAGCCCAGCCACAATGAGGCCACGTGGCCTGGCTCTCAGTGTCTTGACGCTGATCCTTGGATCCACTCTCCATGACACAAGAAGCCCAGGCCACAAGCACAGCCGTGACAGTTGATAAAGCAACCAGCCCCAGGTCAGGGCAGTGCCTGGAGCCACAGCCAACGTGTGGGTAAGCAAAGGCAGAGTGACTTCTGCCTTGATGCTGTGGGACAGAACATGCTGAGGGACCCTGATGGACAGATGCGTGGCTGAGCCAAATCTGCTATAAAACTGAGAGAGATGGTGATAAGGAATGACTGCTGTGTTGCTCCACTTTGTGTTTGGTGGTCAGTTAAATAGCTAGAGATAAGTAGAATACCATGGCATATGAGCTTCTGTCAGATTCACTCAGCATCTGACGACACTTAACAAATACTCTAAATCACTCTTGCTTTTGTGAACACTGAGCTATTAGACCTGCTTTATTGTTTCAGTTTTGTCTTTTGAGGCAGGCTTTCACCATGCAGTTCAGGCTACAAGGGGCTACTCACTTTGCTTATTACAAAATGAACTCACTCTGTGGCCCAGGTGCTCTCACTCAAGGGATGCTGTGCTTTGACCTCCCAAGGGCAGGGATTACAGGTATGCACCAGCACGCCTGGCTAGAGAAGCTTCCTTTAAAGCAAATTTAAATTTGGTAGAAAGTAGGAAAGGTGGAAGAGGTAAGGCTGACGCCCTTGCCCCTAAATGCACCTTGTGGTTTCCTTGGGCACATTCTAAACTTACAAATACCTCAAGAGTTTCAGGCATTGCTGAAGCGAGCAGTCAATAGCAGCTGTCCTGACAACTGCCTGGCCCATGTCGTAGTTTCCAGGAGCTCCTGCACTGCACACATTTAGATATCTAATTTAATTTTCTTCATCCCAAATAGCTAAGTGGGACACAAAATAACTTTTCAAGAGTATGTTAAACACTACTAGATTTGAAATGGAGAATCGAGTTCAATAAATCACATTTTGTTGTCATTTTCTATGTAAGTAGATTTAGACTTAAGCGAATTTGTAGGTCATTTCTTAATGACTGTTGACAAACTGTGGAGGCAAACATAACTTTACAACAACATGACACTTGTTGTTTATAAACAGCGAGTACATGATGGGCAAGAAAGCCAGTAGCCTCAGTGAAAGGCCAGGCGCTGTGTTCATTGAGACCATACAGAAGTGGTCATCCTGGAGTCCCAGAGCTCCCTGATTAGTTGAAAAGAGCCATGGTGGGTGGGCTCTGTTGGAGATCTTTTGTACTAACAGGGCAACACAGGCAGGAGTAAGGCCCATCAAGGTAGATGACTATAAATAGTCCTACTCAATTAGATTGACTCATTTAGATCTGTAAGTCTCTGCTTTATTTCACAATAATAATGACAGAAGTCTTGCATAGTTTTGTATATGTTGTTGGAGTTAATAAACAAAAGGAGGAAAAGAAAGGAACCACTGAAATACGTATTATAGTTTTATGCTCCTTTGTCCTTCCAGAAAGAAATGATGTTTCAGGTGATTTGACTTCTGGTTACTTAGCACCAATGATATTTAATATCCAATACATGTTATAATTTATTGGTGCTTGCTAGGTTCCAGAGTCAGGCTATGAAGATTAGTTCACTTACTTCTCAGAATAAACCACATGGCAGATATTATTGCATCCATTTTTTAAAATGATGAACCTGTGGTAATAAAAGCTTAAATGAGTTTCCTGACCATGTCAGCGTGAGGGGGCATGTGTTTGTGATGCAAAGCCAGCAGCCTGCTTTTAGAGGCTGGTTTCCTCCATGCTAGGGCATATGTGGTACTGTTTCTCTGGGAAGCATTCATTTCTGGCTTGTGGTTGTGACCTATTACACTCCGTGTTCGACGCTCCTCTGCGACAGGCGCGCTATTTGCCAGCATTTTAGAGATGCATCTTCACCACCTTGGGAAATCCTTTCTTTTCAACTCTGTAACTGCTCTAAGTACAGTCTTGAAGGGATTTAACCAGAGCTGTCTATGGGAGAGCTTTCTTTCTTTTAATGGGTTCTGTTGAATAATGACTGCTTGCTGCATTTGTTGATTACATCTGTGGGGGCAGGCACTTTAGCCTCCCAACCTTATTACGTGTATGTGTGTGTGTGTGTGTGTGTGTGTGTGTGTGTGTGTGTCTTTCCATTCACAGATGGAGACATTTTCCTGTCTTCCATGGGATAGGAGGACACAGAAAACTTCTTTTGGTCAGAAGAACAAATTCTTTTTGGGAGCTCGACTAAAAATGAAATTCAGTCATTAGCAGGATCTTAACTCTTGCCACGTGACATTACGAGGATGCAAAGCCTTGTTCTACCATTGCCCTCCTTCAGTGAGACCAGGACTTGTTCAGAGGAAGCTGGCAAGGTCCCTTTGTGTGTGGCTCTGGGCCACACTACCACCTGAGGCCACAGTGCCTTATCTCTCTGTTCCTTCTTTCTTTCCTCCGGTTGCTTTTAGCCTTTGTCCATTGCCTAGAAAGTTTCTTGGAAAGCCTCTCTCATGGTGTGAATACCATGATGAAGACATCGCGCTGCCGCCGCCTCCTGATGCTTCCTGAAGCAGAAGGGACTGGTTGCACTGAGAAGCCCGGCCTTTCTTCCTCCTCTGTGCCACTCACCTCCTTGTCCCTGCCTCATTCCCAGAGAACTGATTCTTCTGTGTGGAAGAGTTTCAAACGCTTACGAATGGCCACACGTACTAGACTGTTGTCAAACTCTAACCACCAAGGGAGGGCACTGACTGTAGCTTCTGCACCTTCTCCCCTTTCTTTATCTGAGCTTTCCATTTTTTCACTTTTGAGTTATAAAACAAAAATTCTTAGGCAGTGGCATGGAGGCAAAAAGATGTTGTGGATTATTGGACAAGAAAGTGTCATCTGACACCACCAGTATCTTGTGGAAGGTGTCTGCTAATGTTATTCAGTGTTTTCTCCACCAATAGTGCTTAGGGACATGGTTTTTAATCACTTAACTTCATTTCAAATCTCATACAAACTATGACATGAGATGACAAGTATCCCAAGAGTAAAAAAGTGGAGGAAAAGAAAGGAGGATTCAATTCTTCATTCATGGCCATCTGTAGTAAGTGGCACTGGAAATAATTCTTGAAGATTGGCTAAAATTTAACTAGAAAAAGAACTGATACATGGGCTGGCCAAATAGCTCAGCGGATTAAAGCTCCTGCAAGCAGGCTCAGGGGCCAAAGGTTATATCCCCAGGCCTGCTACACAGGCCCTGCCCCAGGGGTGCACTGAGACAGAGACTGAGACTGGGCATGGTGGCAGGTGCCTGTAATCCCAGCTCTTGGGAGGCTGTAAACAGGCAGATCACTTCAAGTCCAATCTAGTAGTGAGACCCTGAACACCCTGTATACCCTTCCCTAAAATTAAAAAAAATAAGAACTGATAGAATCAAACAAGAAGTACACCTTCATTCCCTTCTGTGTTTTCTTTTTTCTCTTATTCTCATTGCCTTAATATAATTTTTTAAAATTATGTTTAAGTAAAAGCTTATTATATTTATCCCTTGGTATCTGCCCTGTATAGAAACTCCATAGAAGCTCGGGTCTTTGTATAAGGTGGTGCAGTATTTACATGTAACCTATTTGCTCATATATATTAAGTCATTTGTAGGCTAGTTGCAATTCCTAATGTAATGAAAATGTTAAGAAATAGCTGCAACACTATATTCATTAGGGAATAAAGATCCGAAAAACACTTCTTTACATTTTCCGCACAGACGCAACCATCGTAGGCCTAGATCCATCGCACGAGAATGACAGTGCAGTTGAGCAATGCACAAAATCCATGGAGAAGAAGGAGGCAGGTCTGTGACAGGAGGGCGATTACAGAAGGCTGCAGCTCTTCCAAAAATCTAAGTTTTGGAACTTTCTAGAATTTTAAAAATTCTTTGGGTCAGTGATTTTTTAAATCTCCATATGAAGAACCCACAGAGATGGAGGGCCAACTGTACTCCTTCCAGAAATAACAGTACAACTAGGACTATCCCAAGGCTGAAAGTTTTTCCACTTGAACTTTGTCTCATTTATTTCCCTCATTTCTGGGATCAAATATCCAACACCTGCAAATTAAAGAAGGAGAAATTTATCTTGTTCATACATTGTAGAGCTTCCAATACGTAGTCCACTGTCTGCAAAGCAGGACTTTACAACGCAGGGCATCATAGAGGAAGATCTGCCATGCCTTGGCTTTCAGAAAGCAGAGAAAACGAAGGGAGGAGCCAGGGGAGGGAGAAATCCTTTCGGGCTGCACCTCCAGGAGTTCATCTCCTCTGACAGGATCTACCTCCCTGAATCACCTTTAGCAATGAGCTCATCAGCAGATCAGTCTAGTCATCAGTATCAACACCCCACAGTCCAATCACCTTCCCAAAGGGAAGACTTTGGGAGGACATCTAGATACAGAATGTAACAGATAGATACTAAACGTAGAATATCATCAAATGTCCACAGAGTGCACATTGAACATCTCAAATCTGAAAATCTCAAATTGGAAATTGTCCAAAATCTAAAAACGTTGGAGTGTCAACATTTCCTACAAGTGAATAATTATACACTGTAGAATTTTGTTTTACACATAAATTTAAAATAGTGTATAAAATCTATTTTCTAACTACATGTATAAGGAATTGGGCCAGGGAGATAGCTCAGGAGAAGAAGCACTTGCCTGGTAAGTGCAAAGCCCTGAGGTCAATCCCTGGTTTTGAAAAAAAAAAAAAAAGAATAAATGAAACATAAAGTCTATTTAGATTTAGGTCTGACCTCCCAGATGTCTTCTGCTTATAAAATTTTTCAAAAATTTGACAAAAATTCAAAATTTAAAGATTTTGGATGAGGGCTACTCAATTTGTACTATGAACTCATAAAACTGCTACAAAACAAATCAAATTAACTGGATAATTCTGTAAAATATAATTGTAATATTGCTGTTTCTTCCCACTTTTTATATTGAAAGATTTCAAACCAATAGGTAAGTTGGAGAAAACATAAAATACCCATATCTCAATCTTCACTAGAGTCTTGACTCGTTAACATTTGGACATATTTCGTTCTTTCTTCTCTCACTCTATAAGTGACTTTATGAACTGTGTATGTGTATGCATATATATCAAATTATCTGTGTTCCATTTATACAATTTTTACAAAAGTTATGCAAATTTTCCAGAACAATTTGTAGTTAATTTGTGATATTTTGCTCTATAAACTTCAGCATGTGTCATATAAAAACAAAATTATTTTTATATACACTTTTCAACCTGAATCTATTTTACATTGCTATAATAATAATTATTAACATCTTTATCTAATTTTACTAAGCTTCCCAATAATTCCTCCTGGCCCAGTGTCTACTCACATTATGCATACAGTCACCACATCTCTTTTCCCCACTAGTCCAGAATGTTCACCTCTTCTGTTGTCTTTGATGACTTTGGAAATTTTGAGATAAATAGGCCAGTTTTTTTAAAGACTTTTGCACATTTAACTTGTAACCTGGCTTACAATTTATCAAAAATAGTACATAGAAGATGTGCTACTCTATGGAGGGTTACATTTTAAGGTGAAGACTTTTAATTTCAAGTGCATCTCTAATCTTGGAACTGTAATGAAGAGCAGCAAATCACTCCTGAAGAAGTTCTTTTTCCAGATACACACAGAAGAATATCTCACATACTTATTGTCTAGCAACTTACAATTACATAGCCCAATAGTTACTTTCAAGATCCGAGATGGTGTGGTGGAATGGAATTATAGTTTGGTAAAGGTGGTTTGAGCTTCGTGCTGCTGCTGTTGCTATTTAGCAATACTTCACCTGGTTAACTTGTTTTGGTTTAATGTTTTCATCTACGTACAATTGAGTATTCCTGACTCTATTTGGTGGGATTGTCATGTGAGATAAATATGTGAAAATTCTTCATGGAATGTAAAACATCTTACAGCTTACGCGTGCTGTCTCTGTGCCTGTGTGGTGAAACGCAGCCCCAGAGGGGAGCTGGATTTCCTGGAAGTTGGCCTAGAGCAATCTAAGTCTTGGGGCTTTCAGCTCTGAAGCTCCCTACCACTTCTTAGTAGCTGTCTGTCCACTTTCTTTGTTTCTTTTATTTATTTATTTGGTACAGGTCTCACTATGCAGTTTAGACTCTTAGAGATCCTCTTGTCCCATCCTCCCCAGCACTGGGATTACAGGCATGCACCACCATGCCCACTTTTAGGGTGGCATAGTGAGCCCAGGGTTTGGGCTGGCATGGCATATGGTACTGGGGATGGAATTCAGGATCTTGGACTTGCCAGGCAGGTGCTTAGTCTGCTGAGCTATCTCCCCAGCCCTTCTTTCTTTTCTGTCTTTTATCCCCCAAATAAAATGTTCTTTGTTATACTAAAAAAGATAGAACAATCTAAATCTCTAATGACCCTGCAAACATTTTGTATTACTTACTTCTGGCTGCCTTTCAATCAAATTATTCACTGTATTTAATAGACTACCCACTCTCACCACCTTCCCAGAAGGCTTTCCTTATTTGAACTTGTATCAGCAGGTCCCATGTCTTCTGCAAATTATATACTTATTCTTCATAATAAACTATTGTAATTGTAATACAAACTGTTTTCTTGTTAATAAATCAATTCAGATGGGTTCTCATAACTCAACTATGATGCATCAGTATGCTGACACATTTTCTGTTCTCCAACCAGGAATAAGTATGGACAGAGACAAAGATTTCTGACATGTATGAAATTACTAAATATAAAGTGTTCAGGGAGTTTCTAAGATAGTATGACTAGAGTCATGCTCTGTTCTTGTCATGAGAAATGGAGCATGGGAAATAAGCTTTTGGGATTGCTACTTTTCCAGCACTTAGTCTTGAAATGACTTTAAAAAAAATTTATAAAGTAGTTCTTAGAAACTTGTTCTCTGAGTTAAAACAGAATTAGAGGAAGTTATGTCAATACATTCTGGATTATAACCTAAATTAGGAAACATAGAAATTCAGTAAGTATTCTGTTGGATTATGGTGTGTAGCTACCAACAGAATATTTTATGTGCCTTTAGAGGATAGTATTCTAGGACTACAGGCAAAAGCTGTATTAATTTAAATAAAGTTTAGTTCAATAGAAATAAGGAGTTACATAATCATGAGAACAACTGTTTTAGTATTCTGCTAGCAGAAACATTTTCTTCCTTGAGTAAATTCCCCAATGTTCATTCTAACTTTAATGATTCCAGTAATGGTTTTTATGCTTTTCAGATAATTGAAGAACAATATGAAAATCATTATATGTTACTGTTTATTCAGAACCGTCAAGTATATTGCTCCTAGCGGACTGCTTCCGTGAAAATCCTCTTGTACAAGGCAAACAAGCACTCAGATCTTCTTTTCCCTTAGTAAAGGAAGTGTGCAATGTATATAAAATACACAGAAAGGGAACAGGCGTGGGCCACATTACTGGGAGTGCGCATCAAGCATTTAACAAAGAGCTGAATTACTCACTGAAGCTGAGCAACCAGCAGACCTATGTGGACAAAGCATAAAAATGTTTTATGAGGGCCAGTGACATAACTCAGCAGGCTAAATGCCTGCTTAGTCAAGCACAGGGCCCGGGGTTTGATCCTGGCACCATATGCTGTGCTGGCCCTAGCCCCAAGCCCTCTTTATACTCATTTCTCTCACTTCTTATGGTTAAAATGCTGTTCATTATTATAATTTACACTTTTCTAAAGGTAGGTCATATTACCTCACATCAAATATTACATATTGGTAAAATTTTCTTATCTTCCCAATTTCCGTGTTTCTCTAATGTTGGTCACTACAGGGAGCACAGTATAGTGATGGAATGTCTGTTACTCCACTTAAAGGAGTTTCACTTTCTAGATGCTGGATCTCTGTGGTGAATCTTCCTTCAGAAGATTGCTGAAGAACCTTTCTACACTGTGGTTGGGACTCTTGCAAAGGTCCAGCCATACCAGTGACTTGATTACATAATACGTGCAGGTATGCTTTCCTTGCTTAGACTGAGCAAATTAAAGAATGTCATTCCAGCTTGAATGCTTCCAGAGGTGACAAATGGTTCTCTATTGCAACTGTGCTACAATTAAAAATTTCCCTCCACCTAATCTTGCCCACATAATTATTCCTGAAAAAAACACCTCCATCAATCATATGCATGGGCATATCTGTTTAAGAGCCAATTTTCTGGGAATGTAACAAAGACACTTATTCTCTAAATGGCTCGAGGAGGCAGATCCTTAAATCACTCTTCACTTGTGTGTCTACTGACTGGTTGCAGGTGAGAACAATGTCACCTGTTCTGTGCCAGACAAATTGTTCAGCCTTTATCAGCGCTGGAAAAATGGAATATGAGTCAGTCAAAAACAAAAAATAAAACAAAATCAAAACAGAAATAAATACAGGAAGCCTAACCTCTGTTTGAGAAGCTTGGCCTAAGCGGTACTTTTAAAGGCTATGGGACTAGCTGACTGTTGCCAATAAGCAAGCAGTAGAAAAAGGTAAAAAATGTTTGGGCGATCACCAGCCAATCTAGGTTGAAATGTGAAAGCCCAAAGGCTTCCCCGACAGCACATTCCTTTGTCTTCCATCATCCAGGTAGGACAATCTGAATGTCAGCCCCAGTGCTTAAGTAAAAGGAAGAAGACATCTGTGGTGGCTTGGGCTCTCCTTTCTGCCAGTCTACTGTGTCCATGTCAGGGCCACTGTTGGGTAGAGACTGGGACTTCAGACTTGGGAGTGAAGAAATCAAGTAGATAAACTTATCACTGTGAGGCTTTCATCTGCTGAAACTTGAAGAGCCACAAAAGTGACCTACTTCTCCATCGTAAGAATTAATACATCCCCTCACCTCTGCAGATGATTCACAGGTATCTGTTTTCCAAGCTAACGCTAAACCCACCTCCAGGACCTACCTTCCTCTTTGCTTCTGGGTATGCTACTGATGACTAGGGTAAAAGAACAAATACCTGGCCAAGGGCATTCAGATCATGCTGAGAGGAGGAAAAGACCCTTATGTTGAAGATCTAGAGACCTAAAAGGGAGCAACATGGTCAATGAATGTGAGCCTGGATCTTCAATATGCTGGATCAAGGGAGATGTAAAAATCAGGCAAGGGAATTTTTTTTAATCAATATGAGAGCCATTCCCTGTGATATGAGGTTTAATGCCCTGGAAAGGATTCTAGGACCAACATTGTTTCGGTTGCTTTTTGATGCTGAGACAAAATAACTGACACCCAAAGTTAAAAAGGAAGGGTTTGTTGTAGGTCAGAGTTTGTGGAGTTTTCAGTTAATAGTTGGCTGGTGCCAAGGCAGGGTGACATGGCAGAGAAGAAATAGTTCATGGCAGGCAGAAGGCAACAAGCAGCAAAATAGTGGGGCAGAAAGCAACACCAGCAGCCTTCTTTCTGTCCCTTGGATTCCATCCAGGGACGTATACCAAACCTAGTAGTGGACCAATTTAGCAATCACATGCACTTAACATCAGAATCACACAGTTTAGATCCAGCCATTTCTGAAAAGCTCCACCTATGAAGGGATGAAGCTTTGGGCCAACACAAGCCATGACAGATATCTAACACACTACTAGTTGAGCTTGCAAATTTTCGAATTCTTAGAATGAGTAAAACTTTTACCAAACTGCAATTCAAGAAACGCTGGCATGTCAAAGAAGAAGGAGTTAAGAGGCTTAGAGGAGTTGACATGTTGGCGTGAATTTCATACATACAGCTGGAAAATCGAGAAACAAGGTATGTTTTGCAGAGGGCCTGGAGAAAGTGTGATGCAGACTTCAACTTTACGGGGTGGTTAGAGTTGAGATGATCCGAGACAATGGCTGTAATGCAAAAGGTGTCCGATTACTATAATGACTGGCAGGGTCAGAGTTTCAACCAGGAGTTTTGATTAGTTACTAGGATCTTAGAATTAGTTAATAGAAAACAATATCCCACAAGCAAGATAAATGGGTGGCCAACAAGGACACTGATCAGTTTGTATAGTGACAATAAATTAAAGAGGCTAAAAGCAGTGCAATCTCATGCTTAGAAATGCCAGCCTTCCACCCTTTTGAGTGTGCCAGCTAAAATCATGGTTCTCAATAAAAAGGAGGGGAGGAAGGGAAAGGGGAATAAGGCAAAATAATGTGAAGAGTGCCAGGGTAGGGAAGGTGGGGAGGAAGAAGGAAGAGATCATCAATAGGATCTCCAACATGAGCATGCTCTTCCGCACCCCAACCAGCAGGCCAATATTAGGCACCCATCTGGTCTAGAAGGAAGGAAGAAAGGAAAGGAAAGAGGAAAGAAAAGATCTCATAAAGTTCATGTGTGGTTAAGCTTCTGGAATTGCAATCCAGCATCACACCTGGGAAACCACGATATCCTAGGATGTACAACAGAAAAAAAAGCTAAAATCTCACACAAGTTCCTCTTTTGGTTTTGTGATCACTGTGAAATGACACTGGTCTATGAATTCAGATTAAACTATGGAGAATAAAAGGAAGTTAGAAGGCTGAATAGACCGGATGGCAGTTTTTTTGTCTGAGGATAGGAAGAAACAAGGAGTTGTGATGTTTTCCCCTTTCCATTACATGCAAATAGATGAAGATATTGACTTACAAAGAAGTTTTACTCTATGTAATCATTCAACATTTTAGATCTTGTCTGTTGTACAACCTAGAGTATCGTGGCTTCCCAGGTATGGTGCTGGCTTGCAATTCCAGAAACTTAACCACACATGAACTTTATGCAATCTTTTCTTTCCTCTTTCCTTTCCTTTCTTCCTTCCTTCTAGAGCAGTTGGGTGCCTAATATGTATAAAGTTCTTTGCTTTATGATTTTTAGTTCAAGTTCTGACTAGTATTTTCTACTCAAGAGAAATTTGTAACGTAAGACATAAATATAAACAGATGTTTATATCAGAAGGTAAAAAGTATTAATCAAAATATCTCGGGAATATTGTGCACCTAGCTCAGGCTTAGCATACCAAGCCTGAAACACAGAAATGAATAAAATGGAAAATATGGAAAAGGTCAGTCCAAGAAAAGAAGACTTCATCTGGAGAAGCCAAGAAGAAGGACAAACCCAGGTAGAGAAGTAGTAGGGCCTGCAGTGGCCTGCTGGTTGGTCATGTGGTTTTAGTGTGTTAAGATGAGATAGGAGAGATGGACTTCATGAAAGGAAGCTTATGCTACACCAAGAATAATAGGCCTACCGTGTCATGTTGAGCTATTCAGTTGTATTTAATTGATATGGGAGTGGAGTTCACATGATCATGTATTCTCATGGTGGTAAATGTTCTGTATTAATGAAGGATGCATTGCAGGAAACAATACTAGAGAAAACGGTACCTTCATTACCATTGTATCATAGCATGAGCTCTGTGTCTTGAGGATCCAAATACTGGTGGCTATCTATAGAGGCTTTAGCAAAACTCTGCTGAATAAAGGAATGAACAAAAGAATCAAATAATCAAGCATTTTGTCCTCAGTTCTATTGCTAGTAATGATTTTGTGTGTTATAAATGGCCTAATGGTCGCAAGCTAAAATAAAAATGTCAGGAATGTGTAAGTCAACTTGTTAACCCACTATCATTCCACTGTCTCAGCTGAACAGCCTCCCTGCCCTCTGGGTGAGGTCTTTTCTGTGCCAGCTTCCGAGATACACTTGGGTTGTTTGGGTCAACTGGGGTAAAATTATCTTCCTTGGCCTTTTAAAAATTTGTTTAGAAGTCACATGAAGTAGTGCCAAGCAAGGAGAAGTTCACAAATGCTAGTCTATTGCTCAGCCTGGAGACACACCTGAGACAGCTGAGAGAGGCCTAGAGGCACTGTAGGGCCACAAGAAGAGCTGGGAAGAAGGCGTACCTGTGCCACACAGGAAACGAGAGTGGGTGACTAGTGATGAAAACACAATTCAAATAAAGAAAATTCTACCATTCTGTTTCGGCTATTCAAGGATAAAGTTCAAACTAGGTGAATGAAAATTCTTCCAAAAAAGTCTTTCTTGAATATTATTTCTCATTCTTGATGATTCAAGGTTAAACTATCAAGAAACTGCAGCTAAGAAATTTTGTAACACTGACCAGGAACAGATGCCTGAGTTAACACTTATTCATGAGGAAGACAAAGTGGAATACATTTCTTTACATTGAAGTGCTTAATTAGAACATGAAATACAATGTTCAAATTTCTCATGGAGGTTCACGAAATCAGGAGTGAAGCCCAAATATTCTTAACCAGAGACTTAGATTGTAAGAGACACAAAGACTTTGAAAACACAAGGTACATGGTTGCCTGTGCCAAAGATTGCTGTAAGTATCTGAAGAAATGCAAATATCATAGATGGAGGAAATGAAAACCCTAAAATATAAAGACTACAACAAACCCAGTTGCCTTGGAAGAAATAGTAAAGCTATCACAAATATTGTGAGCTATTACAACTTGTATTGGACAAGTGCATATTGGAATTTACCTGAAAAGATTCTTTAATACTTGACTTAAAGTTACTAAAACATGATTTCTTTTCTACAGGACCATAATTCCATTAAAATAGGGGAAGATTGATGAAATATGTCTCTTGCATCCTACCATGCAAATATCTGAACCTTCACAAAGCATAACCAAACACACCAGGATGCTGAGGGTGTGAAGCTGGCACTCAATACCTTCAGATAATAATTTCAGGATCACACAGACTAGTAATGATAGAATGAATCAGCAATGCTTTGTGTACAAAATTTCTTTTAATTTTGAGAAATGCTTGGTAATTTTGCTTTTGAAATGAACAAGGGAAGGCATTTCCTTAGAGAACAAAGATATTTCTTACTGCAATTGGCTACTTTCCTGTTCAAGAATCTCACTAAAATTTGGTGCAAAAATTGTGCCTATCACCAGGTGTGGTAGAGGAAACCCATAATCTCAGCACTTGGGAGGCTGAAGCAGAAAGTTCATGTGAGTCAGAGGTTGGCCTGGGCTACATAGTGAGTTTAAGACCAGCCTGAATTATGTAGTAAAACCCTGTCTCAGAGAAAACAAATGTGAATACCTTGCTTTTTAGAATAGCTAAAACAGCTACCACAATGCTTTGCACTTGATAAATGAATATTTGCTGTGTTCACAAAAGGCCAACGAGGAGGACAATGTGAAGTGAGTCAGAGCATCTTGAGCATTCGGTTAACTGGAAGGCAGCGTGCACACGGGAGGTGGTAAGAAACCAGGCTTGAAAGGTGTATCAGCTGACTACATGGTCAAGTTCTTAATAATGGATTCGTGGCGGGAATAGCTACTTCTGTGTAGATTATATGTGACTGAAATATTGACAAAATAGATTCAGTTTGATAGTTTAAAATTGTTAGAACGCATTAAATTTATGGAATTGTTGAGTTTATCTTTTTTCACCATCTGCTGCTGCTGTAAATCTAGAATTAATTGCTTTAAGACACGTGGGCAATGATTGAGCACATCAAGAAAGAAACTAAATAAAAATGAACCTCAGAGTTAGACAATATGGAGAGAGCGCTGTAATTCTGTCAACATGGAGCTTCTAGAAAATTAGCGAGCTGGTAGTATAATTGCCAATTATTCATCAATTTTGTTCATTTTGAGTTTACAATCCCACTTGGGCTGAATAAGGGACTGAGATGGATCACTCACAGAATTCCTTCAGGAAATTACACTTCAGATGTGTTTCGCGGGACAAATAACTCAAAATTTTTGTCAGTTATGGCCTCTGCAAGGTTTATTGCACTGATTGCTTAAATTCTCTGTGTGGAGGAGGGAAAAGAATAATTAGAGACTTCCATTACTTGTTGATTCCACTTTATGTAGATCAATCAGTGATGACAAGATAAACTCAGGGTACATATTGTCTCTTACTGGTGCAATGTGTTGCCTACAGGCCTTAGATTTACACAGAAGAGCTGCTGAGCTTTGATGCAGTGTCAACTAACCAGAGCCATGTTCACATCCAGAAGAAAGCAGTTACTCTAAGACTCAGGCTTTCACAGGAATCCTGCAGATAGAATTCTCACTGTGGCCTGGATCAATCTTGCCTTGACGAGCACAGGATCTTTGCAGTTTATCATCTGAATAGGGCTGTTTCCAGGATTTCTTAGTATGGTGGTGCTCACCTATAATGCCAGTGCTTGTGAGGCTCAAGTAGGAGGATGGCTGTGAGTTTAAGACCAGCACGAGCTGCATAGTAAGTTCAAGGCCAGCCTAAGCTATACAGTAAGACCCCCTCTCTCTCTCTCTCTCTCTCTCTCTCTCTCTCTATATATATATATATATATATATATATATATATATATATATATCTCCAGAGTATTAAGTGAAAACCAAAAACAAAGGTAAATTTTATCTCACGGCTCTAATGCCATACTTGTGTGCACTTCATTAACAGCCTTCCTTCCTGAAAGACTTCGAGGGCTATGGAGTCAAGGACCAGATGTTCATGGTTACATCCCTTGCAAGACACATTATTGTTAAGATAAAGTGAACACCTCTGGTAAAGCCGAGGAACGTCAGTTGTGATACAGCTGTGCCACAGCATGAGAGATGGAAAGCCACAGCCTGAGGACCGAGACTAAGGAGCAGAGTGTGCTTCTCTCCCTCAGCTAAACGGAAGTACTCCTGCCTAACACTGTTGCAAAAGCAGCTAAAGGCAGTAAACTAAAATAGGATTAAAAACAATAAATTTTAAAATATCACCAGTTCAATCCTAAAAAGCATGAACAAAATGGTTTTTATTCTGTTCTAGCTATGTAAGTAATAATGCTGGGTATCAGTGAAAATATCTAGCCATAAGATTAAAAATACTACGCATTATTTGCAATGCTTAAGCCTGCAGACTTGCAATGTGACCACGGTTCTGTGTTGGCAGTATTGCTTTGTACAGTTCTCATATTGGAAAGGAGTTGATCTTTTTAAATAAACATGGTCTATATTGTTCTTACAGGACTATTTCAGTGGTGTAAATAATAAATATCTTTTCTTAAAAAATAAAATAAAATAAAGTGACCAAGCATGGAATACTCAGTATAAGTAGAGAATATTGCTATACAAATAAACAAATAGACCCGTTAAAAAACCAAATAAGCATACAGAAAGGATAGATTGAGTGAATTTAGTGATAACAGCTATGCATAAGGTTCTTGACCTAGCTATCGATTTAATCAGCATATTAATGGTGGTAATAGAAAGGTGGCTGATTAAATGCTGTGGGGGGAAAACTCACAAGTTAAATTTAGATATGATTTAAAAATAATTTCTATGACACAATAATGATACATATGGGGCCAGGGATGTAGCTCAGTGTCAGGAGGGCCTGCCTGGCAAGCACCAGGTCCAAGTTCTATCCCTGGTACCGAAAAAACAACAACTACCACAACAACAAAAAAAAAAACAAACCCAAATGTATAAGAAATCCTCCATATGTTGAAAGATTGAATACCAAATCTGTGAAGGCCTGATGATTCAACCAACTGAGAGGAAATTAGAAATGGCAAAGTTGAAAGGTTTAATGGCATAAAAAGTAAACTTAGATAATAATTTAATATTAACCAATTGACTTATGCTTCATCTTTTTCTTCAAATATATGGAGGTGTCACATAAATAAAATAACATGAAATAAATGAACAGTAGGTGAGGTTTTGAGGAACATACTTTATAGAACAAAGGTATAGGAGCATGCAATCATTTATGTACAGGACATTCATTGTTATCTTGTATTGACTGGCAAATATTTCCTATTTTTAAAACTAATGAATGTCAGTCAATGAATAAATTGTTACATCGATATAACACATTACACTGAGATACAATACAAATACTTAGAAATTTCACAAAATAGTATGTGAGATCTTTATGTATAAATTTGCAAGTACACACTTGAAATACATTTGAGTGAAAGAAAACTCAGATTAGCTTAGAATGTGTTATCAAATTTGTTTTAAAAAATTCTAGAGAAAATGTTTTCTCTGTTTTAAAAGAAGGTGAAAAATGTAAAACAAAACAAGAGGAAAGGCATATTTATAAGCAAGTGCTACGGGTAACAAGTCCCTTATCTGTACCATTGGGTGTCGGCGACATAATTGCTTATTTGGGTAGTCCCCAAATTGAGCTTTAGGTATCCAACTGTCAACAAAGTGAGGAAAATCTGCTTCATTTCCCAATTTTCATTTTTTTTGCAACTTAAAAAGCAAATCAACTATTCAAGAGAAGCACAGCACACATTTTCCTGCCAAGACTAGAAAGGAATTTCTCCCAGGGGCTCCCAGGGAGGGGGCCATTCTGCGATACCCTTGAACAATGTCTGCAACAACTTCCTCCAACAAGCACAGCTTTGGGCCTCTCAGGCCTGCGCGCAGCGCTGCTCAGCACGGGCCAGACGGCCCCAACAAAGCAAGCGCAGGAACAGCAGTTCCCTTCTTTTCACAGAAAAGCTCTACAAATTGGAGAGGAAACAATACAAATATATTTAGCTTTATCCTGTTCTCTGGAGAGTTTGGAAGATCCATGACCTAACTGGATCTACAGTTACCGTTTTTCTTAAAAACCTTGCTGAAATTAACAGTGCAGTTTCAGTTTAAGTACATTATATACCAAATTACTAGATAAAGTCTAAAAGGCAACACTAAAATGAATTTTATTTATTTATTTTTTCATTTTTATTTTTTGTATTTTAGAGAAACGTCTACAGGGTGTTCAGGGTCTCACTACTAGATGGGACCTGCAGTGATCTGCCTGATTACAGCCTCCTGAGAGCTGGGATTACAGGCGCGCACCCCCATGCCCAGTCGCAATTGCTGTCTCAGCGTGCCCCTGGGGCGGGGCTGGCATAGCCTGGCCCCTACACTGCTTGCAGGTGCTTTAATCTGCTGAGCTATTTGACCAGCCCCAAATTTTATTTATTTATTATTTTTATATTTTATTTTTTTGGCACTGGGAACTGAACTAGAGACCTTGTGCTTGCCAGGCAGGTGCTTGTGCCACTGAGCCTCTACAATGAATGTTAAACAAGAATTGTTCTTCACAGGAGTAGAATAGAAAAATGCTAAAATGCAACATCTGGACTAGGTCATTGAGAATTAGGATTTAAAGTAAAATAACAAAACACATATTAAGCTCTTTAAAACTGTTCAACATTTTCTCTGTTGCAAGATTTTTTTTTAAAGAATAGTTTAATTACTCATACATTACTGGGCACCTGGAAATTTGTATGTGCTACATTTTTTATTCCTTCATGATCATTACAAGATCAATACCAATTCACAGAGATAACAACCATGAGGCTCAGTATTTAGGGACTTGGGTCATAAGCAGAATGTTTGCCAGTTTGGGTAGTGACCCTGGGATTCACAGTCAAAACAGTCTAACTTTAAACTTGTTTTAACTGCAGCAGAATTCTTTTCTTTGGTACGGGGTCTCGCTACGCGGCTTGGATTAGTAATGATCCTCCTGTCTCAGCCTGCCTAGTGCTGGTATTACGGGTGTGCAGCAGTGTGCCTGGCTTCAGGGCCGGCATGGCGCTCCTGAGGTTCTGGGGCCAGAACCGCACCGGGGTATTGAACCAGGGTCCCGGCAGGCACTTAGGCCACTGAACTACTGCAGAATTCTAAGCAAATACGAGGTTCATCTCTTTCTCTTTTTTAAGGTTTATGATTAGTATTTTCTTAGTAACTTTTCTAGCCAAATTAAATTTGCTGGGTGGCTTTGTTCTCAAGAATTGGCACTGGGACTGGAGATGCAGCTCCGTGACAGAGCACCGAGCAGCTGTGCATGAAGCCTTGGGTCCTAAACCCAGCATCACAAAAACATTTTTAAATAAGTTTTTAAATATAAATTTTTATAAGTTTTTAAATATCGATTTTAGTTATCAACATATAGAAGATTATCATCTGTAGCTAAGGCACAAAAATTCGTAGTTACTTGGTAGATGTCTGGTAATTTCCTTATAATACAACCACATTCTATTTTCTGCAACTTTCCATAAATCCCCAACACTGTGTATTCATGGATGTGTATACTCATCTGGGCCTTTTTACTTGGGCCCAAGTTAGTATCCAACATCCTTAGCTGAAATGTCACAGTTAGGGCAAAGACCTCCACACCTGCTCTACACTGGCCTATGACATTCCTGGAGACATTTTCACCAAATGTGCCACTTTTCCTCACCAAACGTAAAATTGAGAAATGTTTAGGTTTCTGTTTCAAATATTGCATTGTACTTCTGTCTTCTGTCTTGGAAAACCAGACTAGACTGCGTGAGATCTTTGAACTTCCTTTAAATGCTTCTCTCTAGGGCCTAGAAGACACTAGCACGTTTAGCAGCCATTTTTGCAGCTTCATTTCATTCTCCTGACCACGCAGATAACCTTTGCTCCCTACGAGAGATGGCTTCATCTTTCCTTGTGTCCAAGGGCCACACTTTGGGGACACAGTACTTCTCTATGCAGACAGTCCACTGAGAGAGATCAGTGCCTGAGATCATCAGGAAATGGCTGGAATTTCCTACTTATAGAAAACTGCAGTTCGCTATTAGAGATGCTGTTCACTCTTGCCGCTCCATGTAGACATGCATTGAAGTATTTGCTATCACTTTCACTTTAGCAGTGAAGAGTCAGCACTGAACCTTATCATGACATTTGGCTTTTCCAGATGATTTCAATGGCTACATGACCAACCTCTATAGCACTAGATCATCAGTACTCCAGTGCTTTCAATACCTTGAATACCTATAATGTAGATTTCATGGTAGACAGACTCAGGATGTATGAAATCAGGTGTCTGCATTTGAAGCCTAGCCACCCCACACTTACTGGTCATGTGACACTGGGCAGCTCACCCTATTCTCTGAACCTCAGTTTTCCCATGTGGTCTGTGAGACATTTAGACTATCAGTGTGAGAAGGTTAATTGTGAAAATTAAGTGAAATTGTGTATTAAACATGTCAATAATGCCATGCACATAGTCATTAGCAAGTTTTGTTGAAGAATCCTATCAGTTACTTGCCCTAAAGCATCCCACATTTTACACCCCAGATTACATTAATATTCACATTTGGAGTCCAGGCTCATTTTCCATGTCTAATGCTTGGAATTCTTTTTCAGCTATAGCCTTTTGCTAAACTATATGAATTTTCTCCTTGCCTTCATTACCTTTGGAAATTGTAGATAAATATCTTCCAATTACCCTTATTTCCTGTACCACGATAGCAAAACTGTTGCCAGATATAGTCCAACTGTTCATATAAGACCCAGACTGAAACTAGTCTCTTTCACTCAGAGACACATTCCCAAAGCCCAGAAGATTGGAGCTAAGCAGGAGGGATCCAGCGATCTTGTTCTTAGCATAGCTTAGCAAAGCGTAGGCTTGTTCTTAGCATCGCAAGTTACATATCATCTCCAGCATCCAACATTTTCATGCTCAGAATCAGCATTTTGCTCCTACCCACAAACAGAAGTGATGACCATAAGAAATTCTCTGAGCAAGCAAGGCAGGGGGTCTTAGAGGGTAGCTAACACAGGATGAGAAAAGAGAATTCTAGTAAAACAAGGTCAAGTTGGTCACCCTAAACCCTAGTCTGGTACATGTGTTGGATATTTCTGGAAAATATACTCTTGCCTGGCCTGAGGGTTTTGTTTAAGGGTAAACTTTCTGCTCTGGATTTTTCCAGTTTCTGGTTTGGAGCAGTCACGTGATGGTGTAGGAGTCATGTGACTTACTGCTACAGTCATCTTCTACCCTGGGAAGGATGCTCAGAGGGCCATGTGAGTCATGGACCTGAGGCTCTGCCTTGATTGAACAGCTAAACCAAAGCCAGAATTCTGCCTCCTTCTAGAATTCCTGTTAAGTGGAAACGTTTGTTTAAGTCACGGTCAGTTGGACTTGGTGCTCTTTGTACACACCAACTTTCAATTCACCCATACCGTGGCTCTACAAGCTGCAGGCAGCCTGACATTTGTTCTTCATCAGAATGCCCCAGGGGTCAGCTTCCAACCTTCATCCTTGTTAGCTGGCCCAGCTGCCTGTTTCCTTTGGCTTGTTGTCACCATGCCCTTAATCCTTGCTGCCTCCACCTTTATGCAGAAGGCAGGCTGACCTTCCTGCTCTTCCCAGCAGACCCTTAATGGGATGAAAGGTCTTGGAGCTCACACCTCGGTGCCACCTGTTGACTCTTGCTGACAGCAGCACCCTCTCCATGAACCAATTCTTGAGGTACTGTGTGAATCAGGACTGCTGATGTGACTACTGCGTCCTCCTCTGAGGAGAGGGAGAGACCAAGCAGCTTTGGAGTCATTTTCACTGATTTCTGCTGCTTCTGTAATATCACAATATTAGTGATTAATGCTTGAAAATTAAATTGAGAATTAACTGACAGAATATCATTATACTATAAAACTCTGGAATATTAAACACATAGCTCCTTTATTAGCATCTTTTTATGCAGAAATACATATTCCAGCTGATGATCATGGAGCGTGGTTCTGCTGACTGTGCTTGAAAGTGGCAGCCTCCCAGACTAGCTCCAAGCGATGGAATCAAGCCTACAAAACCCAAAGTATTTTTAAGAGGGATCAGGAATGCAAATGCTGTCAGACTCGCATTGCTCTTTTTCTGTTGGCTCCTCCTGAGAGCATGTGTGGCTTTCTGAGAGCCAGAGCTACACATGTGGGTCCCGGCAGAATTGCTTTCTGTGCCAGACTCGCACAAGGCTCTAATGGGACTCAGGCTTCTCTCGAGCATTCTCACCTGGCTTCTCAGCCAAATGTTTTACTTTCCATTTTTATTAAGGGAGTGAAGTTGGCAGCAAAATCTGCACTTGTTCTAATCTCGAAATCATTCTTTCCACTACTACATTATTCCTAGCAGTTTATAGAATGCACATAAGTCTAACAGGTCAGTAGAAATAGTTGCCGACAGGAGGCAGAGGCTGCTTCGTGAGTTTTCTGCAGTCTCTGAGCTGGAAGTGCTTACGCTAGGTGCGGCCCACATTTGCAGTGGTAGCAGGAAAGCCATTGGGCTGTCAGTTCTCAGCCGCACCCTAGAAACTGTCGTGTACTGCAGTGGCTTTGAGCACACTAAGAAGCAGCACGTTGATCCCTTTGCTGAGCCCGATGCCCAAGCAATTCCTGCAGTGTTTGGAATGGCGGAGAGAGTGCTTGTTGTGAAAACAGGGTATCACTTGACGATCAAGCATACTTGCATGAAGCTAAGGGTTGGTGCAAATTAGTATTCAATTTTCAGTTAGATTTAAAACTTAGGTCACATCAAATGTACCTCAGCAAGGCATAAGGAAATACCTCTTGTTGGAGCTTCCATCTGTATTTCCTGCCTGAGTGCTTACGCTCAGTTTCTCCTCTCTCCTCTCCATTTTTCTTGTTGGGTGCTTGTCCTTAACAACTGTAATTTACTTCTCTTTTATTCATTCCTTACTGGGAGAGACAAAGTGTTCTTTTTCCTTAGAGCACTCCTTTCCCCATCCCATCGGGGGACCTCTGCTTTCTCTCTCTGCTACCTATGTAGAAATCTCACCCTTCCCAGAAGGGTGAGATTCCACTATTCCTAATTCCACTATTAGGAATTACATGGATTGATCTGTGTAGATTTGCAGAAAAAATTAAAGTTCAGAAACGCTAAGAGCACACTAGGGAGGGCAAGGACTTCAATCTGTTTATTTGTAGCTTTCACAAAATAAGCCTTTTCACAATATGGTTTTCCAGGTCCATCTATTTCCATTTTCTTAGACAGCATTGCTAAGTAGGAAAATGATTTATGACTACTAATAGTCTTTCTTAAGTTATGTTATTACTAAAAAGTAAACAGTGGTCCAAATTATAACATAACTTTATAACAAAGATGCTATCAGGATAGTAATTTTGGTTTTATACTGTAATGTAGGATCAAAATAATTGGAAATTGTTTACATTGTTTTCTATGTTTGTTTTTTGTAAATTGGGTGGAGGATTTCTTTGAGTGTTTCAGATTCTAGCGTATGCATTTTCATCATCTGAAGAGCAGCTCATTTTTGCATTCCTTCTCAATGACAGTCTCATGACTACAGTGAGATGGAAATCTAGCCAAATCCTTGCTCTCCAGATGGTTTATAAAGACTTGGAACATTCCATCAGTGGAAAAACTGACTGGATAAAAGAAAGCCTCCTGAAGTTCTCGTCTTGGTAAGAAAAACAACATAAAAAATTTCATTTTTTAATTTTTTTACTTTGTACTTCACAGAGATCCCTTTATAGCTTAGCCTAGGATTTAGGGAGAATTACTTGTTGTTCTTCTAAAATTACTTTTTATCATGGAAAACAAAATATTCGAATTGGAAGCAAATAGTGCCCAGCCAGGTATCCAACACTAATGCTAGCAATGGCTCATGGATGACCTAGTGTCTTCTTAAACTCCTGCCCATTTCTCCTAACCCATCTCCTACCATCATATCATTAGTACCATCATATCATATCATATCATATCCTTAGTACTTCCCCAAAAGATGAAGTCTTTATTTATTTATTTATTTATTTATTTATTTATTTTTATGTATGGGGTTCAGGGTCTCATTATGCAGTTCAGACTCATAGTGATCATCCTGTTTCGGCTTGCCCAGTGCTGGGGTTACAGGTGTGTGCCACAATGCCTGAGCTCAGTGGCGAGCTCAGTGGCCCTGGGGGTGGGGCTGGCAAGGCACGTGGTGCTGCGGCTCTAACCTGAGTCCTTGCACTTGCCTAGGCAGGCGCTTAGACTGCTGAGCTATCTCCACAGGCAAGTCTCTCTTTTTAATCACCACTGAGGTAGCGATCGTTGCCCTTGATATAAAATAGCTAGGCCAGTGCCTACTTTTACCCAGTGGGAAGGTATCGAAAAAGATTGATCAGTGGAACTAAGTCAGACAGCACTTGAAGTCACCATAGTTTTCAATTGTACCTCTCAAAGATGAAAGAGGATTTTCACAGCTGCTTCGGAAAGTGGCAAGAATGTTGGGCCACTTGTATGCAAAGCGAGGGGGGTGTATTTTGAGGAAGATTAATGGCAATGATTTTTTTTAATATGTAGCTTTTAAAATTTATTGTACTTTGGATCAATGTTTATGTACCTGCTTCCCTGGTTCTAGAACTTCTCATAAAGGAATTCGCACAGTGCGTTTCTACGTACATAGTCATCTAGTGTTTTTATCATAGGTTCTTTCCTTTTTGGTGGGGACTATTCTCTTTCTACTGCGTAAAGCATGCTGCATAGGCTACTTTTGTCCTCAGCCCTAGCCAGTGCAGGATGTCCCAGAAGAGTCTGTGCCCTGCTCCTGTGCTTCTCTTTCTCCCTGCACAGGGCTTCCCACTGTCTTTTTCATCCTGTTAGGCTCACTGCCCTCCACAGCTCCTCCGCATTTCCACCAGTGCATGGCCCACTGCTGCTCACGTGAGCACAGCCTGTCCTGGGGCTGGTGTGGACCAGTGCCCAGCAAAGGACTTCCTCTTCGCTTCAGTACATTAAGAATGCTTTAGACATGTGATACATACTGAGCGGAAACTTGGGAGGTTTTCCTTTTTCCCATCTAAGCCCTCTGTACTGGCTTGACATGAACGTGTTGACATGGTATGTTATGGATAGAACACTTAAATTAATTTTATGAATGAGGTCTTGTTTTTTTTTTTTAATCCAGGACTTGAGTAATTTCCGGTGTCATTATATTTAGTGGCAGTAAATAAATAAAGCCCTCAGGGTCATTTTTCTTCTTCATTTTGACTCATTTGATGCAAATATTCATGCTACTATTTTTTTTTTCTAGAGAGGAGCAGGATAAGTACTTTTTATTTTACTTTCATGTGAGCTACACTAAGTTCTTTTGACAGACTCCAGTTGGCAGAACATTTAGTCCAAGGACAATAAGTGTTCATACCCATATGCAGCAGTCCAGTGGCATTTCTGATATTTTCTAACTTTGTACTTTCCATTTCTCGATGTCTCTAAAAGGTGGAATAATTTTACAAATCAACTTGCACATATGTACCAAAGAGTTTTGTTATGATAATCTTAAATATTCTCTTCCTTTCTTGCTTTCTAAAGGGGAAGGATGTAATAAAGGCAAGCAATGAGAATGAGATCTCCCCTATTGGGGTTCTGCTATTTCATGCTACTGTACTGAGAGAATCAGAGCGATCAGGACAAAGTGAGCACGTTTCTCATCTCCACGTCAAGTGTAGCAGCCAGTTTTTTGTTACTGTAATGAAACTAGGCACACTACGTTCATGGTGGAAAGGGATGTCCTTTGCTTTCAGGTGGAGAAACTTAAAGCTAAAGACCCTGCGTGGATTCAGTTCTGGTGAGGTCACTGGGCTCCATCACGTCACGGCCAGTGGCAAGCCAGAGTGTGGGAAGAACTTTAGCAGCTTCTTACACCAAGGCCCCATTGATCTAAGAAGTCCTTTATGGCCCCGTCTCCTGCAGTCTCCATGCGGCCATGCTGAGGACCAATCCTCTGACATGTGGACTTGGGAGGACAGATAATATCCAAACCTAAGGTAAAATATTCAAGCCGTTTTAAAAATTCTACTTTAGAATAACAGTGAATGGTGTATTCAATAGTATAATCTTTAAACAAAATTCAGGTTGGGGATGAAAATGTGGGTGTTCCCTGCAGTGAACCATCTTGCAAGACTCCTGAGAATGTACACCTATTTCATTTTAAAATTTGTTAAAAGACAGGACACATTAGAATTAAAACAAAAAAATTACAGGTGATACGGAATTTCACCTAACAAAGTAACATGAGTTTCACAGTATTTGTGGTAACACATAGTGTTCTCGTCCAACCAGTTATTCATATTACCAGATATACACATGTAAAATTTGAAGAAGAAAGAAAAAAAAGAAAGAAATGTGCAAGGAATTAAGAAGACAAAAAAAATTGAAAAAAGGAGATGGAACAAATAAAAGCATTAACTGCTTCTTTCCATAGACCAAAAGAAATGCAAAGTACAGTTGTCCAAACTATCCTGCTTACATGCATAGATAAATCTCTTTCCCCCACTCCCTTTCTTGTCCTCCTCAACTCAGTAACTCTTTAATTTTGAATAAGTTCATTCCCTTTTCCAAGTATCTATTGTACACTTCAGATTCCACTTTTCTCTTTCAGGTTCTTACACTAAGGAGACAATATGTTTGTGCACGTGGTTCTAATTTATGTCACTTAAGAGTATGTTCTCTAGTTGCATCCATTCACCAACAATAGACTCAAATTTATCCTTTTTATAGCTGAATAATACTCCATTGTGTAAAAATACCACATCTTCCTTACCCATTCTTCAGCTGATGGGCATCTGGGTTGTTTCCAGGATTTAGCTATGTCAAATTGCTCTGCTATAAACATGGGTGCAAATATATTGCTGTGGTATGAGGTTTTCAGTTCTTCTGTAAAAACACCTAGGAGGGGAATAGTTGGCTTGAATGGGATCTCCAATCTTAGCACTGTAAGGAATCTTCACATTGATTTCCATAGTGGTTGTACCAGTCTGCAGGGAATCTTAGTGTTGTTTTAATTTGCATTTCTCAAATGACTAATGATGTCAAACATTTTTTATATAATAACTTGCCATTTGTATTTTTGCTCTGAGAAGTGTATATTCATCTCAGATGCCCATTTCTTTCTTTTCTTTTCTTTTTTTTTTGGAACCAGGTATTGAACTCAGGCCCTTGCACTTGCCAGGGAAGTGCTTATTCCACTGAGCCATCTCCCCGGCCCAGATGCCCATTTCTGAATTGGGTCTTTGAGTTTGGGGGGCCTGAGTTTTTAATTCTCTGTATGTTCTAGATAGAAGGCCTTTTTTCCCAAATCAGAACAACCAGATATATGTAGTTTATCATTTCCTAGGATTGGGCCGGAGAGATGGCTCAGTAGAAAAAGTGCTTCCCTGGCAAGTGCAAGGGTCTAAGTTCAATCCTGGTTCCGGAAGATAAAATCCTAGGATCTAGATAGAAAGATGTCAAAGAAAATCTAATATATACACACAAGTACCCACCACCATGAACTCAAGATATCCTAAAAAGGAGGGGGGCAGTTCTTTTCAACATGAAAGTTATCTTCGTTTCTGGAAGATGTTTCCAAGTCCCGTTCCATGTCCTCCTCCTCTTGCAGCCACTTGTTCCTTCAGAATAGCAGCTTTTCCCCAGCCAACTCCTGAGCCTTGGTTTTCCTTTTTCATTCTCTTTAACATGGGTGCATTTTTCAACATGTCAGGCAAAGTCAGAAAGCGGATCTTGCTGCCACAGAGGTGTACCTTCTCCAGCTGTGCCACTCGGCCCTCTCTGTATGTAACTGTGATGTTGGATATCTTAAGTCTTTTCTCACCAATTGTGGTCTTCTATTCCTCCTTTTCCTCCTCTTCTGTTAGCATGGGTAGCCAACAGAATAGGTATGATGGGGAAAGCATGCGAAGGCGAATGGTAGACCCCGCTGGTAGGAGGCCTTTGTGGGAGGGACAGTTGGCTATAATTTTTTCCTAGCTTGTTTGTTTTCTTTTTACTATGTTGAAGATTTGCTTTAAAGTGCAGCAACTTTTTAAAAATATGACACCTCAGTTGTTGATCCTTTGAGTTATTTCCCTTGCAGTTTGTTTTTTGCTCATGAACTCTCTATCTACCCCTATGTCCTTAAGATTTCTACTTATATTTTCTTCCAGAAGATTTACTGTTTCTCACTTAATATTTAAATCTTTGATCCCTTTTGACTATAGCTATGTGCATGGTGATAGGCATGGGTCTAGTTTTAGCTTTGTGCATATAGAAAGCCAGTTTTTCCAGCATCATTTATTAAAGAGGCTATCTTTTTCCAGTGAGCTTGTTTGCCCCTTTATCAAAGATAAGGTGGCTGAGTGTGCTTGCAGTTGTGTCTTCATCTTCTAATCTGCTCCACTGATCCTCCTGCCTGTCTCCATGTCAGTACCATGCTGATTTTATCACAGTAGTTTTATAGTACTGTTTCAGTTCAGGGATTGAGATACCTTCTGCCTTTCCTTTGTTTACCAGGATTGCTTTTGATATTCTGGGTCTCTTCTGGTTCCAAATTAATTTGAGGAAAGTTTTCTCTAGCTCTGTTAAGTAAACCAACAGTATTTTAATCATGATTGCACTGACTCTGTATTGCAGTCTTGGGCCATTTTCACAATGTTTGTTCTTCCCATCCAGGAGCATGGGATATCTTTCCATTTTATCAAAACCTCTTCAATCTATTTTTACAACATACCATAATTTTCACTGTATAAAGCTTTTACATCCTTTGGGAGACTTATTTCTAAGTATTTCATTTATTTGGATGTTATTGTGAAAGGCATCGTTTCCTAATTTGTCTCTCAGTGTGTTCATTCTTCATGTACAAAAATGCTACCGATTTTTGGGTGCTGACTTTGTATCCTGCTATGTAGCTGAATTTTGTGGTTAAATCTATAAGTCTCTTGGTGGAAGTTTTTGGGTCCTCTATGTCACATCATCTACAAGTAATTGTAATTTCACTTTTTTTCTAATCCTTATTCCTTTTATGTCTCTCTTGTCTAATTGCTCTGGGTAATGTTTCTAGAAATAGATTGAATAGGTATAGAGAAATTGGACATCCTTGTCTTGTTCCTGATTCCAAAGTGAAGGTCTTCAGTTTTTTTCCCATTTAGCATGATGTTGGCTGTTGGTTTCTTATAGATGGTTTTTATCAGGTTGAGATATAGACCATCTATTCCAATTCTCTGTAAGACTTTTATAATGAATGAATGTTGGACTTTGTCAAAAGCTTTTTCTGTATCTATTGAGATGACCATGTAATTTTTGTTCTTGGTTCTATTGATGTGGTGTATTACATTTATGGATTTGTATATGTTGAACCATTGCTGCCTTCCTGGAATGAATCCTACTTGGTCATGATGTATAATCTTTTTGATGATTTGCTGCATTCTGATTGCTAGTATTTTATGTAGGATTTTTTGCATCAATGTTCATTAGAGAGATTGGCCTGTAGTTCTCTTTTTAGTAGGATCTTTCTTTGGTTTTGGAATCAGACTAATACTTGCCTTCAGGAATGAGTTCAGAATTGCTTCCTTTTGAATTTCACTGAAGAGGCTGAGAAAATTTGGCATTAAGTTTTCTTGAAATTTCTTGTAGAATTCTTCTGTGAATCCAGTGGGACCTGGGATTTTCTTTGGTGGTAGGTTTTTTTCTTGCATTTTCAATTTTGTTTCTTGTTATTGGGTAATTCAGAGTTTGCATATCTTCTTGACTCAGCCTTGTCATTTCATAGGTTTCTAAGAAACTGTCCTTTTCCTCTGTGTTTTCTATTCTGTGAGAGTGAAGATTTTGGAAGTAGGTACTGATGGTCTTCTGAATTTCTTTTGGGTCTGTAATGATTTTGTCCATTTTACTCTTAATTGTATGAATTTGGTTTCTTTTCTTTTCTTTTTTTGACTATGTTGGTCAGGGGTTTATAAATTTTATTTATTCTTTCAAAGAACCAACTCATTCATTTTTTCTTTTTTGTACTTTACGAAAGGGTCTACAGGGTGTTCAGGGTCTCACTATTGGATTGGACTCATAGTGATCCACCTGTTTACAGCCTCCCAAGAGCTGGGATTACAGGCGTGCACCACGATGCCCAATGTAGTGTACTGTTGGATTTTGTTTCTTAATCCATTCTTATAATCTGTTTCTTTTGTTTGGTGAATTAAGGTCATTTACATTGATAGTTATAACTGATACATATTGGCTTATTTATGTCTCAGTGTGTCCTGGAGGTGGGGCTGACACAGTAGGTGATTCATTTACTCTTTGTATTGTTTTTTTCATCTGCAATGTATTAATTTCTCCTCTAATCTTTATAATTTCCTGCCTTCTTTGGGATTTGGGCTTGACTTGCTCTTATTTTTCTAAGAGCTTGAGGTGCAGTATAAGATCTTTTATTTGGGCTTGTTCTGTTTTCCTAATGTGCACATTTACCACTATAAATTTTCCTCTTAAGACAGCTTTCATTGCATCTCACAGTTTTTGGTAAGTAGCATCTGCATTTTCACTTGATTTTACATATTTTTAAATTTCTTTTTTAATTTCATCTGTGACCCACTGGTTGTTCAGGAGGTTGTTATTTAATTTCCATGTTTTTGTGGTGTTTTTGTAGTTTCTTTTGTCAATAACTTCCAATTTTATTGCACTGTGATCAGATAGTATGCATGGGATAATTTCAATTGCTTTGCAGTTACTTAAGCATGCTCTGTGTCTATTTTGGATAATGTCCCATGTGCAGCTGAGAATGTATATTCTGTTGTTGCTAGGTAAAACACCCTGTAAAGGTCTACCAAGTCATTTTCTTCACAAGTTTGGTTTAGTTCTGTTATTTCTTTGCTAACTTTTTGCCTAGTTTATCTATCTCTTTGTGACAGTGCTGTGTTAACATCCCCCATCACTATTGTATCATTGCCCATTGAATTTTCCATGTTTGTTAAAATTTGTCTTATGTAGGCAGTTGCTCCTACATTGGGTGCACATGTGTTTATTATTGTTATCTCTTCCTCTTTCAGTTTTCCATCAACAAAAGTATATAGTGACCTTCTTTATCTCACTGAGTTGTTTTGGTTTGAAGTTGATGTTGTCAGCAACCAGGATAGTTACCTCTGCTCTGTTCTGATTTCCTATGACATTCCTAGAACTGTTCTCTATCCTTTAACTTTTAGTCTATGAATTTTCTTTTGCATTAAATGTGTTTCTTGTATGCAGTGTATTGTTGGATTTTGTTTCTTAATCCACTCTTATAGTCTATTTATTTTGATTGGTGAATTAAGGCCATTTACATTGATAGTTATAACTGATACATATTGGCTTATCTATGTTATGCTATTTTCCTGTTAGAGGTTCTGTATTTTTTCCCTCTTTCTAATTACTTGCTCTGTTTGGTGTTTCCTTTTTGTTGTTCTTGAAGCTATGATCACTTCTGTCTCTTTCTAGAATATCTACAACTCTTTGTAGGGTTGGTTTGGTGGTCAAGAATTTCTTCAATTGTTCTTTGCCATGCAAGGATCTTATTTTGCCATTGAATTTGGTAGACAGTTTTTCAAGATCCATCAATCTGGGTTGGAAGTTATTTTCTTTCAGGATCTGAAATACTTCACTCCAAGCTCTCCTTCATTTGATGGTTTGTGTGTGTGTGTGTGTGTGTGTGTGTGTGTGTGTGTGTTTTGTTTGTTTGTTTGTTTAGCAGCTTTTCATATTCTACTCTTTTGCTGAATTTTTGAGATATTGATTATTATGTGTCTAGGTGTAGATTTATTGTCATTATGGTTGTATGGAGTTCTATATGCCTCGCTTATCTATATGTTGGTTCTTTTCTCATGTTTGGAAAATTTTCTGCTAGTACTTCTGCAAAGAATCTTTTTATGTCATTTGTGCTGTCTCTTGCTGCTTCTTTGACACCTATTATTTTTACCTTATTTTTCTTTGTATTGGCTTATAGCTGCTGAGCTGTTATTTCCTGTATCCTTGTAAGCTTTAAGAGATCTTTTATTTCACATAAATTAGCTGCACCACATCTTTGAGGTCTAAAAGTCTATCTTAAATTTCATTCATGTCTTTGAGGTCTAAAAGTCTTAAATTTTATTCAAGTCTTAAATTTCATTCAAGTCTTTGAGGTCTAAAAGTCTATCTTAAATTTCATTCAAGTGGTTTTGCCAGTTTTCAATGGAGATCTTAATATTCTGGACATATGTTTGAATCTGTTTCATTCATTGTAATTCTTTCCTGTGTTGTTCATTCAGTGTTTCCATTATTTTTCTAATCTCCTCTATTTTTCCATCTATGTCTATGTCTTCTTTAGCTGTGCTGAACAATTCTTTCATAACTGTTGTTCTTTCTGTTTGGACATGAGAGATTATTTCTGTTCTTATTTCACTATAGCCTGATAGACTTATTTTGGTACTTTGGTTGCTATCATTTCAGAGATTTTAAGTTTATGATTTCCAAGTTCTTGTATGTCTTTGTCTCCTGGATTTTTTCTGGGTGGGACAGAGGATTGAGATTGCATATTGCTTCTGCATTTTGGAATTTTTGAAGCTCCCACTAATCACCCAGATAGAGTCCCACTGCTACCCAGAGTCTGCCAAAGTTCTTAAATGGCTCTAGGAAAGTAGCACAACTTCTTATGCTGGGCTTACAGATCATAGCTCTCCTGCATCCCATAGGCCACTCATAGTTCTTCTAGGTATCAGCAGAAGCTTCATGACTGTGCTGAGAAAGCATGATGAAACATCATGTAAAGAAGAAAAGTGGTGGGTATGGTGGCAGATGCCTGTAATCTCAGCACTCAGGAGGCTCAGGCAAGAGGATTGTTGTTAGTTTGAGACCAACTTGGGGTACAAATTAACCCAAGGCCAGTCTGAAATACATAGAGACACCCAGTCTCAAAAAGACAGAAGAAGAAGAAGAAGAAGGAGAAGGAGAAGGAGAAGGAGAAGGAGAAGGAGAAGGAGGAGAAGGAGAAGGAGAAGGAGAAGGAGAAGGAGAAGGAGAAGGAGAGAGAAAGAACAAGAAGAAGAAGAGAGAAAGAAGAAGAGTGAAATATTTTGGGAATTGAGACTTCAATGGCACTTAGGCGAGAAGTTAAGAAGCTAGCTGGATATAAAGTGGGCATTTTTCTCTTTCTTTCTTAATCAAGGAAGATCTCTTTTGTTTGAAAGGGTGATCTGGGTTCATCTTTGACCTCTTTAGAAAGCTGTTTCTGGCTGGGAAAATCTTTGTCTTTTACTCTTCTGATTGAGGCTTCATATTCAGAGACAGAAAGAACTCAAAAGCAAGCAAACAACCAGACAGAGCCAGTCATCCCATCAGGACTTGAGCAAATAAACTAGACACGTATTTCTCAAAAGAAATAAAAATGGCCAAAACTATGTGAAAAAACTATTCAACATCTGTTACCACCAGGGAAATGCAAATCAAGATGATACTGAGAGTCCACTTCTCTGTCAGAGATGCTGCCATTGAAAATGCTAAAAAATTTGTAAATGCTGGCTGGGCTGTGGGGAAAATGAAAGCTTTTACATGGCTGGTGGCTTGCAAAGTAGCCTAGGCCTTGTAGAAATCTGTGTGGAGTTGCAGCAAGGCTGACATAAATAGCACATCACCTAGTGAGAATCCAGGTCAGCATATCATACAGACAACCTCATACCCACTTATCACAGCAATATTCACAATACTCAGGTTTTGGACTCTGCCTAGGTGTACGACAATGGATATATGGATAAGAAATATTATATATGTTATTGACATTATTAAAATTATATGTAATAATATTAATAATGTATTTTATCATAATAGCATATATTAAATTATTATATTAATATTATATGTAATATTATTCAGCCACAAGGAAGAAAAAAAATTACTGCATTTCAGAGAAATGGCTGGATCTGGAGATCATGCTGAATGCGATCAGTCAGACCTAGTAAGACAAGTACCACGTGTGCCCTCTCAAGTGTGAAATCTGGTGTGGAGGACGATTACATGAAAGTAGAAGAAAAGCCATCTGAGAGAGGAAATATAACAGGGGAGGAGGTATGTAAGGGTAAGGGAGGGTGGTGTGGAGTGGACATGATTAAGTTTATTAAGTATGTGTGTGAAGATGTCACAATGAAAATTATTCTTGCTTTCTTTCTTTTTTTTTCTTTCTTTTTTTTTTTTTTTTCAGTACCGGGGATTGAACTCAGGACCTTGTGCTTGCCAGGCAAGTGCTTATTCTACTGAGTTATCTCCCCAGCCCTTGGTTTTTTTTTCCCTATTATTCTGTATAATGAATAGGCACCAATTAAATAAACAACGCTGTCTTCAGTGTCTCTTTCTTCCTGGGCTAAGGGTCTCTGCCAGGGCTTCTGAGACCATTTGTTCTTTTTTTTTTTTTTTTTTTTTTTTGGTAGAACCAGGGATTGAACTCAGGCCCTTGCCCTTGCCAGAGAAGCACTTATTCTACTGAGCCATCTCCCTGGCCCCTTCTGAGACCGTTTGGACCTCAATGTCTTTTACAAGGGCTGTAGCAGTGAAGCTGCCTCCTCGTGTGTCTTCCTCCTCTCAGCTTCTCTTGAAATCAGAGATCCTAAGTTATTCATCCATACAGAATCTAATATAAAGCACATCTTCAATACATATTTATTAAATTACCTAAATACAAGTTTACTAAGTTTGTTTTATATGATTTTATCTGTGTCTCCCTATATCTACTTCTGGCCAATAAGTTTGTGCAACTATAGTCCAAAATATTAAATGGCAATCTCTTAGGGGAAAAAAGGCCCCAATCCTGTGGAAACGATTCCAAGGACTAAAGCAAGCTTGGAAAGGCTGCGCACAATGCTCCGGCTAAAGCAGCAGCAGCGATCCATGCCAACTAGTCATTCCCGCCTCAGAGGATTCTGGTTAGAAAGAGTCATCCCCACTTCAGAGAGCTCCGGTTAGAGACAGTCTTTGATTGCAAGCAGACCAAAGCCAATGGGCACCTGGTGGAGAACAGAGGATCCCCGGGCGGGAGAACTAGCCTCCTACCAGAGATAGGTCCTCTGCGCTGTCATCAGTGACCCGGGAGGAGAGGGGCGCTGATGCGTCCACTGTCAAATGTTCTCATTCTTCGCCTTTGTGCAGGAGAAGTAAACCGTGTATGCTGTGATCTTTCACAAGCATTAAACTCCTTCTGACTATCCTGAAGTATGTTTTTGAAAGCCCAGGTCAAAGGGTCCCGGCATGTACTGCTTAATGTGGCGCAGCAGGTGATGGAGTCAAGCATTTGGCACTCAGAATGTGCAAATCCCGGATCACTGTATCGGAATACTGAGCCCTCACACGGCTTTTCCTCGTTCTGAGGCTCTGGGAAGCATTCCACAGTAGACTAGTGGCCTGTCTTTTATACCATTTCAGTACCATTGTCTCTCTTCACACTTGGCAAGATGATATGACCGCAGGAATTGCAATAAGACATCTAATTCTGACAAAGTTATTCTAAATTATTTTATTTATTAATAACAAGAGAAAATTAGTGAAACGAAACTGTCCAAGTTAATGCAATTCCTTAAAATATCAGTACAAAAAGTTGAATAGATTTTAATTTCAATTATGTTTGGCTAGCACAGAATACACAATGCCTGAATATTATGAATATTATTTCTTCCTTTTTATCAATTTGTATTATAACGAGGTAATGTATTTGTGCTGTTTCAAGTATCAGATACTACGAATTTAAAAATGAAAAACAAGAATTTGTCTGCCCTACCTTATCGTCCACTGCTTCAATTGTTTAAATTTATTTTGTTGTTTATATTTATATTTCAAAATTATGTACCTTATATATCGTATATTATCCTATAATTTATTTTACATTATGGACATTTAGACTTTGGCAGTGCTCTATCACACATATCTTTGCTCTTCCTCTACTTTTTCTGATAAGAAAGATCACCCTGCTGTGGAGTCCCTGGTGCAAGTCACCGAGCACCGCGAGGTACGCGAGGCTCGCAGCTCCCCGCTCGCCCAGGCGCATTCTGACCACGTTCCACTTCCTTAAACCTTCCCGCGGTTTCCTTCCCGCTCTCCCATATTGTCCTTCCTCTTTGGGTTTGCTTAGTTTCCTGTGCTCTATCAATTTGTTACTAAGGGCTCCAAAAGCCTCTGATGGCAATGTGAATCCTGCTCAGTATTATGTTGCGTGTCGTCCGACCCATCAGAGTGTCCTGGGTCTCCTTCGCATCCGGAGTGCTCCTCCCTGGGCAGACCTCGGTGACGGCGGTCGTCCAGCCTCCGCTGCCTGGCGCGCTGTGCCCTGCTGAGTTTTGCAGTCATGCCCCTCACATTTAAATCAATGAATTGACAAGATAATGCCAAGTGTTTTGGTTGACAGAAGTAGGAAAGGCCCCAAGCCTCACGCCCCTAAGCCTCACTCATGGCAATAAGATGAGGTGCCATGCCTGAGACCATGTCACCTTGGTAACGTGATTGGTCTTAGGAGGGGCGGGAAATTACTCAGGTGGGCCTGCTCAATCCCGCGTGATCTTGAAATCAGAAAACTGCCTCTAGCTGGTGATCGACAAGGAAGGCAGAAGAGAAGGCCAGTTCCCGCCTTGATGCAATGCGCGCTTGCTGGAGGCTGAAGCAATGCGTCTGATGTGGAGCACATGGACGAATCTCACAAAAGATTTGCTCGTCCAAACAAGCCCAGATTACAAGAGGCCTGGTGCACTGGCCCCATTTACATAAAATCCAGAGGCGAAAACACTAATGCACGGTGTAAGAAAAATCGGGATCTGAGAGCAAAATGGGGAGACAGTATGGACTAGGAAGTGCCGCAAGAGACCTCTCCAGGGAAGTGGAAACATGGGGCCTTTAAATTTGGAGGTGCTTTTGTGAGTGTTTACAGTTGCAAAACTCACAGAACCAAAATGCTAACTTTGGTACCTCCAAATATTCAACTGCTTTGAAATGCTAAAGCTTCAACATTTACGCACCACATTCAAAATACATCATTAGAAGCAAAGCAATCAGGGGAACCACCATGTCTGGTCTTCTAATGTAGCTCCGCTCCTCATCCTCCCAAAGCCGCTAATGCTTTGCAGAACAGCGGGATACTCTCCTTCTTTCATAAGCAACAGCCCTCCTGTCTGAAGCAGATTTCTCTTTCAGTGTTTGCCTAAGAGATTCTGAATGTGTGATTGTCTTACACCTTGAAAGGCACTTTGTTTTTCCCTAAACAAATGGCAAACCTTCTAGAAGGTTGTTGTCTTTCATTAGTAGCAGTGTGCTCTCAAGGCCTGCATATATATAAAGCCAATTTAATGTAGCCTTAACAGAATCACTTGATGGGCTATAATCATAGGGTTGATCCCTGACATATGCTTACAGATACACTTATGAAATAAAAATGCAAAATAATAAAAATAATTTAGCCACGGAATTGACAATTCATAGAATGACAACAAATATCAGGAGAGATGAACTTTGTGGAGCGTCAGTGCTCTGCCCCGTGTTTCTGTCCACGTATCTACTCAGTCTAATCTGGTTTTAATTAAAACTGCTTTTTCTAGTTCTAAGCTGCTGCTTGACAAGTGAAGACAAAGAACAGAAGAGAAAGTGGTTCTTGTTGACAGACATAGAGAACAATGTCTGTGCTTTTCAGTTTACAGCCTATTAATTTCGGAAGTCCGGATTACGATGGATCTCAGATATCGCGGTTCAGTCTTACATAAGGGAGCCTGGCTATCAATGGAGTGGCTGTAATTTAGCTTTCGGCTTCAACCTTTTCCCTGCCACAGATATAACTGGAGATTTGGTTGTAGGCAGAATAATAGGACCATTGATCTTTCTCACGACTTAAAAACTAAGATGATTTGGTGCTCAAGATTTCAGAGGGCTTGGATTGTGAACTCCTGAGAGGTTGTTCCTGAAAATGAGCCACAACTGTGCTGCTTGTTTCCTACCCTTCCTGGCTTAGCGTTGAGAGAACTGTCGGCCTCCAGGATCCCTGTGTGCTTCTTTCTGGCAGGCATTACTTACAGGCACCTACTGCTCACGTACTGGCGGAGTGAGAGTGGATGCAATAGAAAATCACACCTTTAAAAATCAACGTTCCCATGAGTACCCCACACAGCATGATGAATAGCTCTCCTTGCTGCATGGCTGGCGCAAACATCTTAGACCCATGGTTTCCTCAAGGATGACTGGAAAGAGAAGACAGAAGGTGCATTTCTTATTTTTGTTGGTGCTGAGACTTAGCTTTGTATACAGTAAGCATTGTGATCAGTTTTAACACTCTCTAACCCTAAAGAACCCAATTTCATGCCAGTGAAGGAGACTCCAAGGCTTCCTCTGCCTTTCAAGTTCTAACTTCTACCAGTCAGTTCCAGGCCAAGTTCCCACCCAGTGAGAAACCTAGCTCTTCTTGTGACTTTCAAATTGCTTCATTGGTAAACCCAACAGCAGTTGTTTTCCAAGGATTTATAGATGTTTATAGCAGAAAAGATAAGCTGTCCACTAAGGTCTGTGGCTTCCCTTTCACAGGGCACAGTTGCTTCTGAGGATAGCTTCCTAACCGAGGCGCAGTTCCCGGCATACGCAGTGCTAGTTTTCTCCCGATCTGGCTCCATCGTTCTGACTGTGTGGTGATTCAGAACACGGATGTCTTTCTGGTGCTGTGTTTTCTGGGCTCAGTGGTTGCCTCCCAGAGCCACTCCTTCCTGCAGCCCAGGGTTCACCTGCAGAACGCCTATGATGAGGGCAATGTGCTGTCCAGTGCTCTAGCCATGAGCATATGTGGCTGTTGCATGTTTGGAATGTGGGTCATGGGACTGAGAAGTGGGATGTTTGCATTTTATTTTAATTACTTGCATTTAAAGAGCCACATGAGACTGGTGTGTGCTTCAAAGTAGCTCTAGTCCCTTTAGTGGTGATTCCTGCTCAAGAATCAGATGATTTGTTCTCAAGAATGGAGGTGAGACATTGCTTACCTTAAATTTAAGAAAAAAGTTTATCTTTAGCATGTCTGTTGTTGCATCTTCTTTTAGCTCAGCAGCAGATAAACTTTATTGTACAAAATTAATGTGAGGTTTGGGCTTTTAATGACATAAGTTCTCATTCACTAAAGCAATGAAGAACTCTCCCGATGTGATTTTAAGTCAAGATTTCAGGTGAGTCGAAAGCTAGCAATCTATAGTTCAACTTCTAAGAAATACTCTCAATAAATGGGCCAAGCACTTGAGCTAAAGAAAAAGTTATGAGAAAGAATAAATACGGAATATCTTAAAACAGTATTAGGATTAAAAATTCCACAAACTTTTAAGATTAAGAAAGGAAAAACATACTTTGTGCTTACTGTCAGTGTTGGGTTCATGATCTGCTCCTAGGCACTTGTCACTCTTTTCCTCTGGGGTTTGTGGTAGGAAAGGACAAAAGTCCCTGGATGTCTAAGTGGTGTAAAAGGAGAGGGAAGCCATTTGACCCCCTTTTCTCTCATTAGTCACTAATTCATTATATCACTCATGCGCTAACAAGTGCTGGGAATAAGATGCTACTCAGAGTACCTACTGCTTGGTGTTTCAAGGAAGATTATTGAGCACTTAGTGTTTTTTTTTTTTGTTGTTGTAAAGTTTTTTATTTTTTATTTTTATTTATTTATTTATTTATTTTTATTTTTCAACAAATAATACACTGCATATATTCTTCTTAGTGGTTAATTGCTGTACAAGATGCGGACTTGTGATCCTATTTACAAACACCATTAGAACAAATCATTCTATTCATTAACAGAATGTAACTATATATCTATCCCAACCACTTTGAATACACAGATACAAAATGGACATTCATCTGTATACCCCATTTTTCCTAAGTTCCGTTATTGAGTATTATAGGTGTGTAAACTCAGCAAAATATTCCAAAAGAGTCCAGTAGCCCACAATGGCATTGGGTCTTCTGTTTAACTGGCAATGTCAGAAATTATTGACCTGAGTCCCCCACAGCTCAACTTAACAGCATGGCTTTATTTCTTATAATTTCGTCTTCATACTTTTCTGCTGGATGGTTAAGACCAAGGTAAAGCAGGACCTATGCAACAAGAGTTGTAGCTTTTTGGCCTGAGAAGGTCAGTGAAATGCCCTCAGGATTTGTCCTGAGATCCTGTACCTCAGATTGTAGAACCTTTATCAGTGCAGCCATGTGGATGAGTCACGGCCAATGCTTGGCCAATGAGCACTTAGTGTTTTTAAGGGACCCTGCTAAATTATACCTGTGTCTTTTATCATTATAAACCTCTCCCCACAACAAGCATATGCAGAGGGATATTGATGCTACTCAAATAAAAATACTTCACAAGTAATTACAGCATTCTGTAAAGAACTCTGTAGACCAGAGCACATTGGGTGCTGTACTTTGGGTCTTGAATACTCCCCAGTGGCCATGTGGTGAAGGCTCAGTTTCTGGTACATAGTGCTGCTGGGAGGCTGTGACCTTTCATGCATGGCATCTAGAGGAAGGACATCAGGTCACCATGAGGCAACTGAACCCTTTCTGTAAGCATCACAGGATGTTCTCCTGTATGCTCTGCTGCAGGAGACCCAGGACAACACAGCTAAACAGCCATGGACTAAGACCCCCAAAGCTGTGAGCCCAAATCAACTCTTCCTCTCTAGAAGCTGACATCTCAGGCACTTTTACAGAGACAGTACAAACAATGGTCCTGTTCTATTTTTACAGTGTGGAGGTGCTGTCTCCATCAGACTTGGAAGCCATTATGGATGGCTGCGTCTTGGATATTTGGGGGTGATGGGAACATTGGGAGACAGAGGGCAAAGACATCTAGAAACAGAGTTTTAACTCAGACACTTTTCACAGTAGAAGAATTATTGCACATGCCACTAATTTCTTTCTCCTGGGATGGCACATTTCATATCCACATAGGTTTACTAGACATGTTACTTCGCACACGCAGTGCCAGAGAAGTATGCTACCTTCAGAATATTAAATTAATCTCAGCTTTAGCCAAAACGTCTTGAATGAGGTTAGTGAACTGTGAAATCACAGGGTCAATATGTTGCATGACCAAGAAGGTCATGACCAGGATTAAAGGAGAAGGGCTTTATTAACATACACAGTTATAACCTATTTACATGAGCAATACCACCTCAGTTCATGAACACTTCTGTTCACAAACAATTTGGCTCACAAACAAAAGGTTTGGCAAAATTTCCTTTCCATTCATGAACTCTACATCAGGTGACAAACACGACCATGGTCATCCCCACACTCACAAACACAGACACAGCCATCTTCTCCCTGGTGGTAAGACAAAATAGGTCCACAAGCTGAGGCATCACTGTATTTGACCTAGCCTAAGAAGAGAGACAGAGGAAAACTAAGAAAAAGAGAAGCAGAGAAAAGAAAAAGAAAGAGTAAAGAAGAGAGGGAACAAAATGTCAATGAGGGAAACTGATCAATTTAGAGATTAAAAAAGGCAGAGAAAAAACTGTAGAAAGTGCTGGAAAGCACACCAGCGGTGCTTGGAAGGTCAGTAACTCTCGGTCCCTTATGTAGTATTTTACCCCTATGATCTGTGTGGTAAATTATTCCTAGGTCTGGATACAGAGCCAACTGCATTACGAATGTGCTTGTCTGTATATTAGATCAACATCATACCTGGTTGTTTTCACTCTTTTATAGATCTCAGTTACATCTGATATTTTCCTGGGGAGTTGAATTGTGAATAACTGCATGAGAGCTAGTTTTCTCATGGTGAGTGATTGCATTTGTTATTTATGAGCTTCATGAGTTGTCCCTAGTACTGACTAGTGCCGCGTTTACTGAGACAGCATCCTGAAGCCGAACTGCCCACTTAGGGATGTGACAAAGTCCTGCCCCAAGGGTTGGGTTTGACCAATAAACTCTTCATATTTTGACTATATCCCAGGTTTCTTTCACAAATGTTATTACCACTGTAGTTCCTAAATTCATACACATGAAAGGTGAATATTAATGAGAGTGCACTGTGCACAATGAACTTTGTTACTATCTATATTTTCATTTCATTGCAATATTATTCAGTGTATTATTAAGAATGGCCTTCTAATTGGAAAGTTATTTTCATTAATCAGTTTGACAGAGCTTGATAAATTTGAGCTTTTTTCTCGAGTCTGCCTGACATAGCTTGTACTTGTTTCCCTTGAGATGTACTTATTCCTCAATGTTTTGGTCACTGGAATGTTAGTTTTACATTTACACAACTAACTATCCAAGTAAGTGTGGATCATAAGACGCCAATCACAGAGAAATTTGCCTTCTGGAAACTTGGGAGAGCTTGCCTTGGCTGTGAAGTCTGAGAATGTCTTCTGTAACTTAAATATTTGCACATGTAAGAAGTGAGTCACAACTGTGGGAAACTCTCCCATTTCCTGGCAAGCGTTTGGAATTTTCCAAGTTTGAATTCTGTTGCCTAGGTGTGAAAAGTTTTCAGGTTTCCTCATACCTCATCCATCCACCCCCATAGATAAGTTTTTCCTGTATAAATAAAAGAATGAAGCGTCTGAGAGCCTAGGGAGAGGTCATAATGAGGAGAGAGAGAGAGAGAGACAGACAGACAGAGAGAGAGAGAGAGAGAGAGAGAGAGAGAGAGAGAGAGAAGAACATTTGGAAAAATAGACGACAGGAAAGACAACTTTTGCCAATGAAATAATACAGCTTAAAGAAGGGACTAAGTACCAAATGATGTCAGGCAGACTCCAGCAAAAGTTCAGCCATGTCATTAACTAGATCTTTCACACACAGCAAAATTACTTGGATGCTGTAACTTTAACTTAGGCCTTTTATGTGTCTACTATAATATAAGAAAGCAGGCCACATGACATTCCTATAACCAATCAAAGAATAATGACCAAGAGTAGGAAAACAGCATTCAGACAGAAGACTGTTCTGTGACAGATGCATCGCTGGTGCAGGACTGATTCAGAGTGACACATCGTGGCCTGATCGGGGCTCTGATATTTCTCCCAAACATAGAAAAATCCCACTACAAAGCAGGACTGGAAACATTGGTCTCTAAGTGCCAGCCTCCCTCTCTATTCCAACTTCACTCTTAGGCTTTTTTTGACTAAAGCCGGAAAGCCTTCCAGACACTCGGAAATCTATTGTCTCCTACTGTCTAGCTAATAATGGTGCTGGCAAGTGTGGATTTACACTTGCAGAAGAAAACCACGTCCCTTTTTCATTACACACAACGAATCAACTTAAAATGGATCAAAGACCTAACTGTGAAGTCCAAGTGTATAAAATCATTGTAAGAAAACATGAAAATCATGTCAAGACATTGGTGTAACAATGCTTCATAATATAGTACCTGTAAAACACAAGCAACAAAAATAAGCTGAGACACTTCTTCCAAATAAAGAAAACAACAGAATTAAAAGACAGCCTACAGAAAGGGTGAGAAAAATTCACAAACTGTTCATCCAATAAAAACTGATAACCAGAATCCATAAGGAGCTCAAAATACTGAACACAAAAAATTAAACAAACCAATTATAAGAAAAAGGCTAAAGAACTGGACAGACAAAATTGAAAAGAAGATCTATAAATGTCCAGAAAGTAAATCAAAAAACACTCAGCCAAAAAAATGAAAATCAAAACAAAAATAAGATAATATTCTACCCCAGTTAAAATGGCTATTTTGATAAACACAAAAACTTATATATGCTAATAAGGATGCGGGAGGAAAAGCACTCGTAGCCACTGAGGGCAGGAACGAGAACTAGGGCCGTCCTTATAGAAAACAGCTCAGGGCTTCCTCGCAAATTGAAGAGGACCATCATGCGATCTTCTGTCGACTGCACGGCTGGTCCACACCCAAGTCCTTGCTCCAGAATGGCATGTGCACCGCCCTTGCTCTTTGGAGCACTATGTTCAGCAACCACAACACGCAGTGCACCTAGATGCCCTTCAGTGCACGATTGAAGAAAGTCAGTCTATTTAGACAATGGAGTATTATAGAGCTATAAAAAGAATGAAATCTTATCATTTGTGGCATTTATGAAACTCAGACAAGCAAAAAGCTAAGGAGAGCTAGCAGTCATCATTTCGAGTGCAGCAAGCCAGACGTATAAAGACAAATACAACACGTGTTCTGACTCATTTGAGGAAATTAACAAGAAGAGCAGAGCGGACCCGAGGTCACCAGAGACCAGGAAGTGCAGTAGTGATCAGGAACGGGGAGGGGCTCCATGAGAGGCAGCAACAGAGAGCGGAGAAGTTACTTTGGTTCTACGTTAGCACAACAGGTTGCTACAGGTTAAAGTATTCTATGCTGTATTTCAGAGTGACTAGAAGAGTACAAATTTCCCAACATAACAAAGTGATTAATGGATGAAGAGTTAGAAATGCATACCCTGATTTGATAATTCCATATTGCATACATGTATTGGATTATTATAATGTACACCATGAAGATGTATAAATAGTATGTTTCAATGATAAAATGAAGCCTTTTGTTTTAAACATGCACAAAGTCCAGCTAAGTCAGCAGGTCAGTAAGCAGGGCTCTGAGAGAGGGACAAATCCCAAGCATTTCCTCCTAGTCACTCATCATTTGAATTCATCAATGAAAGCTAGCATACTCTCTGAGGATACCTGGGTGATTATAACTCCATTGAAGGAAAGAACAATGCTTCGTAAAGCAGTGAACTGACCTGCAGTGTGGAGGTCAATTAGAATTTCCTGCAACACACAAAAAACTGCAGCTGTCTTTTTCTGGGAGCCTTCTGCCTTGAACCTAAAGGAACTAGGTATTTCCTCCAATTGGACCCTGGAGCTGCAGAGTTACAAAGTCAGGCAGCATTAAATTTTTAATTAAAACATTAGAAGGCCAAATATTTGAACTGGTTCTGTGTAACAGAAATCAAAGTGGCCAACCAAGATCAGATAAAAAAAATAGTAAGTGTCTCTCAGGAGTGCGTTCTCGTTATAGTAAACCAGCCATATGTATTCCTACAACACATTTAGGAGACAAGCAAGAGGCTAAGGAGCAGTACCAGGCATGGCACTGTCAGCCCCTGGGGAAGGGGAAATTGTGCACCACAGGAGTAAGAGCGGTGACTCAGGCCAAGGCTTTTCCTGCAGTTTCCAGCTTGACTGATTCTATGTTTATTTTATGTAAAGAGCTTGGTTCCTGGCAATTACATTAGAAAAGCATACCAAAAAGTTATAAATGAATTGGAGTCAAGAGAAAGGGTTATATAGGAAACTCTTAAATAAATAATGTATATATTCTTCTACAGTCTAAGTAATCCAGATGTATACCTAGAAATGTATGGAGGATGGACTGTATGTAAAAAGTAATAATCCATTTGATCTTCTGCAGCAATTTCTTATCAACAATACAACGAAACATACAGTCAAATTTTCAATCTATTTATTAGAAATATGAACCAGGGTAAAAGCAACTTATTACATTATGTGCCTTTCCTATGATTTTTTTACGTATTTAGTAGAGGGTTCACAGGGTCTCACTACATAGATTGGACTGGTGGTGATCCTCCTGTTTTCAGTTTCCCAAGTGCTGGGATTACAGGCATGCACCACCATGCCCAGTCTCATTTGCTGCCTCACCATTCCCCAGGGGCTGGGACAGTAGAGCATACAGGGGATCGAACCCCAGTCACTGTGCCTGCCTAAACAGGCACTTTAGTCTGCTGAGCTATCTGGCTGGCCCCACCTATGATCTTTTTATATGAAAAAATCAAGCCAGTAATATAGAAGCCCTTCCTGAAAATTGAATCCTCAGTTAGTTTCATATTTAAAAAATAATTTTATGCCTAGTGTAATGGCACAAACGTGTAATCTCAGCACTCAGGAAGCTGGAGCAGGAGAATTACTTGAGTTCAAGGCCAACCTGGACTACATGGTGAGTTCAAGGTCAGCCTGAATACACAGTGAGACCCTGTCTCAAAAATTCCAAAACCAAACCAAACCAAAAAAGTAAGTGTTTGGTCTTTCCGTAGCACTGGTTTCCCAGCACTACCTCAACTTGTGCTTACCTTTTGAGGAAGTGTGAAAAGCATCCTCATAATTTAGTAATGACTCTAAATCATTGACTTGTAGTAAAATAAGACACATGCACATGTATTCTGAATTGTAGTCATACCCAAATTCCTACGAGAAGCAAGACCATCCATGTCTGTGCGCTCACTCACCAAGTAGTATTTGAAGGTCTGTTACTAGGAATATTTTGTTATTTGTGGAACTTGTAGTAATATGAACAATTATAGTGTAATTTGAAAGGTGATGAGTTACTTGTCAATATGCATTGGAAATTAAGATGACGATTTAAAAAGTTTTGACAAGGAAGCATGTTTGCTATGCTAAGAAAAGATAGACCATGGAATCCTAAAAGAGTGCAATTTTGTTCACAATTTCCAAAACTTTGAAGTAGCCAAGATGATTCTCTGTAGGTGAAGGCATAAATAAAATTGTGGTACAGGGAAAAGACTGCAGAGAAAGCATATATTTCAGACATAAAAAGAAAATGAACCCTTAATCAAAGGAAAGAGAAAACTTACATGAATGCTAGGTGGAAAAAGGCAACATATAAAGGTGGCAGACTATATATATAATTCTAATTTTACAATCATTTGGAAAAGGCAAAGCTATGAAGACAAGAAATAAGATCCCTGGTTTCTGATGTTAGGATTGGGGAGAGATGAGTAGGCCATGAGTGTATAGAGAGGACTTTTAGGGAACTATTCCTGTTCTGTTACTCCAGTGGTGGGTAACAACCACTGGGTTATAGAACACTGTAGTAAATCCTAATGTACTGTTCGGCTTTCAGGTGATTAGGATGTATCAGTGTGGGTTCTCCAATTGTAACAGAAGTCCTGGTAGCAGGTGCTAATGACAGACAGGTTGCACATGTGTGAGAACAGGGAGTTTAAGGACATTACCTTTGCTTTCTGCTCAATTTTGCTGAAAACCAAAAACTACGCTAAAATGAGGTTTAGTAATGAAACAATAATGAATCAATGGCCTTCAGTCTTAAAAATATCATAGTTATAGAAATTAATAGAAGACTAAGAAACGGTCAGGACTGGAAGAGACACAGGGCAACTCAGAACAATTCATGATGCTGGACGAGATTTTTGTTGGAAAAAAGGCAAGACTATCAAGCAACCAGCAAAATGGCTGAGTTAATCGAAAGATTGAATAGTTGTAATTGATCCATGCTTTTTTTCCTGGCCACTAAATAAATTCGGGGCCTTATTCTTGCTAGACAAACACTCTATGGTGGCTTCATAATTTGGAGTTGTACTGTCTCTATTTAAGGTAGCTTTGTGTATGTGTGTGTTTGGTTAGTTTAAAATTTGGAAAAGACAAAAAGACATGTAAAACATTATTCTATATGCTGTTTTGAAAGCAGATTACAGCAGTCAAAAGCAAAAACAAATATCTCCAGGCTAAAAAGCCTCTTAGTAATAATAGACTGCGGTTGTTAAGTGAGAGCTGATAAAGGCTTAGGTGAGAAAATGAAAGGGGTGTCCTCAGGCTTTGTTTTGAAGAAAAGGAAAACATCTGTATACCATTATTTTTGGTAAGTTCCATTATTTGAATATTATAGATGTGTTAACTCAGCAAAGTAATCTAAAAGAGTTCAGTAATTCATAATAGTATTGAGTCTTCCGCTTCACTGGCAATGTCAGAAATTGTTCAAATAACAGAACTTAACAAAAAAAGGGTATACAGATGAATGTCCATTTTGTATCTGTGTATTCAAAGTGGTTAGGATAGATATATAGTTACATTCTCTTAATGAATAGAGTGATTTGTTCTAATGGTGTTTGTAAATAGGATATCATGTCCGCATCTTGTACGGCAATTAACCACTAGGAAGAATGTATGCAATGTGTTAATTATTGAAACTGTCCTACCAATTTGGTTTGAAACTGTCTAATTGCTATTTGTTTATCAATAAAATTATGGGGAAAAAAAGGAAAACAGAACTGGGTGCTCTGTGTACATTATTGCAGAAAATATGGGAATCGAGAAGTTTTTTTGCATGAACAGCTAGGTCAATGGCAGGGCCATTAGGGACAGAAAGGATAGCCGGAAGAGTGGATCAGGTCTCATCCACAGAAGAGTAAGTTATAGAGAAATGGAAAAGGCTGAACAAGAGCCCAGCAGTGAGAAGATGCAGCAAGAACAAAGTGTGTCAGACTACACAGGTGATGCCTGCAGACTCACGCTGGGATGGCAGTGGCGGTGTAAAGCAGAATTATGTCAGGACGGTGCTCACTTTGAGACAAAGCAAGGGTTGATTTTGGCCTGGTGGGAATCTAGAGCAGGGCAGCAAATTTCTGTTTCTTTACCTGCTTGATAGGGTGTTTGTCCCAGTATAATTCCCTAAACTGTACATTTGTTTTTGTGGTTTCCTTATATTTATGCTTTATTCTTAAATAAAAATGTATGAAATAGCAGTCTATGCAAGAAGAAGAAAATGAGATGAAGATCTGATCAATAATGAAGAAAGCATTTCAACATGTCAGCACACGTTGATGGTAAATCTAACTCAATGGGCATTGAAAGTTGGTCACTGGATTTGCTGCAATGCAAATCCCTCGTGGGTTCAACAAGAGCTTCTTCAGATGAGTCTAATGGAAATGTCCTGATCAGCAGGGCTAAAGAGGGAACCAGAGAAGAAGGGAGCAGTGAAGATAGACACATCCTTGAAGTCTTCCCCATGAAAGAAGCTAAGCAAAAAGAGACGGCTGCTATATGGTTTAGTTGGGATTGGGGGAAGGGTGTGTGTGTGTGTGTGTGTGTGTGTGTGTGTGTGTGTGTGTGTAAATAGAAAATGGAAGGCTTATAGCTTCTTTGTATGCAGAGACAAAAGGTCAGTTAAAAAGGAGAACAAACAATGCAGAAAATCTTGGTGTGAAGAGGAGCCTTATGTTCTTGAGCAGCTAGGGAAGGAACAGTTCTACTGGAAAGCGCAGGGAATTGGCTTTGGAGGGACAAGGAGTCCACGTATGTTTAACAGGAGGACGCTGATGCCTACAATGCAAGGACCATGATGTCAATAGTGCTGGAGAGAAGGCAGCTCTCTGGAGACAGGGCTTCAGAGAAGCAATGGAAACCTAGACCAAGTGGAGAATTACTAGGTGCTTAAACAGATGAATTTTAAGGGAGATTTCTTGTTTCTTGATATCCAGTTTGTTGTGGGCAAGCACAATGGCTTCCATGTGGATTTGGGGTGGGAGCTGAGCTTTAAGGAGCCCAGTGAAGGATGGAAGACACGTGAGGAGCGTGTCCCGCACCACCCATGTGTATCACTGGGCACTGGTCACTGCTGTCATGGTGCCGACATTTTGCAATCCCATAAATCAGGCACGCTTCAGGAATATGGAAGGGAAGAAACCCTGAACTGATTCACAGTAAGTTCTGCCCACAGATAGGAAGAAGCACAATTTTTTTTCAATTATGTTGTTATAGAAAATAAACATATTTCTTGTACATTTGTGTACTGTGAGTCATATCTGTTATGTGTATCCAATGGCTTACACAGGTTAACCATTTAATAGTCTTTTTAATTCCAATTAAATCAAGAAATTATGAGTTTGTATATATTGAGCACTTACATTTGGAAAAGGTCCCTCTGACTTATAATGGTTCATTTTATAGGGAGGGAAGTAAAATCCAAAGAGAAAACACATTTGCTCAATGTACATGCAGAATTTATAGGAAAATTTCACTGAATATATCTTTAATTGATTGCAGGGGGAATGAATTATCTGTGCCCTAAGGAACTCCAATATCTGTTCTAAAACACTTGAAATGCTTTTTTAAAAACAAGAACATATGGCCTGATTAAATAAGTCTAAAATACAGTCATATATAATCACATTTTTAGCATGTTTATCTTTTCTAATTGTTGTTTATAGATCTATAAATATTTTAACTGCAAAGGAAAAGAGGAAAACCTACTCAATTAATCATACGTTCCATTCATTTCCACACCCACCGGGGGTATCAGGGTTAGCCGAAACACAATGATCCCTGACTTAATTGGATGGTACTTTTTGAGATTAAATAACATGAATGAAAGAAATCCCTAAAGTATTTATGAATGGTAAGAATGAGTTAGTACTCTAGGGTTTCAGACATGATAAAAACAACATACCCTGAAATAGCAGGAGAAGGCTTTCTGGAGACGAAGGGATTTTACAGAAGTTTGAATGTTAGGAGTGAGTGGACACAGAAAATTGAAACAGGCTCTCCAGGTGAGAAAAAGTTATTGAAAGGGGGAAACAAGGCACGCTATAGAGTACAAAGGATCTTATTCACTTGCCAGGAAGCCATCCCATGAACACTTATTGAGTACAGTGCTCTTCCTATTCTTTTAGATTGTAAGCAATAGAGGCAAACTCAGATAGCAGGACTTGTACTTTAACTTCTGATCTCATTTCCCCTAATGTCACTTTTCTCTCTCTTCCTAGATATTTCTGGTCTTCCTGTCTCCACTTTTCATTGTCTCATTCTCTTCACCCTTCCCTATCTGGGGAAATAGAGCAGAGTAGGAAGTACAGCAGAGAGATGAATAATATACTGACCCAAATATTTTTCTTGGTCTAATGGAGTTCACACTACCAGTTCTCTGGAAAGGCCTAGATACCCGACTGCAGTACATTCTGCAACACAAGACAGTAGAGGGTGCTGTGGTATCAACGAGAAGGAAATGTGGTCCAATTTGAAAAGTTCAGGATTCTGGGTAGCAGTTTCGAGGAGAAATTTGTTGTTGACTAAGTCTTAAGTGTGAGCATTCATGGGTGGCTCTGTGGGGAGAAGTCTGTGCACTATGTCACAGCTGTGAGTCTGTAAGTTCCAGGTTTATCTGACTTCATGAGGAAGAAACAGTGTAGACAGCAGTATGCACGATTCACCATGGAGTACTGAAAAGCCACGTTCATCTGGCATTTCTATCCTATATGCTGAAAGAAGAGAAGGGAGAACCAGGCGACTGCTGCACTCCTGTGCCCTGAAATAGAACAGGGCGTGTTTCTGAGACAATGGGTTGTGCCTGTGGAACATTTGAGGGGCAGAGTATCACCTTCCATTTAGGAAGAATACATTTTGAGTGAAGGATATGTGTAAGAAAGGAAAAGATGAGAAAATAAATACTATCAAACATATTTTGAGACTAAGCATGGTGGTGCATGCCTGTAATCCCAGTGCTTGGGAGGCTGCAAATAGGAGAATCACTACAACTCTGATCTATGTAGTGAGACCCTGTAAACATTGTACTAAATACATTTTAAAAACCCCATATTTTGCAGTGTTTCTTAATTCTATAGGTTTTATAATACTTGCTCCAGTATAAACTGTGTTCTGGAACCATCTGTCAGTGCTGTGCTATATTTGGAGCACAAAAAGACATTTCAGAGAAAAAAGAGCAAGGTAGATACTGAACATAGGTGGTTTTTTTTTCTCTTGACCCTAGAGTGGCGCATTACATAGTGAACCGGGTGTCTATCTTTCATCTTAATGGCCCATTCCTGAAGAAAACTACAATTCAGCTTCATTTGTACAGAAAGGAATCAATTATCATCAAAGAGCCCCAAACTCAGCAAGCGCATATAGATCTCAAGGCTGAACTATGGGCTCATTCCACAACTAATGGCATACAAATGATTATCTAGCAAAATTTTATTAAAATTGGTTTTCGGCTCCTTGCCTGAGTAGAAGCATTGTAGAGTGGTAAACACAAGCACAAGGACCAAGGGCAGATCCATCATGGGTTTGTGAATCGTCACATGTCTTCAGATCTAGGTCTTACTTGACACAACTTTGAGGTTACTGAATTTGTTTGGGCTGCAAATTAAAAGGACAGAAGACGCAAGGTTATATTGATCATGAAAATAACTTGAAAATCTATTTGCTAACATGAGAAAATAGATTTTTCTATAAATTTTATTCTTTTTTATAAAATTATAAATCAGTAGAGTTATATGTTGGTATATTCTTAACCCGAAACAATACATATTTAAATAATCCTGGCAAAATAAGCTGTTGATAAGAAAGAAACGACAATGCTAATGGACTCTTACTTGAGTTATTCAGATTGTTTGTTTTCGTAGGGCAAGTAACGTTGGGACAAGCCACTCAGTTTTGCTTTTTACTGGCTCTAGAATATTATCGTGCATTCCATAGACTTTCAGATATCATGCACAAAAAGAAAGAACGAGATTTTCTTCTAAGTATTAGTTCAGACAGACGTAGCAGGACAGTCAGCAGTACTGACTCGCGATGCAAGCTGAGACCCTCATCTCAGTTTCCTAGCGTGCATTCCTTGCGGTAGCACGCTGGAATGTTCCTTTCCTCTTGTGTGTGCTTTCCAAGGCGAAAGCTGAGATTCTTCTGACGATGTGAGAGCGTCTCCTTTGCCAGCAATTCCTATTCCACAGGGAAAGGGTGGGCTGACGTTGCGTGCACTCTGCAGCCTCCTCCCCCTCCGGCCCTGTTCTCATTTCCTTACTGAACTTCACAAGCCCTCTCTGACCACAGGGGGTTACATCACAGGGGTGTTTGCAAAACCACTGATGATGGGACCAGAGGGGAGATTCCGGGACACGGAGCCCTTCAGTCTTCCTAAGCGGTGCTGTGCTCCAGTAGGGAATCCACTGCATAGAGATCACTGAAATTGAGTTATATTTTTGTGACAAAGTGGCACCAGGCCAAAAAGGAGGGGCCAAATCATAAGTGTTTGATTTTGAATTGTTTGCTTAAAATCAAAATTTGGAAAAAAAATCACAGAGGATGTACAATCTAATAATCTGGTTCAGTTTTAGAACAATTCTCCAGTCTCCTTTCTCTGTTTCATTGCAGAAAAGAAAACCTTTTTCTGAAGTCTACGTTTAGCCTGTGAATTTAAAATGCAACATTTATAGGTGAGCAGCCGGTGGTGCGGCTCAGCGGATGAGCTCTAACTTTTTAGGCACGAGGTCCTGGTTCGATCCCCAGCAGCCATGCACAAAGACAAGACGAGACAAAAAGTTCTAGGTAGAAAAGGGCATCACTTCTGGGAGATGTTTTTAAACCTTTGCTTTCTTTTTGCAGTTTTACACTTATGATGATATATATTTACTTTCTATACATTTTGCACGCTATTGATGTGCTTTCACCTTTACAATAAGTATTTTCAACACAGGCCTGGGAACACAAGAAATTCTGAACGACTATTAGACTAGAAACACTTGAGGCAATCGCCACTGCCAGAGACTAAATTACTTACTTGCCTTGACTCTTACAAATAGTTTACTTAGCTGTTAGTGTGTAATCTCTATGTGTTTATAATAATGAGTGCATTACTCAGCTTAAAAGCTTTAAAAAAGAGAATACTTCTTTTCTTCAAATCTTATGTGAACCCAGAAAAATAATATTTAAAGCAAACTGAAATTGTCAAGCTTCCCTAGTTCCCATTCTCATTTTTCTTTAGAGAGAGTCTTGTCTTAATTATTCATACTTGTTTGAATGATTACATGACACACATGGTTTGCCTGGAGCAGATTTCTTCTGGGCTGGGTCACAGGATGGGTGGGATATAAAATACTAATAGTGAAGGAAATAAATGTTGGCAATATTATGCTGAAAAATAAACACATTGTCATCTTAACAAGTGTGTGGGATTCTCAGTAAAAATGAAATTTAAAGTTTTATTAGAGGACTGTAACACCTGTTTTTTCATTTGTACTGTCACATGCAAGAAAAAAACTGCAAAGATTTCTTGGATTGATCTATTTGTTCTTGGCAGTGGAATCTTTTATAATTTCTATTTTTAAAATTCATTTTAATGAGAAAAATAGCAATGAAACAGTTTCAAAAGAGGTTAGCAGGACAGTTACAATAATTAATACATTGCATATTGCTGGCTTTGTAATAGTTATTCAGAGGACAAGATGCAGACATATCTTGTCTAGATAATATTAGTCAGACCTTTCTTTTCATTGAACTAATAGAAGGTAGCTATGTATAAATCCTATCTATTTTTATATACATACATATATATATTTTTTTTTCACTACAAAATAGTCCTTCATTTTTGTCCTCCTTTTTTGTTTCGTTTTGTCAGAGATGGGTGTTTCATTGTTGTTAGAGAAGCTGTATTTGGAGAAGTCTTTAAAGGACCTCTTCATACTTGATGCCAGTTCAACTATTGTAAGTACTTGAATTCAGCAAAATAACCCAATATAATCCACTAGTCCATCATAATAGTAGTGGGTTGTCAGCAGAACTGGCAAACGTCGAAGTTGTTGACTTGAGCCTTTTGCAGCTCAGCCTTATACAGCTCAGCATGTTAATATGGCATTACTTTCTATACCTTGTGGTTATACTTTTCTGCAAAAAGCTACATTTTTACTTTGATAGGCAGTGGACTCTTAGAAGAAATATTATCACCAGGCAGCCAAATCCCACTTGGCTCAGGGTGGCACCTCTCGGCAGAGTGTCTCCATGCCTAGGTACTGTTTGTGGAGTCCAGGCAGCTCTTATCAAGTTGCTTCAGTAAAAACAAGACGATTGTATTAGCGAGTATGTGGAAAAAGCATAAAAGTAAAGTTTTAGAAACCTCGAGTAACATCCTCTAAGCAAAGCTCCCGCTGGGCTTCTCCAGCACGCACAAGGGTACCAGAGGAAGGCAGCCGCGGCACTCAGGACACTTTGGTCTGAGTGGAAAGCTCAGGCCTCTCTTAGTTTATCTTAAACTTATGGAGACGTTTTCTGTTTCTGATGAGGGCAGTCAAGCAGTGCGCTTGTAACCCAAGCCTGTTTACCCTCTGGCTCTGGGGTGTGTTACATTAACCTCTACATATCACCCCAGAGAATGACTTAAATTATACAGTGTGGTGCTCCCTAAAGGGGCTCCATTTTTCAGATCAGCACTGGAAATAACGCCTTTGAAATATGTAACCTGAGGTTTGGAGATGAGCTAGTGGGAGCATCCCACGAGCTAGCTTGGAGACCTGTTCCTTGCCTTTCTTGTTGTCCTACCCTTCTCTCTTGCTTGCCGGCTTGTCATGCAGCCTGCTACCACTGTTGACCTCCTTACCAGTACGCATACATTCAGCGCTACTTCTGTGGTCTGTATTTCATGAAGAACATCAATTTCCATTAACTTTCCAAATTACAAGAGTCATTGATTCTTGGCGTTCATGAATGTCAACTTGCAAATTCCTTCCCTTTGTTCTTATTAACTGTTTCCATGAGCGGTTCACCATACAATTAACAGAATGAGGTCCTCTGGAAAAGCAGATTTCCAAAACCAAACTATTTCTTATAGAACAAGAAAAAAGTAAAATGTAAAATAAAGAAATCTCAAAACTTTAAAAATATCCACCTAATAAATTTCAAAAGTTGTATCTTTTTTGTGAGTGATTAAAATATTTTAAAATAATGAGTTATAAATTCATTGTTCTTTTAATTTATTATACATACTGTCCTTAAAAATTTTTATAGGCCAAAATGAAGGTGCATGTATTTTAGAGAACTGAAGGAAATGAAAAAAAAAATTTTTAAATAGAATCAGTGAAGGTGTTTGGGAATTAGCATTACCTGTAATCTTATGTAAAATACTGGACAATATTCAAAATTGAGTTAGGTTGAGTTTCCTGATAACAGGGAATTAAAAATTTATTTCTTACAAAGCTATCCACTGAGGTAGCCATGTAACTTAACACAGGTATGTGGACAAATTTAAAAACTGAAGGACCTTTCTAACCTTTTTATAATTAGTATGCCCTCCCAATCACAGAGCTAAGTAATTCTCAGATTAAATTGTTCTTCCTAAACTGCATCAAGAGTGATCCCTCAGGCTGTTTTTGTTACTCAGATATTTCCAGAGTCCAAGAAACATTTTTCATTTTCAATACTTTAAAAATTCTATTAACTTCTTTAAGAAACTAAATATATCTGAATATATAATAAAATAATGACCTAAAAGTGATGGATACAACCCTCCAGAGCTTGCCACGGTCACCTGCGAAATCAAATACCTTTAGGTATGAAAAGTTTTTCTTTTTTAAATTTTTTTATTTATTTTAATGAGATAAGATAAAATAGCAATGAAAGAGTTTTAGAAACAGGTTACTAGGATATTTACAATAATTAATACGTTGCATATTGTTGTCTTCATAGTAGGTATTCAGAGGACAAGATGCAAACATTATATCTTGTCTAAACACTATTAGTACAAACCTTTCTT
>NW_004524620.1:6867719-6873230 GCF_000260255.1 Octodon degus | reverse complement strand
GAAGACCAAAATGACAGGTACTTTAAGCATGGTTTTAGTATTACTCATTGCTGTCTGCAATAGAGTTAGGTGTGAAAAGTTTTTCAGTGATAAAATTTGTATTCCTCTGATTTCAACAATTTAAATATCATAAAGTGACTTTCAACTGTGGCCAGGTAAATTTACCTGAAGCTATCTAGCAGAGAATATAGAATTCAATAACTACAAAAAGAGAAATTGAAATTCTAGTGTGAAAAAAGAAAGGTAGTCTTTGCACTTCTGTCATCTGCATTGTATTTATGAACAACCAATTTGAAGACAACACTGTACACCACAATAAATACTGGGAAATTCATATCAGTTTGTTTAGTGAAATTCTGTATCATTTGTGTTTTTTCTGTTTTGATACTATTTTGTAGTCTCTTTAAAAAATAAAAAAATTAAAAAGCCTACTCTTTAATTTAGTTCATACAAGGACTGTAATCCTTCACCATTCGATCTCTTTCCTCAGCCCACCCTGAGGGCAGGGCTGGCAAGGCATGTGGTGCAGGATCAAACCGACTTCCCTGTGCATTTGCCTAGCCTTGCCTAAGCGGTGCTTGACATCACTGGGCCCTGAACTCTTAAATATGTCTTTTATTTTATACTTAGCCTTTTGCATTGCTCAGTACCAAGTTTAAAGTTTATCTGATAATTGAATCTGTGATAAGCAATGAAAAACATACCCTTTCCTCCAGCAGATCTGTGAAGTGTAGGCAGTGCCTCCCCAGATTAGGAGTGGGAGCCCTGATTCTGAAACAAATCACTTGGGCATTGTACAGGGAAGTGCGGTCTCTCTGTACATATATAACTAACCAGCTTCTCTTACCTGTGCCTCCAACATCTCTGTAATTGTATCTTTTATATATAGTTGGCTGGTATACAAACATGGAAACTGCGAAAGAGCATGAATGTATCAAAGTTCCCTGTAGATTAGTGAATAAAGTTTACAAAAGCTGAAATACAGGCATCTCACTAGGCTTCATATCTCAGCTGACTTAATTCTAACAAACAAAGAAGTGTCAGTAATCTAAGTCACACTAGGTTTTTTTTTTGCTCTTTTCTTTTAAATAGAATTTAACCTACTTAACAATATTGTGAAAGGTATCTTTTCTGTGACTACACTTATACAACAAAGACAAAAGTTTATAGAATTTATATGAAATGAAGGATTATTTCAGTTCCAGCAGAGGATAAGCTTCTACTCCTAGTTCGTATCTTTTTATCTTGAGAGGGTGTTCAATTTTGATCACGTGATTTTTATCTTTTTCTGTTCATGTGTGAGGCACTGATTTGTTTTCATAGGTTGGATTGTGTCTGAATATGAGAAAGAAACCCCACCGGGCAAGGTGTACAATCTCTTTACTAGGCAGCCGAGTTGGATTTCTCAGTATTTTGTTGAAAATGTTTACATCTGCTGTACTTTTATAAGAATATTGCTTACCTGATAGTTGCTTTCTTACTCAGTTTTTTGTCAGCTAACGTCATTTATTTGCTTTGATGTTACAGTAGTTTGGGGAAAATTCCTTCACTTCAATTTCTTGGAAGAGTTTGAGAAAGATTTGCATGAGTTCCACTTTAAATGTCTGTTGAAGTTTACCAGGGAGGCCGTGGGATTAGCCTTCTCTTCTTTGGAAGGCTTTTAGATATTGATTTATTCCCCTTCATTTAGGAAGCCAAAGGTCTGATAGGTTTCTTATTTTTCATGATTCATTCTCTATAGTCCAGATATTTCTGGAGATTTATCTATTTCTTCTTTTAGTTTATTCAACTTTTTACTTAATTTTTCATAGAAGCATCAAATTCATTTTACCTCTGTAGTATAACTTTTACTATCTTCTCTCTTTTCTGTTTTTATTTGAATTTTCTTATTCTTACTAAAAGTCTTCACAATTTTGCCAGTCTTTTTTAAAAAATAATTTTGTTGAGAAACAAATAGCAATGAGACAGTTTCAAAACCAATTACTTGTTTGCCAGTCTTTTAAAAAACAACTTTTTTTTTTTTTTTTGCTGTACTGGGGATTGAACTCAGGACTACTACTGAGCTGTCTCCTCAGGCCCTAAAAAACAACCTTTTGATTTGTTGAATTTTTTTTATTCTGTTTCATTCATTTCTGCTATAATCTTTATGCCTTTCTTTGTCTTACTTGCTCCTAATTGGGCGTAGGTTGCTATACTTTTTCAATATACTTGAATAGACACTTGCACTATTTGAGATCTTCCTTCTTTAATGTAAATATTTATTGCTTTAACCTCCCTCTTCATACTGCCTTTGCTGTGCATTACCAGTCGTGGCTGCTGTTTTTTCTTTTCCTCTGTCCCAAGGCATGCAAGTGTTTGATAATTCCCTCTTGGCGTCTCTGTGGACACATTGGTTGCTTAAAAGTGTGTTGCTTTCTATATATTGTAAAACCTTCAGTTTTTCTTCTGCTATTGACTTCTAGTTTTAGCTTATTGTGGTGGAAAAAGATATTTGGTATGATTTAATTTTTAAATTTATATATATTTTTCCTGTGGCTTAACATGTGTTCCACACTGGAGCATTTTCCACAGATACTTATAGAGAATATATTCTGCTGCTGTCACAGGACACACTTTGTGTGCTTCTTAGGCCCATTCGATCTACTCCAATATGCTGCTTCCTTACTGACTTTTTTCAGATGTTTCATACCTTATTGAAAGTAGAGCTGGGGCCAAGGAGATAGCTCAGTAGAATAAGCACTTGCCTGGCAAAGCGAGAGGGCCTGAGTTCAATCCCCAGTACTGAAAAAAAAAAAAAAGAAAAGAAAAGAAAAGAAGAAAGTAGAGACCAGTTTTACAAGAAATAAGATCAAGAATCAACAACTGGGATCATACAAATTCTAAAGCTTCTACACAGCAAAGGAAACTGAATGGAGTGAAGAGACCACCTACAGAATAGGAAAGAAAGACTTGGCCAGCTACTCCTCAAAGGACTGATACCTAAACTATATAAAGAACTAAAAATTGAACTCCCAAATTTAAAGAGCTGATTTTGAAAATGGACATCTTAAATGAAAAGAGACTCAGTCATTGCAATACAAATGGCCAATAAATACCTGAAAAGTCGTTCAACATTGCTGGCTATTTGAGAAATGCAAATTAAAACTTCACTGAGATTTCATCTCACTCCAGTAGAAAAGGCCACTACTAAGAAATCAAATAATAATGAATGCGGTTGAGCATGTGGGGGAAAGACACGCTTCCCCACTGTTCAGACTGTGAACTGATACAAGCACTGTGGAAATCAGTGTGGAGAGTCCTCAATAAATGAACATAGAAATTCCATTTGCCCTGACTGTCCCCTTCTAGATATCTTCCCTAAAGACTTAAAGGCACCATAGCGCAGTGACATATGTGGACCCATGTTCACAGCAGTGCAATCATAGTAGCTTAGCCTGGGAAAGAGCCTACAGCTGGTCAACAGATAGATAAAGAGATAAAGAAGATGTGTAGTACTCCACACAATGGAGTACTACTCTTCCACGAAGAAGGACAGATGAGTCATCTGTAGGAAAATAGATGCACTCAGAGACCATAATTTGAAGTGAGTAACTCTGACACATGACACATTAAATATCACTTGGTTTCTCTTGTATGAAAAAGTGTACAAATATATGGGAAGAGAGGAAAAGTGAAAAATGAAAGACGAATAATGGACAAAAGGGGAGAAAGAAAATAGGAAAAATGTAATTGAACATGGACGATATATCTAAAATTGTACTCAGCACAATTGCCTTACATATTTTATATATTCTTTGGCTTATTGGTATGGTTTTTAACATATATATACATGTATATATAAAATTAACTTTCGTAAGTTCTTACAAATAAATGAATCTGATACTGGGCAAAAGTGGGGATGAAGAGGAGAAAAAAAGAATTGGATTGTGTTATGTGCATACAGCAATTCCCTATATAAATATAATCATTGGGTACAGCAAAAATGTAGTAATAAAAGTAAGAATAAAGGTCTTTAATTTTATTATATTAGTATCTATTTCTCTCCAGTTTTGTCAGTGCCTCCTTCATATATTTTGTGCTCTGGTTTGGAATATGTGTATAAATTTATAATTAGTACAATGCCTGGTAATTGGCCCTTTTGTTATATCAAATCATCCATTGTCTCTTGTGACAGTTTTTAATTTTAAAGTCTAGTTTTTCTGACCCTATATGGTCATTCCTAATTTCCTTGGTTATCATTTGAGTGAGGTATATTTTTTTGCCCTTTATTGTCTGTGCTTACATCTGCTAGGAAGTCCGCAGTAGGATCTCTTTTATATGTGTACTTGTTTGATCTCTGTGTTTTTTGCTTGTAGAAGTTAATCTGTGTGTTTTCAATGTAATTATTGCTAAGAAAGGACTTGTCACTGTCACTTTGTCAATGGTTTTCTGTTTTACTGTTTTTTGTCTCTTTTCTTCTATTGTCTTTTTAAATTTTTTTAACTCACTATTGACTTTATTGAAAATCAATAATAATTATATAGCAAATTAAAAATTGTAGACAAATATTGAAATGCGAAAGATATAAGATGTAAAAAGAGTGAATTTTAGAAAAATATTTCTGAAATGAATACATAGCATGAGATTAATAATAGATTGCACATTGTAAATAAATTATTTATAAACTTAAATGAATATAACAATAAAAATTTAAAATAAACATGAAAAAGAGAAAGTTTGCAGATCAGTTCATTCTGTGCCAAAATCACGAAACTTATATTCATATAATTAGAATTCTCAGACTAGAATGGGGTAGTCAATAAATATTTAAAGATTTAAAATTTCTGCATTTAGTTAAAATTATAGCAGCACATTTCCAAGAAAATGAACCTTTTGCACAAGAAATATGAAAAAAATCATACCAAGACACACAAAACTGAAATTGTCCAAAACTAATTGTAATGAAAAGAATCATTAAACCACAGAAAACAATGTTATACATAGAAAAAAATGTTAGCTATGGAAGAACAAAATTAAATGGTTATTTTTTTTGTGCTTCATTAAATTATTTTGTGCCATACATTTATTCCTTTCTAATTTTCTTTTTTATATTTTCAATATTTTTATGGCTAGCCTGGAGTTCACAAGAATCATAATTATAATGGTATGTGTAAAACTGATATTGTATATTAAATCACACATCAGAACTTCAAAATTTTATATTTCTCTCCCACACATAATAATTTTGATACTACAAATTACACCTTTTAATACTATGAACAATTAATATGTATACATAGTTACATTACACTTTTTATTTAACTTTTACATGAGAATTAAAATATGAATCTATTTATTATGAATCATAAACATGTACAAATGGGCTGTGGAGATAGCTTAGTAGAATAAGTGCTTGCCTGGCAAGCACAGGGTCCTGAGTTCAATCCCTGGTACCACCAAAAAACAAATGTACTAATAAAAAATTGTGAGTGATTTTTGCACTTTAATAACAGAATAATAGTATCCTCTATT
>NW_004524620.1:6850736-6863079 GCF_000260255.1 Octodon degus | reverse complement strand
TTCTGAAATCTAGGTGGAAGCCTTCTTAACCTCAGAACTCCTGCATTCTGCATATGCCTAAAACCAGTGTCACATGGATGATGCCAAGGGCTTCTGCCAGTTGGAGCAGTAACCAGTCTTTCTCCTCTTTTGGCTGTAGGGGTCAAGTGCCTGGACCTCTAGCCCTCTGACCCTGATTCCGAGGAACAAATTCTCTACGCTGGTGCCATTCTGCAACCTGGTGTGGCCATTCTGGAACACTCAGTAATGAACATAAATGCAAAGAGGATAATTAAAATAATAACAAATTGTATTTTTCCAAAGAATATAGTTTCTTCAAAATTAGGAAAGGAATATGAACATATAGATTGGAAAAATAACATACAGGCTAATATGAGCCTCTTAAAACCTTTTATATGCAATTCAATATCCATGCATGCACAAACATGATATTTAATAGCAATTAATCAAACTCATCCCTGTTAGGATATGCAAAAGGAAAGGAGGCTTTTATGGACGCTTTCATTCAGTGTTGTACAGGAGGTCAGAGTCTATCTTGTAAGACAAGACAGGTAGAAATTGTAAGGACTGGGAAAGAAGAAACAAAACTTACATTAATTGCAGACAGCATGCAGAATATCTGCAAAGATGACAGTCCAAAAGCATAAATTATAAAGAGTAATAATTCAGCAAGGGTGTAAGTAAAAGTAACAATGAACAATAATGTGTAGCATTTTGAATGAAGTAGAAGAGTTAAAATAAATATTTTTATAAACAGAAAATCATTAACAGGAAATAAATCTAACACAGTTGTCTCAATTTTGTGGACTTACATGACTTAATTACAATTAAGTAATTTTTACAATTTTGAAATTGTAATAGATTTTTACAATTTCAATAAAAAGATATACCTCATATCCAAGCCTTGGAATACTCAGTATTGTGTGATAGCTTCCCCACATTTGATCTATCCCGATCTATTTTAAGCTTTTTCCTTCTAAAACAATTTGACAAAATAAATTAAAAATTTATGGGGCTGGGGAGTTAGCTCAGTAGAATAAGCGCTTCCCTGGCAAGCACAAGGGCCTGAGTTCAATCCCCAGTTCAAAAAAAAAAAAAATTTACTTAGCTCAGTAGAAAAATTTATGGAATTGCAAAAAAATTCAAGCCATCAAAGAATTTGAAAATACAAGTTGAGGAAACTACACTTACAGACTGGAAATTTCTGCTAACTAGGGTAGTGCAGTGTTGTTTCAGAAAAATGCAAGTATCAGATCGGCAGAAGATTGAATCTATACAACATACATGAAAACAAAGAGTTTTGGGGTATCACCAAAGAGGAATTGTTAATCCATGGAGAAAATCTATAGTTTTGATTAAGTGGAATTACATCAATTGGTTAAGCATACAAGAAAAAATAAAATCAGATTGTTAACTTCTAAATTGAGTTACTGGTGATTTTTAATCATAAAAGTAAAAGAATTAAAATCAGAAATATTTTAGGAGGCCATATAGGAGAATATTTATATCGTTTTCAGTTTTAAAACAAAATGCACACAACATGTTAATAAATTTTAGCTAATTGTGAAATTCTGTTCACCAGAATATACTTTTAAAAGCTAAATCCAGTGTAAATAGTGGGGAAAAATGTTGCAACAATACAAAATGAGAAAATTGAACTATTTAAAAACTAATTGAACTATTTAAAAATGCAAAAGAAACAAATAGCCCTGCAGAAAATGAGACAAAATATATAGACAGTTTACAAAATTGAAAGCCCTGCCAGTCAATAAATCAAAGACAAGACGTTCAACCTTATCAGTAGTCAAGGACACACAAATTAAAAACCCAAAGAATCTTCACACAGAGTTGGCAAAATATCAGTATTAATGGCTGGGCCAAATCAGATGTGGCAAAAGATTTGAGGCTGTTTTCTCTGCAGAGTGAACCACTGTAGAGTTGGAAGCAAGAATATGAGTAGAGCCTGGAGGAGACTGCACTCACTTCTGCACAGATTTTCGAGGTAGATATGGAAGACTGACTGCGGTGGCTTGGAGCTGGACTGTCACCTGAAGCTCTCCTGCTTAGGGCTTGGCCCAGCTGGGTGCCGTGGGATAGGGCGTAGACTTTCGCAGCTGGGGCCCAGGTGGCCCAGGAATGGTTACCATCCCAACCCGGTTTGCTGAATAATCCTAACAATCCAAATGACTGGTTGGAAGGCTTGGAAACACAGTATTTGTTGCAAATCTGGATTATGAAGTTGACCTAAAAAAAACTGAAGGAAGTATTTAGCGTGGCTGGCGTGGTGCTGAGCTCTCTGGAGCATAAAGGTCGTGGGACAGGCACTGCGGCTTTGAGCATTTCTCTTTTCTAAACTTTTTAAAAACTTTTATTTTATTTTGGAGAGTAAAAACATAAGGAAAAACAAACAGCAGAAGCAAAGACAGAAACAGGGTAACATACAATACATATGTTACAGATTTTCAAAACAAGAATAGCTAATTAACAATAGCTGTTATATTATTTATTTTTGTTGTCAAATCTGTTGCTCAGATTAACAGATACTGTTATGCAGGTTTGGACAAATAATTGAATGCTATCTCTTGCTTTCAAGAATCTTTAAATTTTTCAAAATATATTTTAATGAGAGTATAATAATAGTTGATAAGCCATTAGAAGCGGTACACATTTAGAAGACCAACGTAAGAGATATTCGAGCATGGGTTTTGTATTACGCATTGCTGTCCTCAATGTAGTTGTTTAGATCCCAGATATCAGCATGTAGAGTTAGTCAAGGTGAATGTATTAATGATTCCCACCAGTTTTTTCTTTAATAGCAGTTAATGTGTAGGATTTTCAAGCATTTCACTGGCACTGTACAAGCTCCGTCTACATTTAATGGCTTACTGCTATTTGATAGCACGTCATGCATGACGTCATGCTCGTCGCACCAAGCGAGAATCTTTCCGTCCTGAATGCCCACAGCAACTTGTCCACAGATGTGGTGGCACTGACATTCTGTTAGGACTAGGAAGGAAGGATTTTTTTTTTTTTTCCTGGTTAGCTCAGGCTGCCTTAAAGGCGAGTCTGTTGAGGCCTCTGGAGCTGGGGATTGAACCGCCGTCCCTGTGCCTGACTGAGTTTGTCTAAGCAGGCACTTTAAACAACCGTGCTAACTTGCAAGCCCCCAACATTAGAGAAGGATTTTTTTTCTTTATTTTAATTTGTTTGGCTAGAGGACCAGGAGAGCAACCTATCTGTGCCAGACATCTGAACACGGGCATTGGAATGGGAAGCCTGGGGCCTGCAGAAATGGGAATGGCAGGCATAGGATTTGGAAAAATAAAATAGGAGGCATCAAAGGCTCTTTTGATATTGGCAAGGAAAACAGGGGCAGTTTGGATCTTGGGCATCTATGGGGTGGATAAATGTGGCATGGGTGGAAGATTTGAGAAGGACATTGCTAGAACTGAGATGGATACATCTTGAAGCTCTGGAAAGCCCCTTGGCAGAGGAACAAAAATCCTAAGTAATGCATGGAAGAGAGGAGATATCCTCTCAAGGCAGGGGGGAGGCAGAGGTGGAGTCAGCATTCCTGGGACTGAGAGGAGGCCCTGGCCTTGGCTGCCTTGTGGGTGCGGGCACAGCACACATAGTCACGGGCCTGGGCCACAGCATGGATGGAGGGAGCTCTGAGATCATGCACATGAGCCTGGGAGTGGACTGTGTAGGTGCTACTGAGCGCATGGGCTGAGGCATAGAGACATGGGCCCACTGCGTCTCAACCACTTGGCCTCCTGCACTAAGGAAGTGGGGCAAACTGTGGAGTCGATCAGCTCTGGTGTAGAGCTTCTGGACCCTGCCATCAACGTGTGAAACTAACCCTGGATCACGTGGTCCCCACGGGCTTGAAGGTCAGCTTGGAGTTCACGGGTCCCATGATGAATCACAAGGCCATCAGTCTGGAGTGGATGGGCCCCTGCCTTTGGCCTGGGCCTGGGCACTGTGATGGAGCGCCTGAGCCTGGTCATGGGTGGTGGTGATGGTGCCAGCTTTGACCATACCATCAAGCAAGAAGCGGAAACTTTGAAGGAAGCTTTGCAGATTCCTTTAGAGGAGCCAGAGGCCATGCTCCTGAGGTGACCAGAAAGGCCTGCCAGATATTTGTGAGAAGTCTCCCACTTGATTTTACTTGGAAGATGCGAAAGGACAAATTCAACAAATGTGGCCACGTGCCAAATGCTGACATCAGGATGGAGAGTGGGAAGTCAAGGGGTGTGGAGCGATTCATCTGGGCTGCCAGAGGCAGCTGCAAGAGCCTGGCAGACAGTGAGCGCATGCGGCTGAGGGGCCGAGAGGCTGATGCTCTCATCTATACAGCACCAGTACCAGAGCTCTGAATCTGTATTTTTTTCTCATTAAACATTTTAATTTGTTGGCTGGATGTGTAAAGACATTTTAAAAATTTAATTGCTTCTTGGGGTAATTTGAATTACTCTTATAGTGACTAGCGTTCCATTTGGCTATTTACACTGAGATTGCAATGTGCACAATTTTCTTTTTTTTTAGTTGTGGACTCTTGTTGACACTGACTATGACTTTGATAATAAATACTAGTTCCTGAAAAAACAAAGTCATCTAGTACGATTTTAATGTAAGGTTCCTAAATAAGAGCACCCCAAATTCTCATCTAATGCAGATTTGATAACCAACTCGTGTGATTGAACTCAGGCCCCTTCACTTGCCAGGGAAGTACTTATTCCACTGAGCCATCTCCCCGGCCCCACGAAACTCTTATTAAAGAGGACAAGAAAACTACTGCCAAATAGGTCACACTATGACTGCGGCTGTGGGAGGGAAGACAATGCATTTGGAGGAGCACAAGCAGGCCCTGAAGGATGAGCAGGGCTCCGTTTCTCAACCTGGGTGGAGGTTCTAAGGGCATTTGATTCATTTTTAGTCTTAAAACTATATACTCTTTTGTACACATCGGTGTACAGGATATAATTCATAAGAAAGAGATAGTCTACGTCTAGTGTTTTTGGACTGATTACACCCATTATCTTCTTCAACACTACCAAAAATATTTTATAAGTTTCAACTGTATTATCTAAAATATTTTATAAGATTCAGTTTTATTATGTAGATCATTTTATGACCATTAAAATTTCAAAAGCCATGAAGCACATAATGTGGAAATGTGAAAAGGACCAATATCTGAGCAGCGCTGCATCATATGTATTATCACACAAAGTAACCCACATGGATGGTTCACTTATAATTTTGTGACTCTATTTGCCAGGATAGGATACTTTTTCTGTTGATAGAACTCAGAACAGCAGGTCCCACAGCATTCAATAAGGAAAGATTTTCCTTGAATGGAAGCAAGGGTTAGCTAAAGAAATATCTGCTCACTTCCACTCTGGAAGTGCTGAACTTACCTGAACTTGTTATTTGAATTGATATTTTTAATGTAGTACTTAAATGTTGCACAGCCAAAGCCAGTGAAACAAATCAGACGCTCCACGTGAGCATAAGACGCGAAAGGGCACAACGCGCTCTCAGGTGGCGAGGGTGTGAGGAACACTCGCTGAAGAGGTCACACACACCAGAGCTGTGGAAGCTGTATGTGTGGGTGCAACGCTGTTGGAACCTTACCAGCACCACAGGAGAAATAAACTATTATTATCGTCATGTTCTGTGTGGAAACATGATGTGATCAGCTGGGGAAATCAAAACTCAAATGAAGTAAGCTCCCTAAACTATTTAAAAACCTGCACTTTAGAGTAATTTTTAGCTTTCAGGCTATCTCCAACCAGAGCCCTCTCTTTTATTACTACAGGGGCTGCAGAGCTACTTCACAGTTATCAAATAATTAGATTGGGGGACCACCTGCTCGGGACCCCCCTCCTGTCCCTCTTTCAGACAGGAACTTTCTTTCTCTCAATAAATATATTCTGCTCATTAAAAAATGAATTAGGTTGTTTGGTGCAACATAATAATTTTTAAGATGTGAGATATTTTTGTGGGTTCACCTTCCTTTCATCTGGATGATCCTATTCCATGTACCTCTTGAATTATTGCAAATGTTTGATTTTCTGCTTTGATACCAGCTTTTTCCCATACAGCCCTCAGTTTTATAATTAATCTCTACAGTAAAAATGACCAAATTTTATGGGTTAGGAAACCAATCTTCAATGATGTTACAATGAACTAGTCAATCAATGAAAAGTTATTTTTAAAAAAATTGAAATTGCCTTATTTTAAAAAGTGAAGATACCAAAAACAGAGGGACATTCAACCCGAAAATTACACTTAACCAAATAAAAGTTTAAGTTAAACTGATGGATATGTTCTTCAGTCTAGGAGAAAAATACATGTCACAGGCATCTGGGTTTTTCTTTCATCTTAATTAGTGGAACTTTTGCCCTCCCTGGAAACAGAAACCTAACGCCACCCCAGAGGAAGGATTTTCCTTCCTAGATTTCCTGATGTGAAACCCATTCCTCTGATATTTTCCACCACTGGGAGCATGACACTCTCAGTGACATTTGTTTTCCCACCTTTCTAAGACACAAAGCAAAAGAAAGATGAACTTCATCTCAGTTTATAAAAAATAATTACACTTTCTATCAGAGTTTACTTCAGATCATACAAGCAAAATATTCTTGTCTGTGAAAGAGCCATGATTCTGGGTAAGTTTGTAGAAGACTGTGAAACAATGGATTTTAGAACAGAAGAAGATTTAGTTGAGAAGAACAGTGGAAAACAGCAGATCACTGGCCTTGCAAAAGATAGGACTGAAAACAGCCCAGCATAACTTTAAAACACTGAACACTCTCTAGTCCCTTGACCTGTAGATCATAGTTTCAAGTGCTACATTTTCTGAGGGCATAAAAATATCTAGTGCTGGCACAGAGCTCTGCCTAGTTGCAAAAGCATAGCATTTTTCTGTACTCAGAAAACTAAGACATACAACCCTCAGTTAGCATGATCAAAGACCCGCTCTCCTATCAGCCTGAGAAAATGCAGAAAAAATTGCTGATAGGTCACTTTCCCAGGGGACTCATTTGAAAATACTTGGCAGACTTACAAAGAACCTCAAAGTCGTGCATGAAGGCCAACATGCTAAGCAGGTGCTATTGAGTATTTTAATATCAACTATGCCTCTTACCGAGGACAGCCAAATTACTGTGACTATAGCTGATTTATCTGCAGTTGATTATTATAAACCAGGTACTAGGTTTCAGTTAGAATACCTGATGCAGATTTACAGGCTGGTGAAACCAAATATTTCCTTTAAGGGAATGATATTTTCTTGCAATTTGATTAACACAACTACCAGAAGTTTATTACAATATGGTAACAATTTTTGTCAAGGCAACTTGCCAACTGTAGTAGTAACAGAAGGGTTCTACTTCATTGAATTTTCTCAGAGAATGTTTCAAAAGAGCTGAGCTCTTTAAAAAAGTATGTTGAATCATCATTAGTAATCATCATTATTTATTTAGTTTGGGTTTTTTTCTTGCTTGTGCCATGAATGTTTTCTAGTGTGTATTCATGACCAGCTGGCTAGTAAATAGAAGCATTTAAGGGACCCTACACAGACCGTGGATGTATCCTTCAACCATCTCCTTCTAGCCCCCAGATATACCAGCATCCAGAAGCCAGTGGGGAACCCTCTAGTTCCAACTGAAATATTTGTGTTACATTAAATGTGCTGAATTAATCTTTCTTCCATTACTTTGTAGGTATTCAAAATATCAACCTACTTTTTTGTTTGTTTGTAATCTGACTGTTTGTACTCAAAAACCATGTTGTGTTACACTCAAGCTATTTAACAGATAGTTGTACTTTATTACATGACTTTTCCACAATTCATCTAACCTTCTACTGAGTGAACCTGAGTTATTTCATTGTATTTCTTATTGCTGTCAGTACTAAATACTGTCATCATTTTACGGTTAAGAACAGGGGATAGTAGTTCTTAAATAGGTTCCAAAACATTAACCTAGAAATGCAAATTCTTCACGCATACTGTGAGCCTGCTGGATCCAGAACTCTGGAGGAAAGAAGGTGGTCCCAGCCTCTCCAGGGGACTCAAATAAATGCTAAAGTTTGAGAAGCACTGCTCTAGATAGCTCTGCGAATACTTCTTATTGGAGAATGTCCTGAGATAATCTGAGTTTTTGTCATGTAGAAATGTGCATTCTGCGAATTGTTTCTGGTTCTATTAAGACCATATGCTGTTTGCTTTGTAACTGACCAATATGATGCATTATAAGTAATGAATTTGGGGCCGACAGGAGGCTGGAGATTCAACCCAGGCCCTTATAGTACTAGTAGCGAATTATACCATTGAGCTACACCCCTGCTTAATGGATTTAAAGATAATTTTAAAAGCCTTGTGTTTATGAAATAAGCTACAGGGCTGGGGTATTATCTCAGTAGTATGGTGCCTGCCTGGAACATCTGAGGTCCTGAGTTTAATTCCTAGTATAGGAGAGGTGGAGAGAAACTATATATTTATGAGCCTTTGTGTAGCTGTGAATACTAGCTATATCTAAAAGTTAATAGAAACTACAGAAGTGCTTTCTGAATAACTAAAGTTATATCCCCTTGTCTATCTCAGAATCCTGCTTGCTTTCCTCATGTATTCACCACAGTCCGCATTTCTTTCAGCTGCTTACTTGTCTTGAGTGTACTTAGCTATTAGTCTGCTAACTCCGTGCATCTGCGTAACACTTCCGACTTCCTCACGAGGCATTGACTTCCCAGCCCCAGTCCAGAGCTCCCCGTGGAGCGGGCCCATGGCAGCTCTGCAGAGCCAAGCCTTTCAGGTCATCTGTGCTGCAGGACAGGCTGCCAGGTAAGGCGTCAACAGTCACATCGCGGGTCCCCTCTTGCTTCCCCAAGGACAAAGAACTAATATTCTTTTGCTCATGTGGACTCCACATGATGCCGTGTCTCTACTCTTGTACATTGTCAGTGACTGTATTTTTTGGCAATTCACAAAATCCACTCCAAGCATCCTCCAAATTCATGGGCAGAGGAAAATGGTGACACAAGAGGCAGGAGACTGGATTGAGCCTCATCTGAGCTGAGTGTGGTGGGCGGGTGGCCCACATGTCTCACGGGTCACCATCTCTCCATTTATGGAGCGAGATAATCCTACTTATCTGGTCCACTGTTATTAGAAGTGTCAAGACTAAGTGAAAGATGTATAGCCTACATTTGTATTTATTGTACACTTCCCGCGTACTTAGCACTTTATATAGAAGTGCCGTCTTCTAATCAGTGAAATAATGAAATGTGACCGTGTCAGCTTAGCGTCTGGCACAAAGTAATTGGTAACTAAATATGGATTTTAAGTATAATGAGTAAACAGGAACTAGAAACTTAATGTGTACCAAGCACATTAATGCAGATTTAAAATAGTTTTAAAGTGGTTTAGATACAGTCCTTACCTTCAGAAACCATTGGTCCGCTTATTATGGCATGTACTGGACTTCACTGTGCAGTTAAAAGACATTGAACTTTTTAAAAATGTAGATCACAATTCTAGTGTTATATACTGGTATTTACAATTTATTCCATATGAAAGGCAAAGAATGCTAATTAGCAAAATAAATATTCTAAATTATACCGTATTTACTTAGAGACAGCAAGATTAGATGGTTAAAACAGGAAATTCTCATTTAGATGATTATCAAGTCGCAAGGAACAAACAATAATTTAAGTAAGGTTCTAATTTACTTTTTCTTTCTATTGCAAGGCCTGAAGTCACTTGGAAAATTGACTCTGTGGGTGTGGCGACTGCTTGGGAGGACAAGGGAATGGGAGAAGAAAAGGAGGCCGGGCCTGAATCACTCACCACAGTGAGTTAAGCTTTAAATTTCTGGCCAAGTCAAACAATGCAGCAGTGATTTTCAAATTGTGCAATCAAGGCCTTCTGTTTTGGTCAGCGGTCACCCTATCCTAGGCTGAAAGAAAAGCAAAGGGTGCATCTGTACCTGAGTCTTAACTGCTTCGCAGCTGAAGTTTACTCCGCGGCAAGTGGAATTACCAAGTTGAGCTGATTTCCTTAAAGGATGATCTATCGTTTACAACTGCATAAAGTACGTAGGTGATGCAACTTATTTTCCTGTGGACTTCCTTGGTGCACGACCTCTGAAATCTGTTGGACATGCTGGCCAGGAGTGGCCCAGTCTGTTTTGCACCTGTGATTAGGAGTGTCTTCTATACTGATTTTATTTCCACATGCATGTGCTGTGTGCATGATCTGCTTCTTCTCAGAAGTGTCCTCTCCTCATGATCCCTTTGGCTTAGACCTTTCTGAGCTAGAGTGCTCTCCTAAAGCATGGGCATTGATTTAACTGATTAATATTTATCAAGCATCTACTATGTGCTGTGGACCATCCTAGATCTCAGAGCACATAAAGGAATAAAGGAAAGCAAGATTCTCTGCTCTGGGGAGCCTCAGTTTTTATGTAATTTTCCTTAGCTCAATGGTAGCTCTCTGCCTGAGAAATACTCCTTTGGACTGAAATATTATCTTAAATTCCTTTAACCTCAAGTATGGTTGTGCTCTATTGATGCAAATCTCAGATTAAATTCCACTGCTTCAAGAATCCTCTCAACTCTCTGGGTTTCCAATACATACAATTTCACAACCCACATTTTCTTCATAGCCTAGTTTCAATCAGATAGTTATCTGTGCAAGTAGGTGTGCTAGGCAGTGTGGTCTCATAGGATTGACACTATAGTACATTTTGTTCACCATTTGATTCTCAAAGTCTAGTACAGTGCCTGGGATAAAAACATACTATCAAGCAACCATATTTGCAAGGAAAGTCACATGAGACTTACTCTGAGTTAGAGTTTTAGAATTTTAGTTTATCAGCATTGTGTGGTATGAAGACACTTCATTTTAGCCTCTGGTTCCTCCTTACCCTATACTCTTCCCACTGGAGTTGGTTCTGGGTCCTGTAGATACCCAGTTCTGCATCCAGTTGGGGTCCATTTCCAGGTCCTGGAAGTAACTGGTTCTCCACTGAAACTTGGTTCCAGGCACCAATAACCTTCCAAGTCAACAACTTGTTTGACCTGAGTATTGACATTGATTTCCCTTGTCACTCTTGGACATTTGTTTAGCTTTTCTCTATCATGGGGAGCAGAGGACCCTAAAAGAATGCTGCTGAGGATCTTCTCTGAGCACCTAGTTAGTGACATGGAAAACGTGGCTTGGGGTTTCCTCCATTCCACCATAGTCTTTGTTCTACCATCCACCAAACATATCCACATCCAGTTCCTTTCATTTTAACTGGAGCAAAATAACTTTTAAGCTTCTTTCTTTCCACTTTATCTTTTATTTCTAATCCTTAAGACTGGTTATCTGGCTTGTAGGACTCAATATAAAATAAAAGTGGGGGAGACTCCTTAGAAAAGTTGAACTGGATCTGAAAGCATCATATCATAGGGATATATGTGTGCCTATGTTTATAGCAGCACAATTTGTGATATCCAAATCTTGGAAACAACCAAGATGCCCATTACCTGAGGAATGGTTGAAAAAAATGTGGTATTTTTACACAATGGCGTATTACTCCACTAAAAGAATGATAAACTCGAAGCCTTTATATTGAAGTGGGTGCCACTTGAAGATAAATGCATAAGTGAAATAAACCAGACACACATGTGTAAATATCATATAGTTTCCCTAGTATAAGAACTCAAAAGAAGAAATACAAATAGAAAGGTATAATACAAGTAAAAGGAAAGCAGGATCTCAAGGACTAACTAATCATAAGAGGGAAAGGAGAAGAGCTAGGAAACATGACAATGTCAAACCATACAGTTATATATATAGAAGATGGGCAAGGCAATGATCCTGAGAGTTTCCAAAAGATTCTTGAATCTAGCAGTTAATTTGAAAGATTCTCACCCTGACTAACTATATATACTGATACCTGTGAACTAAGCAACTGCACTGAAGATGGCAATCTGTAATAGTAGTTTCATGCTCGGAGTGCCTGTCATTCTCGTCTTCTGAATATGGGCTGCTTATCATGACATGCCAGTTGCTGCTATGCTGTCTCTTGGGTAGATGATTGTTCAAAAAGAAGGGGGTGGTGAATGAAGGCAAAAGACAGGAAAAGGAATACTGTGGAACTGTCCTGCTTCAAGGTCGTATATGGTTAGATGTTTGGACTTATGTGTAAACATAAGAAGTATATAATTCTTTATGCCCATTTTTAAAAATATATTCCAATTTTTAAATGTTTTTCATCATATTCTGTAGGGACTTAAAGTTCAACATATCAATACTTGATGAAAAATACCTGTTCCATGTTATGCCTAAGAT
>NW_004524620.1:6835550-6849966 GCF_000260255.1 Octodon degus | reverse complement strand
CAATGTGTTAATTATTGAAACTGTCCTACCAATTTGGTTTGAAACTGTCTCATTGCTATTTGTTTCTCAATAAAATTATGGAAAAAATAAAATAAAAAATAAAATAAAAGTGGGGTCTCTTTGTTAATAATGAAGAATTTCAAGGCCTTATCATGAAAATGGCCTACAAGCAAACCTGGATTCCTTCAAAGTCTCTGGCCTTGCACAACCGCACAGGCTTCACACTCAGGAAGCCTGGCCTGCTTCTTCTTGGTCTTGTGCTGTCTCAGCAGTCTTTTCCTTTTGCCCTCAACCTCCATTGCCTCTCAGTTGGACAGACCTTGCCCTGGCACTTTTCTTCTTCTCTAAGTGTTCCCATCTCCTAGATTAGACAAACTGGCATCACTGACTGAAAGTGAGAAGCGGATATGCAAAGGTTTTATACGCTTATCTGATTTTGTGGGTAGAATCAACATTTGTTTCACCAAGTCTTTGTTAGGTAGATTTGAAACTACACCCTCTGAATGAACTTCTAAGTTAAAACAACCTGCTTGACCCCACTTACAAGGGCCGAGGTCTTTTTGTGAAATAAATTACAGCAGGGAATTCTTCCTGGCTGGTTGCATATTTCTGGTCTTGCTTTACAAATGGCATAAGAAGGACACCATTCAAGGCAGTCCTGTTGCGCTGCCCAGCTCTCCTAAAGCTCTCTAATTTCTTGTACCTAATTTTGCATCTTTTTTCTTTGTTGTTTTTTCAGCCACCCTAAACCTCCCTCAGTGTCTGGAATCCTGGTATGGTTGGGCCTCCTGCCACTTCTCTCTTCATTTACAGGGCATCAGCTAATGCTGCCAGTAGCTCTCTGCCCTTTCTTAGGCCCTCTCCCCATGGGGCAGGTACTCAGTGGCAGTCCATTCTTCAAGGCAAACATATCCTGCCAGCCCATCTGTGAGGCAGGATTGGGTTCATTTCTTCTCTGTTAATTGAAAAAAAATCCTATATGGCCACAGTTGTGAGTTGGAGCTATGATATTAGTGCAGTAGGGATAATTAAAGAGAGTCAGGTCATTCTTTACACACGCTTCCTGGAACTGCTCAGACCTGAGTCCTCACATATGACGCGTATGGTGAAATAGAAAATCATCTGCTGTTTTTCATTATGACTCAGACTTGGTCATTCTGCTTGGGATGGGCAGATCTAGTTTCACAGTCCCTTCATAAACCGTAGTTACTTGTGTAGGCTGCATAAGAGCCCAGGGATCCTGGGAATAATTTATCAAACAGTAGCTTAGATGAAGAAAAAACAGTCTTGATACTGATGTAGGGTGTGTACAGCTGCAGGGTGTGTACAGCACTGGCTCTTTCCAGATGCCTTAGATAGCCTTATTTTTATGCAGCATTCTTGGATAAGTTAGTTCAAGGTAGAAGGACAGCACACATCACAGCATCCTGATCCAGGAGCAGATTCCTCCTTCATGCCTGGTGTTATTCAAAATGAATCAGCATTTGGGTCTCCAAGTTTTTTCAACACAAGCACAATATGTACTTCCTCCAAGGGTGAACCCTCAGAGGCTTTTCCCTTTGGCTATTTGGTGTGAAGCTCCAGGTACAGTCACATTCCTTATCTTCCAGGCTAGGGCCACAGGGCCCGGAACAGCTTCCCTGATGCAGGAGGCATCCCAGCCTCTTGGGGCTCACTGCCAACCCCTGGCGTGTGCATACTGTGGGCAGCTGATCCAGTGTGTTCTCCTCTTCCTTCTCATGAAGTCCAAAAAGTAGAACAGAATCCAGCTAATGTGGCAGTTGGTGTCCACGCAAGTGGAAAGAGGATCAAAGACACCACAGATGAACAGAGCAGGCAGCAGGTGGCTGGTGCAGCTCTCATGGGAGAGCTTCAGCTGTGTGGCTGTTCCCAGCTTGGGAAGCCAAATGCTTGCGGCTTCTTGATGGCTAGGCAGAAGGCTACCTGGCGAGGACACTGCAGAGGTCTCTGGGGTCCTGGAGAACATAGTTGGAGCTAAAGTCTTAGGAGGTCTGATAGAAAAATACAGTATGTGTTTAAATTTTTAAAATTAAAGCCCACATTGTCATTAACTCCCTCTCCATACCCTCACCTCAAACCCATTTGTCCTGTCGGCCATGCGGTGTCTTGGCGCAGCATGGAAGTCATCGTGTGTGAATGTTTCTGTGTGTTCCATTATTTAATTAGGAAGTACAATTTCAGGGACCAAATTTATTTTAAAATCTGGGTGGAGAAGAAAAATAAAAAGCAGAAAGAAGCCAGGCACAGTGGCACACGCCTGTCATACCAGCGCCTGGAAGGCTGCGGCAGAGGAAAACTCCAAGCCAGTCTAGAGAGAGAGCAAGACCAGCCTGCGCTTCCTGTGTGGGGAGCCCATCTCAAGAGCCCAAAGGAGAAGGAGGAGGAGGGAAGGGAGCAGGAGAAGCAAGTTGAGGTTTCATTACAAATTTAGCCGATTACTTGGTCTTGCAGAAACATTCTCCGAAGATGTTTATGACCTGTGTCACAGAGTTGTCAATTAGAGGAGACAGAAGGGAAAGAATCTATCCACCAGCTGTACTTTGTAGTGTGTCCATATTTTGCCGCACGGCGATCTCGTCCTCCGCATGGTGTGACTGCAGTGAGTCCCGTCTCGGCGTCAACAGAGAGGCCTTGAGCAGGAGAAGGATGCCCCGCGTGGAAGGCACAGAAGCGCTCGGTCCTTGTGACCTTGGGGGGCTGGGAACTCAGGCAGGGCGGGTAACTGCAGTAACACAAGCACAAGGAATGCAAGGTGGATGTCACCAGGACCTAAAGCGGTCCATGAAGGGTTGGGAACATTACACTTAAAGATTATTTTAAATGAATATTTTTCCATGTATGTATGTTATTTCATTGATGTGCTCTGATTTACTGAGCCATTTCATAGTTTTCATCCCCCTCATTCTTGCTGTGTATTTATAATAATCATGCTTAGGGAAGCGTTGTAAATACTTTGGGTAAAAAAATAAATCAAATTTTACCCTTGGGACTGTGGCATGCTGTGCCTTGGCAGGAATGTTTTTCTCTGATGATCCTGGTCTCAAACAAAATACCCATAAACTCAATGTAAGTCGAATCTCATCTTTCAAAACGATGTTGCTGTCAACCATGAGAGCCACAGAGTGTCTCCTTCTCTCTTCCTAGGATGCTGCCTCTGGAAGGGGCTTGTTCCTTCAGTGTTTGAGCTTGTGTTCTGTGCTAAGTGTCTAAGTGTCGTGCTGGGGACTGGAGACACAAAATCTGAGACATACTTCCCACTTATAAAGAATTCCTAATGTAGTGCAGAAACTACTGCTACCAATGACAGTAGTCTAAGCACCACAGTCCATATGCAAAGTAATTTACCTAGTAGAACAACTGGGCAGTTTATTTGTAACTAGAATAGTAATATTGCTCCTAACAAGCAGTCTAGTTTTTAAATGTTCAGGTCAGGAAGAAAGACAATGCTGTCTTTGAGGTGGGATGTTTTTAAGAGTTAGGGAGGTTTAGATCCAATGTAACTTCCCAGTAGTAATAACATATTAAAAAAAAAACCATAAAATATTTTTTTTTAAAAAAAACTCTCCTTTTACTGTCAGTTTACTGAGAATAATTCTGTATACCATGCTAGAGCTCAGTCGATTGTATAAGTTGTCCTGGAAGGAGGATATTAGGTGAAAGGAAAGTATCTTTCTTCTTTAGGATATTAAAATATTCTACCATTGTCCTTGGTGTGAGGCTAAAAATCTCAGTGAAGCAGAAACTCTCATGGTCTGAAACATCAGCTCTCATACCGCATTGGTTAGAGTGACAGGATTTTAGGACACAGGACACACGCATATTAGAACACTGCTCATTTTTGTGTTGCACCACCTTGATACTCTTTGGTACAATTTAAATGTTGGTTATAATAATCAAAGCAACTCACGGTCTCTAGTGGTTATTTTTCATAAAGTATACTGTGGTGACCTTTATCCCAAGGTCCTGGTAAAGGGCTCGTAGGAATTTGTGGAGTTTGTCTTTAAAAAAAAAAAAAAAAAAAATCACACTGCTCTTTTATTGTTCCTCCTTCCCTAAAGTGATTAAAGCCATAAAATCTTATAAAGTGGGACAGAATAAAGGGAGAATCAGCCAAATGGATATTGGTTGTGGGACTTCTCAAAGCAATAATGTAAGATTGTCACCATTGTCTGCTTCTCTCTCTCTCTCTCTCTCTCTCTCTGTCTCTCTTTCTCTCTCTGTCTCTCTCTCTCTGTCTCTCTTTCTCTCTCTGTCTGTCTCTCTCTCTCCTTCCTCTCATTTTTCTCTCTTTCAAAAAACTGCTATTCAAATAGAATCAAGATATATCATGTAACAGGTCTAAATTCCATGTACTGAATGTGATCATCATATGGACCTAAAATGGACCAATAAGCTGAATTTTGCCAAAGTATTACAGCATTATTATTTTTTAAATTTGAATTGTGAACAGGTATTTCTGATGTTTGGTTACCCATATCTCAAATAATATTACAAAGAATGGTTTGCTGATAAATGTTTATTGCCATTTTGTAACTGTAGTAAAGAGGGTAATTTTCTTAAATCTATCATACAGCGTAATAATTTTAATCCTATCAAAACATTTTTCTTCGTTACACGTCTGTCACTTTTTAAACCAAATGCATGTGGAGCTTTCTCAATTTTTCCAAGTTCCTGGGGCTGCTTTCCTGTACCAAGTGCAGGAGGTCATCTCTCTAAACTTGTTGCTTTTGCGCTACAAGTTTATGAAGTAAGAAGAAGAAGTGTATCAGGATGACATTCCTAACTTGCATTTTCTGTAGTTTGTGTCTTCCAAAATCTTCTTGCCATTAAGCGTTCCTTTGTTACTGTGTCCTCTCTGCCTAGTTTTCCTTTGTGCCTATGTACTTTCCTGTCTGTGTGTAAAACCTCTGAAATGTCTCATCAGGTACTCTAGGGCTGACAGACCTGTGCTCTCTCCTGCACTGCTTGGTGAGAATCCTCTGTTGGAAAAGCCTGGTGTTTATTTCCCAAACAGTGGCGCCTGTCCAACAACATGTCCGATTTGTCAAGAAAGCCCGACTGAAGACCTTCATTATTATATGTTGGTGAAGTCATTTTGCCTGAAGGGGAAATAGCTCAGTAATAAGAAAAATGAATTGCACATTGTTTTTGCCTAATATTCACACGGCCTCTTCCTTGTAGCCTACCCTGCTGGCACTTGCTTCCAATGACCTACCTGCTCCGTGGCACCAGGAGAGACCTGAAGCGGGAGCCGTGAACGCCTTCTGTTGTATGTGGCAGAGTCCCTGCGGGAACTAAATCACAGAGCAGACCAAAAAGCCTCTTGTGTTTTCTTTGAAAGGGATAAATTATTGCAAAATAGCTGTGTAGGCTCCAACATCTCTTCTTAGACTCTAACCCTCAAATTGCATCAAAGAGGGAGGTGGTGATGAATACAGACATGAATTCTCAGGAAGAAGGATGGCTTTGGCTTTCTCAGAGTTATATTCCTCCCTTTTCTAAAAGGCGTTGCCTCCTGGCAGGTGTGCACCTTCTGGCCACTGGTACTAGCGAGATGTGAAGGCCGAAGTGAACAGCAGCACTCCATCCCTCTCAAGAAAATTGGAGATTGAGAACAAATAATTTGAACTTTTGTTTGTTTAAAACTTTACCACCTCGATAGCATGACACAGTCTTGTTCTCCTAGTTGGATTTGGGAGCAGTGAAATCGACTCTTTGCGGAGAGATGCATAAAAGCAAATGGTGTGAGAATTCCTTGAAGGATGCTGCGGGTTTTCTGTCCTTCTCAGAGGGAAGATTGGTTCTTTTTCATTCTCCTTTCCTCTGCTTGAGCTAGTTCCCTAAGTGTGAAGTGTCTGCAGCCAGAGATACTTGACTGATCATGATACATAGGTAGATACTGTTTTATATGCCTACTTAAAATTGAAATTGACTTTCAATTTGTGAAAAAATTGGTCACTGGGAGAGCATCATACTTTAATAATAAGCAGTGCATGAAGCGCTGTACTAAAAGCTGACCCACCCCTTGGCTTCCTGTGTGCAGCAGTCATGGAAAACAGGAAAATATTGGGGTGGGGGAGAGAGAGAGACAGACAGGCAGACAGAGAGACAAAGACAGAGACATAGAGAGAAACAGAGGTATAAGAGAGACAGACAGACAGACAGACAGACAGACAGACAGACAGACACAGAGAGACAGAGACAGAGACACAGAGAGAGACAGAGATGTGTGTGTGAGAGAGACAGACCGACAGACAGAAACAGAGAGAGACAGAGACAGACAGAGGCAGAGAGACAGACAGACAGAGACAGAGATACAGAGAGAGAGACATGCAGAGAGAGACAGAGATGTGTGTGTGTGTGTGTGTGTGTGTGTGTGTGTGAGAGAGAGAGAGAGAGAGAGAGAGAGAGAGAGAGAGAGAGAGAGAGGAGAGGGAGAGAGAGAGGGAACTGGTTTCTCATCAGCACACTCTGAGAGCCACTTCACTGGGAATAATTCACACTATGTTGGGCTGAAACAAATATTTACATAAAAAATTCCACAATGCAATGTTATTACAACCATTATTTGTGAAAACAGATGTGTTGCTATAAATCATCATCTCTGAAAGGACAATTTAAAACCAAAGCTATTTTAATTATTGTGCACCACCCTCTTTTATGATTGTCTTACTGAGAAAAATGTTATCAAAAAAAAAAAACTATCTGGAAAGAAAGGGCTCTTCTTTCTCAAAGGAAAAGAAAATAGCATCCATGAATTATGTCCTTTTGGGAATAGAAGAAGAGCACACTGTCATTAGAAATGACCCTTGGATTTGCCCATTTCTTACCCAGGGATCCTAACGCAAAAGTACACTTAGAAGATCGGTTGTGCTGAATACCCACATCTACATAAGAATTTTATTTTTCTCCAGAAAAAATAATAGAATTCTTAAATTATTTTATTGAGAAAAAAGTATCAATGAGACAGTTTCAAAATTGATTAATAGGACAGTTTCAATAATTAATACATTGTACATTGTTATCTTCTTAGTGGTAATCCATAGTACAAGATGCAGACAGAATATCCTGTCCAAACACTGTTAGTACAAATCTTTCTTCTCACTGAATTAAGCGAAAGTAGCTGTATATCTATTCTTACTATTCTGCATATACAGATGCAAGATGGTCCTTCCTTTGTATCCACTTATTTTGTTTAGTCTTGTCAGGGATGGGTATTCCATTGGCATCTAAATATTATAGGTGTGTCAATTCAGCAAAACAATCCAACACAGTCCAGCAGTCCACAATAGTAGTGAGTTATCCATAGAAGTTGACTTGATCCTTCCACAGCTCAGCATATTAATATGCCTTGACTTTATATACCTCATTTTTATGCTTTTCTGCTGAATGGGTAAGACCAAGATAAAGCAAGAATTGTATAACAAGAAATGCAACTTTTGTATCTGATAATGTTGGATACCTGTTCCATGTTCTGCCTAAGATGTTTGATATGCAGAGAGATAGTGAGATTAAACCCAACTGCATATGTTGTAGGGTAATAATAAACTTCTCTTCTTGAGGGTTAACAACCTAAGTTTGCAGACCAAAAATTAGAGAACTAGAAGGGCTGCAAGGACAGCCAACATTTTGACCCTAGCCTTTCAAGGTCGGTGAAGACTCAGGACATAGGAGAACCTATACTGTAAAATCATGAAGCTCAGTTGTGTCCCAAATTTTCTGATCAAGGAGGTTATGGGGCTACAGAACAACGTAATTGATGACAAGAGTGTGCCTAAGGAGAGTCACCTGGAAAGAAATTATTCTCTCAGGCTTTCATAGAGAGCAAATAGGTTATGCAATGGCCATGACTCATCCACATGGCTGACACTGGCAAAGGATCTGCAAACTGCAGCACAAGGTTACAGGATAGACCTCTTAAATTAAAAAAAAAAACAACAAAAACCCACAACACTTTATGCCTTAAAATTAAAATACATATTTATTCAGTTTTTCCATTTCTTCTAGGACTACTGATCTTGAATTTAACATAAAGGTAGTGAGGAGATACTGATGCTTGTTCTCTACCTGTGCGGCAGTTGCTGTTTACTCTACTATTATTTGTTAAGTAAGTCCTTCTGTTCTGAACTTTTTTTTTAATTTTAAGAAAATCTTTTAATTTATTTAGGCATTTGTTTCAGGGTCTCGCTATGCAGCTCGGACTCATAGTGATCCTCCTGTCCCAGCCTGTGCAGCACTGGGATCACAGGCGAGCACCACCATGCCTGGTTTCAGTGACCGGCACAGCATTCTCGAGCTTCTGGGGCTGGCATGGCAAGCAGTACCGGGAGATGAACCCAAGTCCTCGTGCTTGCCAGGCAGCCGCTTAGACCTCCGAGCTATTTCTCCAGCCCCTGAACTTCTCTGAATGTGGCAGCACGCGGGGTCTTTTGTGCCTGTAACTTCGCAGCTTCTTTCCCCTTTTCTCCCCTTCAGGCCCAGGTCACTAAAGCCGAAGCCCATCTACAGCTTTCCGTCTTTTCCACCGGCCACACTGTTTCAAACCTCTGGAAACTCCTCCAGGTTACCTTTGTGTGCGTTGAACCTGTATATTCATGAAGTTCATGTTGTGGATGTAAAAGGGATCATCTCTACAGCCGTTACCAAGGTGAAGAAATAAGATTCCGTCAATAGCAACTGATTATATAATAGGGACCACCTATTTTGCTCGTAGCTGCAACGTATTCATGTTTTCTACAGGATTTCCTTCTCTGCACACTCCAGAATTAATGTATTCTAATATTCATGGACATTTGGGATTTTTCCAATCTATGGCTGTTTTCAACTTTTTTATTCTGATATCCTGGTACACACCTGTATGAGTTTTTAACTATTGAAATTTAAGTTTTTAATTAAATTTATAAGCTAGTATTTGATCCATACTTAAAAATATTATAAAATACATCAGTTACAGTATAATAGTGTAGTTTGTAGTCCAATATACATGATTGGGACTCTCTTAATGCTTTTTGCCTATTCCAAATATGCTTCGATTGTCAATAGTCATCACATGTAGATTTTTGGAAATCTACCTTTTCCCTCGCATAGGTTATCACAACTGAAATTTTTGTGAAAGTTTTGATGAAAATGTATAAATATTCAAAGATTCTTCACTTCAAAGAATTAAGTAACTGCCATGGTGATTATGTACATTTGTGTGAACCAGTGTTGTTTTGAGTATTAGCAATTACATGACTTTGGGATTAAATGTTCTTCCCATTGCAACCATTTATCCATAACACAAGAAATGATTGCCCTTTCCTCTTTCTTGATCTCTGAGAGTCGTCTCTCTTTAGACAAAATTTGGACCAAAGAATTGGCATGCTTTCCATAGTATTTTAGCAAATCAGCTTTTTGATGGAAGGTAAAGACAGTATTAGAGAGATTAATAGTATCTGGGTAATAATTTACCCATGTCAGTGAGAAAGAAAGTCATTAGAATACAGCTGGGTAGCAATTGTCTGTTAGCTAATTAGCCAAGCTTTCCCTCAGTAATGCTACCAGAGGAGGAGAATTTTTAGAAAGATCAGCAGATATACATATGTGGATTCACATGGCAAGAAAAAAATGCATAAAGTAATGGAAAAGAGCAAATGCTTGTAAATCAACGATAAAGTGGAATTTCCTTTGTCTTTTCTGCTATCTGGTAATTTTCTGCCCAAACCTGTTTGTCTGCTGCAGCTTCATTCATCAGGCTTCTGAAGGTGACCACGACTTTGTTTCTTGTACACTTCCCCCAGAGACTGCACCCAGGGTCAGACAATATGAAAATGAACGGCAGTGGTGGCACTGCCTGCTCCTGGAAATTAAACAACTGCAAGCATCGTGCATCTGTGCAGTTGTGATATTTGTGGAAAGAATCAACAAGACAATGACTGTAAAACTGCTCCTAATAAGGCAAAGTGGCTGAGCTCCACAGCGCTGTCCCTAAGGGCTTCACGCCGTTCACCAGCAGGGTCCATTCATCTTATGTTTGTGCCTCGCTATTAAAATATGCCCTACTTTCTTTATCAGTTGGTTGCTCTGGCTTTTGCTTGTTATAGAAAAGAGACAAAAATGCAGCCTATATAGATATAGATATCTCAACATTTTACAGTAACACAAAGTTTTCCATTTAAAAAACTAGGAATGTGCTCTTTGTGCATTTTGACCACAATATCCTGCATACCAGTTTCTTCTAGCCCATAAGTTAATGTCAACAGAAAATTTTTATTTTTAACTTTAGCTTCCTTGAAAGGAATTCTTTCTAATGAATGGCACATCCAGTTTTATATCTAAAGATCTTCCCTTCTCCAGATGGCTGGCATCATTCTTTTCTGTGGATGCAGCTTATTCTTTTAGTCAGGGCCTCATGGAGCTCCTGGAAGGTAAAGGACTCAGAAGGCTACAGTAGGAGTCACTACCTTGATGCTAATTTCATTTCAGTGGAGACGTGGATATTTTTAATCTTATCCAGATAGTGTTACCTTTCTCTTGTGAGTTTAGGCAGTTTGCTTCCATGAAATAAACCTCCACTGAGGACAAGAATTAGAGAAAACTGTGGAGATGGGTTTAGGGTTATTTTGTCTATCTGTCTGTCTGTCTGTCTGTCTGTCTGTCTGTCTGTCTATCTGTCTGCCTGTCTGTCTATCTGCACCTGTTATGAATGTGTGCCTTTTGGTTAATGGGAGAAAACCAATCCAAGAGACACATCTGAAATATGAACTAACTCTTTGATTCCTCCAGTATTTTCTTTAAAATCATTTGCAAATTTGTTAGCAGTGGCATGTTCAATTATGGACCGTATCATCCTCTTCCCTTCAACACAGACGTTGGTTTTGAAATTGAACAAAAGGTGGAACTCTAAAACACTCCATATCTAAGATTCCTAATGATTTTGGAGCCTCATTATTTTCCAAGACTTTTCATATTGTTTTGGTAGTTTGGGTTCTCAACTTCAGTTCTTATCATGTGTGCTTTTCAAAACCATATCTAACATATTATCTTGTTCAAATTTTTTTTCTGACAAGTCATAACATTTATTTCTAATAATGTGAGAATAAATGTCTCACCGTTCATTTCTAACCATGTAGGAATCATCTCAAATGCCCCTTTTTATTAGATGCTATCCCTAATATTTTTAAGTATCTCTTTACTGTGATCCTACAAGTCCCTTGGTGGATATGAATACAAGAGATACATAGAACAGTTGTCACATAACATTGGGCTACCTGTCACTTTCTCCTATTTTTTAAATATTATGCTAGACTGAAAACTTTCTGGTATTGCAGAGTAGGTGTTAAAATTTAAAAAAATAAGTAGATGAACAAAAGTCATAATACACAATATAATTGCAAACACAGATCTAGTTTTGCAATTTATAGTACAGGTCTAGTTAGTTACAAAATTAATTATGAATACATTTGTTTTCTTTTTAATTATGTGAACTACATAACTAAGTCATTAAATCCAATGATTAAAAAATATAATCAATTTATACAGCACCTATATCTGCTTCTAAATTTGAGCTCACTCTATCAGTATTGACTGTGGAATTGTAGCAGTTTTGCTTAGGGAGATTAAAACTAATATTTATGTATAATCTTTGGTGGAAACTGTAAATATTTCCCATTACTTCCTGGTGACAGATTAAGCATGACCCATTCAAGGCCAGGAGTCAGCTAGCACAGCTCGGATTTCGTTACCACCTTGTCATGTTGTACATAAAGGAGGCTCACGTAACATTTATGCAGAGGTTTATACATTTCCTGGAACTGAGGAGACAGGGACCCAGAATGCTCTCTGTTTTGGCTTGTTTCCATGCCAATTCTTGGAACAGAGATGCGTAGGAATGTACACATTCTGGCATTCAATAATCAGAAAAGGAAAAGAGAGATTGCTACCTTGAGAGCAATTATTGCTTTCCCCCCTTTTTGTTTTAAAGCTTTAGGGAAACTGTCCATTGAAAATAGTTTTAAGTGAACTCAAACTTTCCATTAAGAATAAGTGAGGAGGGGCTGGGGAGATGGCTCAGTAGAACAAGTGCTTCCCTGGCAAGCACAAGGGCCTGAGTTCAATCCCTGGAAAAAAAAAAAAAAAAAAGAATAAGTGAGGAGGGGCAGAGTGTGGCTGAGTAGCGAGGAGCAGCAAGACACAGCCTCTTCAAGTCCTGCCACCCAACACCTGGAGAGTCATGACTTGGTGAAGACTAAACAAAAAGTAGATCCTAGGATTCAGCAAGCAACTGAAAGAAAAGTTAGAAGGAAGAGAAAGTTGGAGAAACAGACCATAATGCAGAGAAAAGAACAAAGCAATCCAAAAGGCTGCCCTGCTCCCGGGAAGAGGAAGCCACCTCCAGGGACACAAGGCAAGAGATCCTGATCTGGACGCTCCAGGAGGAAATGGTGTACCAGGCTGGCAGCCTGGAGGAGCCTGTAGTGTTGTAAACTGCAAAAGCAGCATGGGTTTGCTCCAAGTTGACTCACCCCACACAGAAGGCAACAGCCAGCAAGGACATCTTGTGTGGTACCCACCATATTTCCAGACAGTGCTTAATGAGGAGGGACTGGCTATTTGAGTGCAGGACTCAGAAAACTAAAAGACAACTTCACTTCAGGGTTCCCAGTGTAACCCTTCCACAGTGACAGGGCGAGAGATGCGGGAGATGGTTGTAGAGAAAGCAGGCAGATAGACAACCCATGGGAGATCTAAATTCAGGCTGGAAGGATGCAGGCCCCACCACTGGTGGTGAGAAGCCAGGTTGCACTTCTGCTGAGCACCGGAGCATCTGGGCCTGAACATTCCCGTGTCGTGTACTCGATGCCCTGCTCAGCTGCCTACACACTGCTCAGGTCTGAGGTCTGACTGCTCTCCCCTTGTACCAATGTGATCAGGGGTGCCCCTTGGCTTGAATGATTTCTGTGGCCAGGGGAACAGAGGGACTTGTACAGCAGAGGACTGCTCACTCCCTGACAGGGTGTACCGCTAGGTGGAGAAAATGTGACCTACCAGATTCTGAAGCTGTGGGGCCTGGAGGGGAACCACTCGCTCAGAAACGCACTGTGGCAGGGCTCACCATCTTTTCTATTTCATCTTTCCTTTCCTGTTTTGTTCTTTCTTCTTCCATGATTTATTGGAGTTTGGGAATTTTCCTTGTTTTTATCTTCTTTTTCTGACTTCATTTTTTCTTTCCCTTTTCCTTTTTAATTTTTTTAACATAATTTTTTATTTTAAATTTTATTTAGTTATTTTAGAGACAGGGGCTAGCCATACAGTTCAGGCTGGCCTGGAACACAGGCTAGCCTTGAACTCACAGCAATCTTCTTGGCTCAGCCATGCCAGTGCTGGGTTAGAGGCGTGCGCCTCCATGCCTGGCTCATTTTTTATTTTCTATTTTTCTCCTTTTTAATCTTCTTTTTCATTTGATTTCTTCTGTTACCTTTATCTAATTATAGAATACTCTATCCTTTCATTCCTTTAATATAATCTTTTGTCTCCTTTCTCTCTCCTTTTCACCTTCCATTGTTCAACTTTCATAATTTTCCTCTTTCCTTCTCCTGCCCCCAACCTTCCATATCTTTATTCATATAACCACTAAGATGTATAACTCTTTAGATAGTTAACTATATGCCATTAAAGTTGGATTCTTTTCTGTTGTTAGTGAAGGTAGAGTTGTCACATTGAAAAGACATTTATGTCACTATTTGGCTTGTTTTATTGTTTGTACTATAATCATGCACACATTTTCTATGGCTAAGGGAGGTGCACTTTTAGTTTTATGTTATGTCAGTATCTAGCTTGTCCTGGACCATGCTATCATTACTGATGCCCTGCTATTGCTAGCGTCACTTAGTTGGGTCTGTGGACAGGTTTTCTCTGAAGGCCAGTATACAGATCACCTTCGTGAAATTAACAAGACTGTGGTTAAGTCATGGAGAATTGGGTGCTGGGCACCCAATGGGCTACTCAGCATGGGCTACTCAGCATGCTATCCTCCAGGTCTTACAGAGGTGGTCATACCTGGGGACAGAGGCCCAGGACTAGCATCAGCCACACCCACACTGCCTCATGGAAAAGCAGACTCTAACTAAAGAGATCTCCACACTAACAACAAAACCTTTCCTCTGTAAGAACATGCAGACCTTAGCACAAAAGCAAATAAATTAACAATAGAAACAAGAGGAGACTAGGCAACAGTATGTCTTCATAAACTTCCAACTCTCCCAAAGCCAAGCCATAGGGCATCAAAAGGAAAGAAAGCAAAAGACACGGCCAAATAATTCAAAACCATAGCAAGGGAGACTGGATACCAAAGCAATGAAGTTACCGGTGGGCTGAGAGAGAGAGAGAGAGAGAGAGAGAGAGAGAGAGAGAGAGA
>NW_004524620.1:6818795-6835395 GCF_000260255.1 Octodon degus | reverse complement strand
GCCTGGAAAAGGGGTTCCGCAGATTCCAGAGGATGAAAGAAGACTAATCTAAAATACACAGATTTAATGCAATCCCAATCAAAACACCAATAACACTGCTCAAAAAAAACTAGAAAAACCAATCCCACAATTCATATAGATCCAGAAGAGACCCTAAAATAAAAGGTAATCCTGGGCAACAAGAGTAAAGCAGGAGACATCACAATCCCAAACTTCAAGTTATACTACAAAGCTACAGTGTTAAAAATAGCACGCCCACACCGTGGGCAAGAAAACAGGCAAATAGGTCAAAGGAACAGAGAAGAAGATTTAGAAACAATTTAAGGGAATCAGGTACCTGATCTTTGACAAAGGCCCAAGAAGCTCAGTTGGAGGAAAGATAGCCTTTTAGCAAACGGTGTTTGGAAGACCGGCTATCCACATGCAGAAGTGTGCATCTAAGCTCAGCTATTTCAGGGCCTACTAAAGTAAAATATAAATGGATTAAAGAAGTGTACATTGAAATAAACAATCTTCTCATAGATAAAATAGGTAAAGTTCTTGAAGACACAGGCATAGGCAAGGAACTTCTGAACAGAACCCCAACAGACAAAAAATAAGACAAAGAATCAGAAAATGGGTTTATGTCAAATTAAAATACTTCAGCACAGCAAGGAATTAAAAGTGAAGAGACAACTTACAGAATGGAAAAAATCTTCTGCCAGGTATTCCTTGGACAGATGACTAAAGTGTAGAATGTATTAAGTGGAAAGAAAACCAGACCTCCAAAATAAAAAAACTCAATTAAATAAACAGGCAACTAACATTCTCAGGCACTTCACAGAAGAAATGCAAATGTCGAATAAGTATATGAAAAGCATTCAACTTCTCTGACACCTAGAGAAATGCAAATTGAAGCAACACTCCAGAAATAAAGAATATCTTGAAAAAATCAAATAAAAAAATGGAGACGAGGATAGGAGGGGAGAAAGGAATCCTCACTCATTGTTGGCGGGAGTGTGAACTGTAGCCGTTGTGGAACTCTGTGTGTGGTTTCCTCAGAAAGCTAAAACTGGAGATTCCATTCGCTGTGGGGATCTCCCTTTTCACTCTCTTCCTGAGAGGGCATTACAGCCATCCTAGTACGCTGCTGTACGCTGAGCCATGCTTACAGCATCACCAGTCAGAGTGGCTGAATCCTGGAAGCAGCCTCTATGTTTAGCAAAAGATAAATGGGAAGAGAAAATATGTTTATGAATAATGGAGTACTATTCTGCCATAAAGAAGGATAAATTTAAGTTATTTGTAGGAAAATGGATGTATCTTGAGGTCATGATATTATATAAAACAAACAAGTTATACAAGTTTAAACACCATCTAACTATCTGAAGGCATAAAAACCCTAAAATCAAACAGACATTGGACTATGTATACCCTAAAAGCCTGAAAATAAAAAAGAATAAAAATTGCTCAGTGTGTGATTTTTGATCTAAGAGTGCTTATGCACACACACAACTTCATGTTCTAGGCAGTTTGCTGTAGAAACAAAAATAAAACTAATGAAGGCTGAGTGATGTATAAATAATAAGCATCATTGTTCACAGGCCTGGGTCCTGTGAAGTTTAAGATCAGGGTACCAGCAGATTGGTGTCTTGGGAGAGACTACTTCCTGTTTCCTGAATTCTCCTTTCCCAGTAACCTGCATGGATGAGAGAACAGAGGCGCTGTGTTCTCCTGGATAGTCACCTGCTCACCTTCTGGTGCCCGCACCTTCAAACAACACTATGATCTCACTGGCAAGTAGACTTAGGCCCATGAATTCTGCAAGAGCTGACATTTCCTGCCCCTAATGCATGGCTACAGTGGAACAACTACTCTGCCTTCCAGTCTTGGCTCCTGGTAGCAAAGGCCAGAGACCACTGTTGGAAGATCAGCTAAGATAGAAAGGAGAAGCCAAGAGACGAGGCATCCACTCTGGGACTCATTTCTGCACAGCTTGTGACCTGGCTGTACACCTCTTGGTTCATTTTCCAGCAGTTTTGATAACAGCGACCAGTCTCATGGTAGACAAGTTCTCTATGCATAGGGGTGAGTGTGGGGGTGAATTGGGGGTGCTTTAAGAGTTCCATTTATTGTGCACCTTATTTACATTATTATTAAATTACAAGTTTCAATGGAATAATGATACAACTCAACGTAAGGAAGAATCATCAGCACCCCGATCTTACATTGTACTGCACCCCAACACCGTAGGCCCACCTGGGGGTGACGGGAGACGGGGACACCCAAAGTGTATTGCTTATGTCTGGTCTACTCTGAAATCTTGTTTTCAGTTACTGTCACTGCAAACAATCCTGCTTCACAAAGATAGTGTGTTTGAACTGGAAACGGCTTCTCAGGGCTTTTGTGGCGATCTCAGGATCTTGTGGATTGCCTCTGGTCCATAATGTTACAGAGATTCCACGTTGGCTGGCACAGTTTTAAGGCCACCATCATTTGTGGTATCATCCAGTCAGCCTCTTCTTGTGTGGGCGCGGTTGACCCTCCGGGCTCATTTACAGATGGCAGGTAGCGCCATCCCTTCCCGGTTCTGTGGCCTTTCATGGTGTGGGCTTGACTATAGAGTGAGCAACTGATTAGTGTGGGACAGTCCTGGGGGTGGATGATGGATATAGGGGCTGCAAGACTCCTTGGGGCACGAGGGGTGCCAAGCAATGGGCTTGTGACCCGGACGAAATGAAAATGGGACGGAAAAGGAAGTTCTGCTTCTTAGATCTTTTTTAAAAAAAGCATATTTGAACCAGGGACCCAACTCAGGGCCTTGCCCTACCAGGCAGGTGCTTACACCACTGAGCTATATTTCCGGCCCTGAGAACACCAGCTTTCATCACCACCCTTGCACACCTGTCTCAAGGTTGCCAGCATGGATTCCTCAGCCTTGTGGCGAAGATCCTTTGAGTTCCTGATGTGGACCCACATGCGGCTCCACAGCGAGCCCAGGCCTTGAGCTAGTGACTGGATCCTCTGGCTCTCCGCTGCACAGATGGCCTCTGCACCTTCTTCTGAGCCTCACTCTGCAGCTGGCCATTGCAAACCTGCCTTACATGTTGTGCTACATCTGTTCCTCCAGGGAACACTGATTGATAAAATCTGTGTAATGATCAAAACCTAGAAAAAGTAAAACAGATAGAGGAAATCTCAATTTTTATTTACAGAATATTGTAGTTAACCTCTGTAAAATTCACATTCTTTTAAAAGATACATGAAAACTCACAAAGATTCATTACACTAGACCATTTTTATGGTCTTAATTGTTCTTTGACTTTGCTGAATTTAACTAGAAAGCTACCATAATGAGAAAGCTAGGAAAAAGTGTCTTTAGAAATTAAATATCTTTAAAAAAAAAGAAAGAAATTAAATATCTTGGGGCCGGGGAGATGGCTCAGCAGAATAAGCACTTGCCTAGCAAGCACAAGGGTCTGAGTTCTATCCCTGGTTCCACAAAAAAAAAAAATAAATAAATAAATAAATAAAAAAAAAATAAAAATAAAAAAATTAAATATCTTACTTCTAAATAACTCACAGGTCATACAGAAATTATAAAAATATAGAAAATTTTCAGCTGAATTACAACATAAGTATAGTATATCAAAATGTACCCGATATACATAAAATTAAAGAAGAAATGTCTATACTACTGATGTAAACTTTCATGTTAGAAAATTATAAAAAATAATAATATTTTTAGTTTTTATTTTTTTGTGGCAGGGTCAGCCCACCCTGGGGGCAGGGCTGGCATTGCTATGATGCTGGGGATCAAACCTCGGTCCTTGCACTTGCCTAAGCAGGCACTTTAGACAGCTGAACTCTCTCGCCGGTCCAAAAAATAATACTTTAAATGAGAAACAAGAAAAAATAAAAAGAAATAAAAATAAGATCAGAATCAACAGAATAGAAAGTATACCTATAATAGGAGAAAAAATGATAAGATTAAAAGCCAGTTGTTTCAAAGTATAAATTAAATTGATATCATCTAAAAAAAGAAAATAAACAAGAAATTGTGAATGGGTGTATATCTTTAAAGCCATGAAATTTACAATTAAAAATGACCTTACTGAAATAAAACATTGAAATACGAATTACTTTAGAGACAAGTTAAGGAAGTAATTTTTATTCTCTGAGGTAACAAAACCAGTATTAAAATGAAAGCAAACAAAAAAAAATCCCTTATAAGCTCAAGCACAAGCATTATTAATCCAATATTAGTAAATGATAGCCACTAATGTATTGAAGATACAATGCATCCTAACCAGTGGATTCACAAATCACTGTAGCTTCACATCTTAGAAAATATACAAGAAAATCCACATGATCCACTTTACAGATGAAAGAGTATTATGTGACAAAATTCTTTGTACTCTTACATTAAAAATAGACAAGTAATATAAGAAATCAAAAATTTTAATTATACATATTCAGCCACATCTCTTCCAGCAGTAAATTTTAGGATTTAGACAACCAAGAAGCTCCTAGAAAGTCCTGGGACATTAAGTGGGATTCCTCCAATATTTCCTGACCAAGAGAGCTGAAATCTCTAAAAAGTATGCAATTTACTAGCTTATTTAGCGAGGAACATTTGCATTTATAACACATCTCCACTTCATATAGCAGAGAGCTATAGTTTGAATATGTTCCATAGGTGCTAGACTTGTTTACTAATAGTGTTAGTAACCACCCATGTTCTGGTTGGGGACGTTTGCATAAGGTACTCTTCGGTGAGAAGATGCCTTTAGACTGTCTACCCACTGGCTCAGTCACCAAGTTCAGAGGGATGAGGTGGACAAGCCATCTCTCTTCTTCGTTTCTTCAGGAAGCATCACCACGAGACACAGAGTGAGCCAACCAGAGGCTCAAGGCTTCCACCGTTTCTACTTTGAAGAACTTCTCAGTCCATAAGAGAGAATCCATGAGAAACTCAAGAATCAATCAAAACTAAAATTTTGATTAGTGATTGAAATACTTTGCCTTTTAACTTCAGGAAAAGAGAAAGTATTGGCTCTCATAATTTCTATTCAACATTGTACTTAAAATCCTAGTCATTGAAATAAAGTGAAAAGAGGATAAAAAGAGAAAGAGCTCCATAAATACATATAGAAAAAGAAAACATAAAACTAACTTTATTCAGTTTGGGGAAATAGCCCGGCAGTCTAAGCGGCTGCCTGACAAACACAAGGACCCAGGTTTGATCCCCAGTCCCTGGGCCGCCATGATGGCCAACAAAACTGGGCGTGGTGAGGCACATGTGTAATCCCAACACTGGCGAGGCTGAGCCAGAAGGATCACGTGAGTCCAAGCTGCATAGCGAGACACTGTACCAAACTGAAAAAAAATTAAAAAGATAAAAACACTAACTATACTCATTAATAATCTAGTTTTGCATACAGAAAGTCATAATAAGAAAGTTATATAAATGTTACTTTAACAAATTGAACAAATTCACAGAAAACACAGTTAATATAAAAATAATTATATTTATATATTAGCAATTTACCATAAGAAAAATAGAATATTTCCATTTGTAGTAGCATTCCAAACTTTACATATTTTTAATGATCAATTTAATAAGTACAAGGCCTGCCAAATAGCTCAGCGGATGAAAGCGCCTGCTTAGGCAGATGGAGGGGCCAGGAGTTCGATCCCCAGGTCTGCCGTGCACTGAGACAGTGATTAAGTCTAGGCATGGTGTGCGCGCCTGCAATTCCAGCTCTTGGGAGGCTGTAAACAGGAGGATCACTGGGAGTCTGGTCTACACAGTGAGACCCTGTAGACGCTGTCCTAAAATACAATAATAATAATAATAATAATAATGATAATGATAATGAATGCATGTAAGACCTGCTAAGGATAATTAAAGAACCAAAATAAGTAGATACAGCATGTCAGGAGAGTCAAAATTATAGCAGTTTTGTTTTCTAAAAAGCATGACAAGGGGCCAGGGATATAGCTTAGTAGAATAAGTGCTTGCCTGGCAAGCGCAGGGTCCTGAGTTCAACCCCTGGTACCAAGAAAAAAACATATATATATATTTGTGTGTCAGCTACAATACAAGGACCCTCTCACCCCTAGAAGTTACTCCCAATACAATAAAGTGAATCTAATAAAAATTTAATATGAAGTAAAAAAAAAAAGATGTATCGTGGACAAGTGCCAAGTCCTCATCACAAGCATAATTATTATGTACTGCAAATATGCACTGACAATAACCATACGGTAGGTCCATTATTCATGTTACACGCAGATCACTGGAGAGGAGTAGAGAGTCAGAGATATGTATACTCAGGGATATGTGGAATAGAGATCTTAACTACATAGATGATTTACTTACATATTATATATAACTGTCTGTTTTATACATAGTTATTGACAGTTACATATATGTATATAAAACTGTCAATGTAACTCAATGAAAAAGATGTTTATTCAAATGAATAGTGCTAAAATTTGAGTATTCTCATGAAAATATAGGCTTCACAACATAGATAAGCTAATGAAAAATAAATTGTTAGCCTCAATACAAAGGCTAAAACTTTAAGAGGAGAAAAATCATAGAAAATAAAGAAGAAATAAGAAAAAATTTTTGTAGTAGTGACATGAGAAATAACTTAAACCAAATGAAAAATTGATCGATTAGGTAGGTGCTTTGAGAATTTTCAGGTTTTGCTCTTTGAAGAATATGACTGTGAAAATTAAAGATTAGTCTATATGTTCTATAACTAGTGGTAGAGATGGGACAAAAAGCTAAGGAAAATGAGGGGCCAGCCAAGTAGCTCAGCGGATTAAAGCGCCTGCAAGCAGGTGCAGGGGCCAGGGGTTTCATCTCCAGGCCTGCCGTACCGGCCCCGCCCTCAGTGCACGCTGAGAGGGCAATTGAGACTGGGCGTGCTGGCGTGGGCCTGTAATCCCAGCACTTGGGAGGCGGATCACTACAAGTGGAATCTAGTAGTGAGACGCTGAACACACTGCAAACCCTTCCCTAAAATAAAAGAAAAGAGGAAACTTCTAGGGGTGAGAGAACTGACCTCTCTGTTGACGCAGACGTATAGATTTGAAAAAACATAATAAACTGCAGACTTAACACAGAAGGGATTTTGTGAGTTTTATTTCCAAAGTGATGCTTTTATATTTTTTAAAAAATCAGTAGGCTCTCTAATCTAAGGCATGGGTTCCTGGGATCAGGAAAATAAATATGCACAGCCCTGCGGGAGGCTGTGAATGTCAAGGCCCCATCACTAAATACGGGGAGCCGGCTGGCACTGCCAAAGGCAGGACAGTGGTGACCTGTGAGTGGCTTTATTAAATCCGTGCTATTATTATTATTTTTTAAATTTTTTTCTGGTGGAACCGGGGATTGAACCCAGGCCGTCGCCCTTGTCAGGGAAGTGCTTATTCCACTGAGCCGTCTCCCTGGCCCCAAGCCATGCTATTATTGAGACCCAGTTTTGTATCTAAAGATGCCTAATTTTTAAAGAAGCCTGTTCCCTCCAATTTTTATTATATAGAACAGGTATGCGAAGCAGTGCTGCTTTTCTCTTCTCTGAAGTCTCCCTTCACCGAGCTCCCGTTTCACAGTGCACAGCCCTGCAAACAGCCACCTCTTAGCGCCTAACTAAGCCTTGCCATCCTGACAAATCATTTATTTAATTATTTTCTAATTTATTCGGTACAGAGTCTTCCTACACATCTTGGACTCATAGTGACCCTCCTGTCTCAGCCTCCCCACTGCTAGGATTACAGGCATAAGCCACCACACTGGGGTTCCAGGGCCAGCTCGGTACAGCCGGGGAGGGGGCCGGCGCAGCATGAGGTACCTGGGATCGAACTCAGGTGCTTGCACTTGGCAGCCAGGCACTTAGACTGCTGAGCTATCTCTCCAGCCCCAAGCTGCCTCTTCTTGAGGATACACTAGTATAATTATTCTCACCTGAAAATTTAATCAGTAGAGAGATGTAACCATATTTAACAAATATTTTTCATGAGAAAAATTAAATATAATAAATGCAATGTTTTATACGATTTATGACACAATGCTAGCATTTAATAAGTGGTAACTATATAAATTGTTACTGTTATTTTCTTTATAGTACATGAGACTTAACGTACTATAGCATATGCTCAGAGAATGTATGCCGAAAAATATTAATAACATTATGTGCTGCACCAACTCTATAGTAAGTATATAGTGAAGTTTAATCCTGTCCTTCATGTAATCTGTGTATTCACAACCAATTTTTAAAATATTATTTTATTTGAGACATAAAGCATTCATTTGAATATTTTTAAAAGTTCACATTAAGACATTAAAATTTAAAAAGCAGAATTGGCAAGTACACTGTTGACTTGCCTCTTCTTTCCTGCCTGTTTACTTTTGGGACGAAGCCGTCACCCCACTGATGTTGGAACTGATCTGAAACTGGTATAATGTAGTATCTTAGCAACACTTGGTTTTAATTTTAAAATGGACAAAAAGACAACTTATTCTTATTCTAACAATTTCAGGTTCAATGTGTTAAAGGTACTTCTTTTTTCTTTTCTAGCTTAAAAAATAAAAGTGAACATGGAACAATAATTCTTGGATTATTTATAGTATAGTTGAATATAGATTTCACTCTTTGTTTCTATTAACAGGAAGTTTTGTGACATAACTTTTTGGCTTCTGTATGTTCTTCCACTGAACTCTAGATATTATATGAATGATTGTCCCATTGTTTGTTGACCTGATTTTCTTTTCTCTGTATTTTTGTCTTTATTCTTTGATTATTTTTAGACTTACAAAATTGTGTGTGTGTGTATGTGTGTGTGTGTGTGTGTGTGTGTTTATATAACATTTCTAAAGACACTTCTATTGATAACAGTACATTTTGGATAAAAGTGTTTAAAAAATTGTGAAATAGTGGAGAATAAATAAAAACAGTCAGACCTTAGAGGTAAGCTGACATTTGGAGAAAAGGAAATGGCATACGTTGTTTTAGGATGATATTTAGGCTAAAAGCACACTAAGAGATGCTTTCTTAGGTAATTCAAATTTTTATCAGACCCTGCTAGATCAAAAAATGAAACAAAACAAAACCAGAAACAAAACAAGATTACAGAGTTTAAGAAAATTATAGTCATGCACTGGAGAGATAGCTTGGCGGTCTAAGCGCCTGCCTGGCAGGTGCAAGGACCTGAGCTTGATCCTGGGTATTGCATGCCACTTTGGCCCAGAACCCTGGACACAATGCTGGCAGTGGAAGCCGGGCATGGTGGGGCATACCTGTAATCCCAGCGCTGGGGAGGCTGAGACAGGAGGACCACTACAAGTCTGAGCTGCATAGCAAGACCTTGTACCAAATAAACAAGAGATTAAAGATAAATAAAAAAATTTAGAAAAGGAAGATTACAGTCAATAATGAATGCTGTGGATCCCCAGCACCACATGCTGCACTGGCCCACCCCCAGGTGCACTGCGTTGTGATGGTGCACACCTGTAAGCCCAGCCCTGGGAGGCTGAGGCAGGAGGATCACTATGAGTCCAAGCTGGGTAGGGAGACCCTGTACCAAATACAGAAGAACCAAAACTAAAAAATTAAAAAATAAAATGAAATAAATGAATGCTGTGGGATTGTAGGAAGGCAAAAAGTAGAAAGTAGGTGTCCCAAATGCTGTGCAAACTTCCACCATTTCTTTGTCTGAACTAAGCACAGGACAAAATCTGGCTGAAAGTAAAATACTTAGAAGACCTTGGAGCAGGCCAAAGGACAAAGCTGACTTTTTTAATGCAACCATCAGCATTCTTTGGGGGGATATAACACAGTCTATAGTCTCTACTAGGTAATATTGACAAAACTCTGCCTAAATTCCAAAATTACATGACTGATATAAGACTGGAAATAGCTCTTAAGATAAAAACAAAATAACGAAAATCAACTGTGATTGTCAAACAATGATTGTAATAAACAATTCATTTGATTCTTGAGAATATACAGGATAACATGTTTTTGTTTTTGCTTTTGTCTTTTGTGTTTTAGGGGCGAGTCTATAGGGTGTTCAGGGTCTCACTACTAGATCAGACTTGTAGTGATCCTTTTGTTTGCAGCCTCCCAAGAGCTGGGATTACAGGTGTGCACCACCACACGCAGTCTCAATTGCTGTCTCAGCATGTCCCTGGGGTGGGACCGGCACTGCAAGCCTGGGATCGAACGCCCGGTCCCTGTGCCTGCTTGCAGGCTAACATGTTTATAGTGAATAAAAACAAAAAGAATGTAAGTAGAGAAACTGAAACTGTAAGACCCAAATATCTAAAACTATAATTTGAGAGATAAAAATAATAGAGAGCTGGTGAGATAGCTCAGCAGACTAAGCACCTGCTTAGGCAAACTCAGGGACCAGGGCTGGGTCCTGGTACCACATGTCACTCTGGCCCGCCCCCAGCTGTGCTGAGCCAGCCACTGAGTCCAGGCGGGGTGGTGCACCCTGTAATCCCAGCACTGGGGAGGATGAAAAGAGGAGGATCACTATGAATCCAAGCTGCATAGTGAGACCCTGTACCAAATACATAAAATTAATGAATAAATTAAATAAAAATAAAAAATAGGAAAATTTATTCTCATTATCTTTGTTTCTCTTTTCTTACAAAAAAATTATTAAAACAATTCAAAAGGGAGAAAATATACAATGAGTATATGTGTTCCTGTTCTTCAATTTGAAGAAATATCAACACTAATTTTTTCAGATATTTTCTGACTCCTGCATTTTAAACTTGGATATTTTAGAGTAAATAGAGATTATATTATCATTTTTTGTCCTTTTTTTTTTTTTTTGTCCTGGTACTGGGGACTAAATTCAGTACCTTGTGCTTGCCAGGCAGGTGCTTGTGTCTCTGAGCTATCTCCCCGGCCCTGAGATCATATTATAGAAATTCAGTATGTATGTGATAAATTTTAAAATGTCTTTGTTCAGATATAAAATAATTAGCATTTATCCTTTAATGCCATGGATATATGATATAGTCAAATTTCCTTAATTTTTTCAAAGAGAACCTCTCTCCCACCTTATGGGTTTGCTCTGTTTAAGCACCAAGGAAGTTTAAAAGCTATTTGGATGAGGTGTCTTAAATCTATTTTTTTTGTCACCCTTTGACAGCACCCCGGAACTCATCTTTTCTTTGTTTGGCTAAATTTAGTCATTTGTCCTAGGAAGTACCTTCCTTTTTTTTTTTTTTTTAGATAACAGAATTTTCATGTACTTTAACTTAGTAGTTTATCCCTTAATCTCTTCTACAAATGCAGTAGTGAGGTGGAAGGTTCTGACCGAGTATGTGTGCTCGTACTTCTGCAGGTGCCAACATTTAGGTGCTGTTGAGCACTTTCTGTTGAATCCCATCATCGCTGCCCAGCCTTCTGGCTAAGAGCAAGTGTAGACTCTATTGAATCCCATTCAATTTAATCGATCTCCTTAAATTGAGACTCCTTCAGCCAGCCTCCCCATTTTGCCAGTCTCTCTCTGACTTTTCTTGATGTCTTTAAGTTTTTGTTTAAACACACTGTTGTCAAATCTTTGCCTTCTTCTACTCAACCATTTACAGAATAAAAATTCTTCTCTTTTACCATAAGCGATCAAACAAATCCTCCAACAAAATGTGAACCACTCAAAATGCTCATCTAAGGCCCAGTCTCATAAGTGGATGTGTCAAGAAAGATAATCAAATTTGTCTGAAAAGTAATGGGAAATTAATCTTCATCTTCATGAAAAGATTCTTGATATCAAAGAGAAGGCTTTGTACCATACAAAACCCAATAATACTCCCTAATGTTCTGATTTAGGCCTCTTTACTAATCAACAATCTACTCTTTTTAATAACTTCTTAACCTTGGTCTCTTCCCACATTTCTTCACTACACTGGCACTTTGTTGTTCTTTTCTAGCTCTACTTCAGGCATTTCTCCCATTTTTCTTCCTCATAAATTTGGTGCTAAAGCTTAGAGATGGACAGAACAATGAGTATCTTTTCCTGCTTTTGGTGGTGATTTCTGCAGTAATCATTTTAATACATGTCATTCTCTGTCCTTGCTCTTGCTTATGAGGGAACAAATTATTTAAAGCTATTTTGTCTTTATTATTTTAACTTTAATTCCTGTAAAACACCCATCTCAATTAAAGCATGTGATAAATACATTTGTTGAGTGAAAGAAGAGTTTTGCATTTGAAGGTTATTTCTTCACATAGTTTCTATTTTACACAAATTATGAATATCAATTCACAATACAGTACTGGTATAGTGTAAGTTTTGTCAGAAAACTTAAGACAGTTTATCATTTTAATCCATAAATCACATATAGATTAGGCATTTATACTTTCTTATATATGCATATACACATATTATTCTGTTCATAAATTGAAGTAATTCCATGGAACTCAGATTAGGCTCAACATTACCTGTACTGAAGTGATAGATAATTTACTAGGTTAAACGAAGAATAGAAAAAGAAAGCACCCTTAAGCACATGGGCACAGACATTCTTAAATGAATTCAATGACAGATATTTTACTGACAGTGTAATGGTGGAAAAAAGAGCCATGTGCAAATAACGCTCAAGTAAGAAATTACTGGGCACAATTGGGAAGTAAAACCCAGGGTGCTTCAGCTTGGGTTGTAAAGTCAGATTGCTAACTTGACTGAAAATTGGGCAAATTGAATTAAAAGCTCTTTTAGAAAATGTCTAGTTAGTGAGATACATTCTAGTGTTAGTCATCCATATTTTATTTTTATTTTTTATGTATTTGGCACAGGGTCTCACTACGCAGCTTGGACTCATAATGATCCTTGTCTTTTCAGCCTCCCCAGCACTGGGATTACAGGCATGCACCACCACGCCTGGTCTCAGTGGCTGGTTTAGTGCGCCGGGGGGCAGGGCTGGTGTCACATGTCATGTGCGGGATGGAACCCCAGTCCCTGGGCTTGCCTAAAAAGGCACTTAGTCTGCTGAGCTATCTTGCTGGCCCATTCATACATATTTTAGTATCCACTCTGTATTCAACACCAAATTAGGTAATTCAGTTATGCTCAGTGCTAGTAGCTTTGCACTAGTTTGTAAATCTTTCATGGGTAGAAGTGACAAGGTAAGTTTCTTCTTAGTGACAAGGTGAGTTTCACCAAAAAAATATGAAGTTTAGTTTCAATAATAAATGAACTACGATCTTACCTAGCTTTTCTACAACTGGCGTTCTCATAATAGTCTTATTTTATGATGCATTTTATTGGAATCCTCAAAGGGAAACCATAAATAAACATCAGCTTCACAAGTGCTGGGAGCTTCCCCACGGAGCAGCCAGCTGTGGTGGGTGGCAGACCTACCTCAGAAGTAAGGCAGAAGCTACATTTTCTAACACTTATAGTGGATTTGACAGTTCAGTCATGCTGCCATGCCCCCCATGGCCTGAGAGGGAAAATTTGAACATGCACCCCAAGAAAACAGGCTTCTGATGACCAGGAAGCTCATGTGTGGAATCTCCATTCTGAAGCTTGTGTAAATTTGCTGGGGCACGTGAATCTCACAGGTAAGGTAGATGGCCACTTCCAGTGATAGACGAGCTAGGGCTTAAACTGGAAAAACACACAAAAATAAAATAATTAACATAAGTCAAAATGACTATAAGACAATAGAGACATAAAGACTCATTTTATTTTTCCATTATAAAATCATTCACATGAACATTATAAGAGAACAAGCAATTAAAAATTGGCACAAGACAAACAGGATTTAACATCAGGTGTTAACATCAGGTTCTTTATTGAATATGGGTCACTTGGTGTGACTCAGTGGACGGCAGCTTGTGTTTCTAAGCTCTCAAAAATACCAGCGCACTGTTATGGTGCATCTTCAACACAGATGGGGAAAATTCATCGTAATTCACGTATGCAATAGTAACAACACTCACATGTGCACACATTTCTCTACACAAGTGCAGTTGTTCTACATAAAATTATAAACGAACACTTTGATTCACACACTTAATTTGTGCCACAGTTTTGGAAAAGACAGGCACATTTGTGTTTGTGTGGGAGGGATGGCTGTGGTCATGTTTGCCTACCACCCGATGCAGAGTTTGAAAACAAAATCAAAATTTTGTCAAATGCTTCAGTTTGTGAACCAAGTTGTTTGCAAACAAAAGTGTTCATGAACCAAGGTATGTCTGTATTTTATATTGCATAAATTTATTTTATATTTCTGTATAACATACATCATTGTCATTGTTATCGATTATATTAAAAATTTTAATTTCAGTGCATGGAGTACGTTTAATTAATATTTTCCCAGTTATTAGATATTCTGCTTGTTTCTATCTTAGTAGTTTTAGTGTGATAAAAAAATGTATGTTTTTCAATCCCCTGTTCTGAAAAAAAGAAAGAAAAGAAAAAAAGAAAAATGTATTTTTGCTTATGGCTTTCTTTTTCTTTTCATTATTTCTGGTAGCTTTCGTTCTCAGCATTGCTGGCCATCAGGGAAATGCAAATTTAAAAGCACTGCAATTTGATCTTGCCCCAGAAAGAATAGCCATCTTCAGAAAATCAAACAACAAAAAAGCCAGAGAGGGTGAAGGAAAAGTGCTTGTACCTCGATGAGTTCTGTTACTACTGCAGTTAAGAACTGCGCTCCTCCTATAGCCATGAATATGCGTGTAGCATTGTGAGATGATGTTATTAACTTTTGGGAAGACCTCCAGAAGGAGGATAGCTGGGTTGAATAGAATATGTAGTTCTAGATATTTGAGGAGGCTCTCTGCAGATTTCTCACCCACGGAATATAAAACATTACCAATTCCTAATTGCTAGGTCTTGGAAGCACCCTCTAGGTCCATCAGCAAATGAGTGGATAAAGCAATTGTGGCAATTATATCCAATGGAGTATTACTCAGCCATAGAGAAGGATATATTTAAGGCATCCATAGGAAATGCGTATACCTAGAGGCCACAACGTTAAGCAACTCAGACACCAAAGCTTAAATATCACACGGCTTCACTTATGTGAGAGTCACAAAACACAAACACATAGCAAAATAAGAAGTGGGCAACAGGAGGTGAGGAGAGAGATCTTTATTAAAAAGGGAAGAGGATCAAGAGATGGAGGGAGGGGTTGGAAAGGGGAGGCAAAGAGAATTAAGAAGTGTTCAGGACATGCGTCAATTCCTCATGAGAAATGTAAACATTACATTCTGAAAACACATAGTAGTAAAAAAAGCATTGTTTAAAAAAAAAACTAAAGAAATGTAAATATTTTTGGATTGTCTTACATTCAAGTACTAACCAGGCCCGACCCTGTCTAGCTTCCAGGGTCAGATGACATCAGGCATGGTCAGGGTAGAATGGCTGCAGACAACATTTTCAAGTTGTAAAGAATAAACATATTTATTTGGGCATTAGCAATTTATGCATCTTATTTTTTATTTATTTTTACAATAATCTGTTTTACCTTCTTACTTAGTTTTTCTCAGTACCATGCATTAAGCCCTAGTGTTTGCAGTCAACTACACATCCTGCTCATGTATGCATGTACATACACACATATGTATGTATGTGTGTAAGTACATGTACATACTTACAATGCCTCATGAAATTGCTCAGTTGTCCCGGCTGGGCTTGACTTTTCCACCCTGATTAAGCCTCCCAGAGTGCTGGTATTGCAAGCACGCACCACCACATCCATCTGAGTCTTACTGCACACAGATTAATGGGCCCATGTTTTCAAACTCACAAGTTTTCCATTTTCCAAGCTTATATTATATATGTCTCAAGTTTATAATTCTTTTCTTTTTGGTGGAACCGGGGATTGAACTCAGGCCCTTGCGCTTGCCAGGGAAGCGCTTACTCCACTGAGCCATCTCTGCAGCCCTCAAGTTTATAATTTTTTAAGGTAGGACAAATCCATTGCTTGGTAATTATCCCACAGTATCTTATGTATTTCTTCCATTCCATCTCAAATGAAAAAGGCATATAGCAAAATCGGAGTTAATAACATTGATCTATCAATTCATTTTATTAACACCCGCTCCATTTCAAAATTTAATTGGGTGGTTGGCTTCTATAGCCACAATGTTATTGAACTTCCCAGTGTTTCCTTCTTTGGAAACGTTTTTATTTCTGTTATCATATATTTTACCATATTTAAAGCAATTTATATAAGAGTAATTAGTAAATGATGGTAATGTGATATAAATACTGCTACTGATTTTAATGACAGTGAAGTTATTTTTCTTTATCATGACTTTAAAAAGCCAACTGATTTAATTTTAAGAATATCTGTTGAGCATGAAGTGAGGAAGAATATTATGAGATATCTGTAATGTGATATTCTAGGTAAGGAGGTCTCAAAAATTTATAGTCCTCAAATTAAAATTGCCCCAGAGCACAGGCCGGCGAGTGAGTGAGACGACCCAGGCCGCGGGATCCTGAACAGACCCAAGCACAGGCCCAGCAGGGAACCCTTCAGCAGAACTCCCTACAAAGAGGCTAGAGGCAAGACCCACCCAGCTGATTCAGGAGCAGAACATCTTGCCAGAGAGACACAAAGGGTTCAACTCTAACG
>NW_004524620.1:6802696-6815451 GCF_000260255.1 Octodon degus | reverse complement strand
AATTTGAAAAGTAAAAAAAAGCATGAAAAAAATCAGAAACAGAGTAACATGCATTGCATGTGTTACAGATTTTCAGAATAAGAATAGCTGATTAACAATGGTTGATATATAATCTGTTCTTATCATCAAATCTGTTGCTCAGATTAACAGATATAGCTATGTAAGATTGGACATATGGGGGCTGGGGAGATGGCTCAGCGGAATAAGTACTTACTTGGCAGGCACAAGAGCCTGAGTTCAATCCCGGGTTCCGAAAAAAAAGAAAAAAAAAGATTGGACATATGATTACATATTATGGCTTGCTTTCATGGTACAAAAAACATGCTTGAAACCTGTCATCTTGGTCTTCTAAATGTTACCATTTCTAATGTCATATAAATTATTACTATACTCTCTTCAAAATAATTTTTTTCATTCCTCTTTTTTTTGGGGGGGGGGAGCAGTACTGGGGATTGAACTCAGGACCTTTTACTTGCCAGGCAAGTGCTTAAACCACTGAGATATCTCCCAGCCCCTTTAAAAATAAATTTTAAAAACAAGATTAAAAGAAGAAAAAAAAAGAGAGAACAAAAATTTAAGGTTTCTTTTATTGCACTTTTGACGCAGAATCTTGCAAAAAATGTTGCTTTTTTGTTCTCAATTCCAGCACAACAACCTCAAAACTGTATTTGTAAAGCTTTCAAGCTCTGAAACCTCAAAGAAAAAGAGAATGACTCTTTTCTGTGGTATGTTCATTCCCTCAAAATAGCATTTAATAAACCTACCTTGTCTAGTTTTGCTAATTCTTTGATAGCACCAGCTTCTAGCATTTCTTATGTAGTTAGGTGTCTTGGAAACACCATTTGAGACTTCAGTCATTTTTACATGTGACTGGTGCTTGACTTTAGGGTTGAAAGAGCTTAAACCCTGAGTTTCAGGGATTGCAGTGGGAGCTGTTGTCATCAAGTAGTAGAAGTTTTTTTCCCCTAACTATTGGAAAATATTTAGAACTAGAACCCTGCAGTGACATCCACTAGAGTTTTAATATTCCATAGTCTTATGAGTTGTGGAACTTTGGGAGAGGAGAGTCATGAAAACATTTTTGATAAATCATTTGGTGGATCTCTATTACATTAAGACGATCTCTATGATGAATTTCATAGATCCTGTTGGTCATACTTTTCCACCTGTTATTATCTCAAGGATCAATTTGACAAAGCTAGTAGTCAAAACAGGTCAGGTAGTACTGCTTTTTAGATTCCAGTCTTATTTATATTGATTTTATTTTTAAATTATAATACATTTATAAGTGTAAGATAATTGTGTATCTGGTGTTATCTCTGTAAAAGAATCCAAACAAAGAAAGTAATATAGTATATAAAGTTTGCCCATTTTAAAAATATAACCCCAAATGAAAATAAGATAGAAGATTAACAATTTTTTTTCATTTTATGTATTTGGTACAGGGTCTCACTGCGCAGTTTGGACGCTTCGTGATCCTCCTATTTTCAGCCTCCCTAGTGCTGGGATTGTATGCGTTTGCCACCATGCCCTGACTCGGCTGCGGGTCTAGTGCGCCCTAGGGCAGCGCAGGCGTGACATGTGGTACTGAGCATCTAGCCCCGGTCCCTGTGCTTGCCAAAGCAGGCACTTAGTCTGCTGAGCTATCTCACTAGCCTAACAAATCTTCAGAGCCTCTTGGAAGCTAGGTAATCCTCTAGGCACTTTTCCTGGCTTTCTTAATTGAAATTTGAGAAGCTAGAGTCTGAACTTCGTAACTTCTCATTCTGAAGGTCTGTTATTCTAAAGCTGTACTGTAAGGGTGAAAACTTGTTTGGCTTAGACAAAAATCCCCAAACTTATATATAAATGTACTAAATAAATTGTGGTGGTGTTTAGGAAAAAATAGAAATAACTCCATTGAGTTTTTGTTTTTTAATTCACCGAAGGCCATGTCTTAATAGACATATAACTCAAGCTGCCCTTTATTTGAGGAGTTTTACAGCTACTATAGGAGTAAGAATGCAAGAACATTAACGTACTGGGTTCAAGAATGGTTTATATAAACAGTTCAGTCAGGGAAAGGCTTTCCAGAGCCTCTGTTAGATTTATACTTACAGTTTGTTGGCCAGTGTTTTGCCGCATGATCATAGCTGGCTACAAGGGCAACTACAAAGTGTGATTAACTTCTGCAGCTTCTGCAGAGGAGCTTGCTAAGAGAGAGCTTGGTTGGACATGATGATCGGGTTGGGCACGCAGTGTAAGTACTTAAGCTTGCACATTATCATTAGCCAGAAGGTCCAAATTTGTTGTTTCCCAGGTATAAACCAGACTGCTTTATTTATTTTATAAGACCATCATTTTGAAAGCATTTCTGTGTACCACGAATTAAAAGATTTTCTGAGCATTCGCTGCCCAACAGTTTTCTGACTCTGGTTTCTTTGTGCCCATTTTGTAAATGAGCAAAGTGACACATGAAAGTGTGTTAATCCCACCTGTTTGACAAGTTCACAGTCTAGCGAGCACCAGAACAGACATCCTGAAATGAGTGCTTTCACGCTTGATGCTGCCCTTTAGTTTTAGGGTAGTGACGATACCGTTTTATCTCTAAAATGTCTCTATGTCTTAATTACACCCTTTGAATTTTAAATGGAATCATTATTATTTTCACACCTGAGCCATTCACCCTACACTATAAATGTGCACCAGATACTATTTTTTTTTTTTTTTTTCCCAGAACCGGGGATTGAACTCAGGCCCTTGTGCTTGCCAGGGAAGCGCTTATTCCACTGAACCATCTCCCTGGCTCCGCATCAGATAATCTTAAGAAACATAGCTAGAAAGTAGTGTCTGACTATTTGCCTCATTTTTCTTATTTGCAAAAAAAAGATACCATGTTACATCTGCTCTCACAGTATTTTCAGACCCAACACCATATAATCTCCGAATTAAAAAAAAAGTAAGATTGCTGAGGGTTGAGCAGGACACACAGTCAGCTCTGTTGATTTTTATGATGGATAAAATTTTCAAGCATTGAAGGGGTCACAGACAATGATTCTTTACACATTCTTTAATAAAATTGGCCAAGGGAATACTCTGAGGAAAAGGCCAAGTTTTAAAAAAAGCTGGAATGCACCAGCAATAAAGCAAGGGATCCTCACGCTCCACACAGACACTCCTCACACCAGAGGGGAAAAATGCAGAGATCATAGCTAAAACTATATTTGATTTATAGGTGGATTTGGCTGGTGTAAAAACAATTACTGTAAATTACTCTGAGAATAATCTAAAGATATCAAGATTGCATGTATTTCCTGAGTGCTACAGGACCCCTTCATTAGGGAAGAATGAAACAGCACAGCCTCTGACCATTCCTCCTCCCACACTGGCTAAACAAACCCTGCACAATGTTAGGGCTTGAAGGCATGCCAACTTCAGGCAAAGCTTGAAATTTAGCTTCACTGAAGTACAGGTAGATCTGCTTCCAGCACTGGCTCTGTCTTGTCTCGGGTAGGCCTTGAGTTAAGCGTGCTTCACAGATAGTTCATAGGGGTAGGTGAGACTGAGTGTTGGTTAGTGTTTAATAAAAATGTTCTACTAAACATTTAAACAGTGATAACTGTGATTACATAAAATTGTGGAAGGTTGATGTGTCTGATATTTAGAACTGTCCTGAGAAAGAGGAACGAGGCTTACTAGGCCTTGGATATTGCCTCTTCCAGCCTCACATCTAGCACTATAATAATTTCGACATCTTCTCTTCGCTTCTCTTCTCTTCTCTTCCCTTCACTTCATTTCCCTTCGCTTCCCTTCTCTACCCTTCCCTTCCCTCCTCTCCTTTCCTCTCCTCTCCTTCTGTTCCTCTTCCTCTCCCTTTCCTTCCCTTTTCTCTGTTCCTCTTCCTTCCTCTCTTCTCCTATCTTCCCTTTCCCTGTCCCCTACCTTTATTCCTTTCCTCTGCTCCCTCCCCCTCTTCCTCCTCCTCTCTCTGTCTCCCTCTCCTTCCCTATCTCTGTCTCTGTTTCTCCCTCTCCCTCTCCTTCCCTCCCTCCCTGTCTGTCTGTTTCTCCCTCTCCCTCTCTTTCCCTCCCTCTCTCCCTCCCTTTCTCTTTCTCTGTTTCTATTTCTGTCTCTGTTTCTCCCTCTTCCACTCCTTCTCCCTCTCCCACAGCACAGACAATCCAAAGTCATCATCCCATCTCAAGACCCTTACCATAACCTCAAAGTCTCCTTTTCATGCAAAGTAACATATTTAAAGATTCCACTGATTAGGAAGATCATGAATATCCTAGGAGATGGAAGTAAAAGACATTATTTTTTTTATCAGAGAAACACACTAGACATGTGAGCTCCTTTAGGGTATGATTCATATTTTATTCATCTTTGTACCATCGAAACATGGCAGTCATTGCGTGGCATCCAGAAGGTACTCAGAAAATGTTTAATAAATGTTTCTGTCAGAAAATGTTAACTTGGTGTCTACTATGTGATAGACACACTTCTAGATGATGGACAATACAGCACTCAATGAAAGAGTGTCCCAGAAAGAGAAAATGAGATGCAAAAAGATCCTGAGGTTAGAATATGCTTAGATTTGAGGTCTTATAGGCAGAAGTAGGCTTCACACACACCTTCATAAGAGGTGGGAGTGACAGAAAACACGTTCCACTGGCAGAAGGAGGAAAGTGTGCACAGGGCTCTGAAGCGCATGATCATTTGGCTTAGACTCTGAGAGACACATAAACACTACAAGTTCGAAATAGAGGCTGGCATAGTCTGGCTTGTGTCTTGCCAAGTTATTCTTCTGTGCTGAGTGCTCATGGTGGGAAGGTAAGTAGGGAAAGAAGATGAGACTGCTGCAAAAATCTGAGGGAGAAGTTGGTCCTTTGGGGGACAGCAGAGGGTGCGATGCGAGTCTGAGATGCATTCTGAATCTGTTTCTCAAGTGGAGTTTGTACGATTTGAACACTGTACGAGAGAAAGACAGCAGCTGAGACTGACCTCTCCTAGGCATGACAGCACACACCCAGACTCTCAGCATCCCGGAGCCGGAGGCAGAAGGATCACTGTGAGTTCAAGGCCAGCCTGACCTACATAGTGAGACATTGTCTCAAAAAACAGTAACTTCAAGAATTTGGGCTGAGAAATTGATGAGAAGAGGGAGATACCACTTACTAAACTAGAAAAAAAATCTGCAAAATTTTGGTTCTGTCCAAATAGAGGCCCTTCTCAGGCAGCAGGCAGAGATGCCATCAGGTAAGTGATGTAGGAGATGAGTCAAGAAGAGACTAGGGCGCAAGATATGTGTTTAGAAATCTTAGTCCTCAGGTGTCATAAACAGCGGTGAAATGAATCAGATTTCTGTGTTAGAAGAGAGTTGTCCTCAGGATTATGTTTGAGTTTGGAAGTCAAAAACTGAGTAAGAATCCAGTGATGGAGTTTGGAAACAATCAACTAGAGAGAGAAGCTAAGACAAAGGGATGTCCTAGAAGCCAAGTCAAGTTACTTTTTCTAAAAGGAATGATCAAATTTGTCATAGTATGGGGTGATATCGGTGAGCTGAGAGTCTTGAAGTAGGCGTTTGGTCTTGCATTACTCAGGTTACTGTGTTCTAATGGTGCCGGAAAAACAAGTGCCTCAACTGAAGTCATTGACTGTGATCCCAATGCCACTCCAATCCACCCACTGACAAGGAATCCTACTGCATTCCTAAACACTGAAGATAATTAAGATTTTATACTATGTAATTTGGGGCTGACCGGCCAGATAAACATTGGGAGTTCCTTGTATTTAAGATTTCTATGTTGGTTGGTCATATAAAGCTCCATTATTATGAAATGCCAAAAAAGTACTCACGTTACCTTGTTTGAATTCTTTATGTTCAGTTATTTCACTTCCATTGGATGAATAACAAGTCCATAAACCAGATTAATGTAACTAAAACACATTCCAGGTTCTCTGGGAGAGCATAACTCAGCGTCGGCAGAACACTCTGAAAAATACCTTTGTCTTAACTCTTTCCCAAGGTCCTAGTGGTGCCGACAGGGAGCAAACATCAAGTGTTCCAGGTCAGGGATTAGCTGTGTGGATTCCTGAGCTGAAAATGAAGTGCTCCTACACATTTGTTCTGTTGAGCCCAGTGACTATATTAGTAATTAGCCTTGCTCACTACGTGTGCTTTCTCTCCGCAAAATAAACTATGAAAAAATTATTGCGTTATGTGACTCTCAAAATCATATATACTTTATATTTTCTATCTTTTGCAAAACATAATTTGAATAAAAATTAAGCATCCGAAATATTGAGAAATTACTTTTTCTTGAGACAGGGTCTTGTTATGTAATTCAGGCTGATCTTGTCTCACTCTGTAGCCCCCGCTGGCCTCACACTTGGGGCAATGCTCCTACCTCAGCCTCCCAAGTGCTGGGATTAGTCAGGCACCACCACCACAGGCAGTGAGACATTATTAACAACGTCAAAACATTAAATATTCTTCCATTGTCAATTCTAGTTACCTCACAAAGCAACATGTAAATGAAACTATTCTATAAGCATCTCATATCATTGCTTTCTTAAAAATTAATTTCCTTTCTACAAAGGGGAAAACTATAGCAGGTGTAGCTAAAACAGTAAAGGAAGTTGGCCGAAAAAGGAAGGTAAAAGAAGTTTTCTAGAGTGAATTCACAGTGACCTGAGGACAGCAGTTGTTGCTCACATACACAGCCCGTTCTAGCAAACAACGGGTTGGATTTGCTCTGGGCCCTTTTCGTTGCTGCCGGCCCACGTCCTTATTCAGAATAATCTCCTTGCAGTGCTGTAGCCACTGCTGACACATTTCATTGCCTTCTGTTTGAAGCCCATTGGTCTTCCTTCTGAGGAAGTCTTCTCTGTTGTGTCACTGTGTGTATCCCTTAATTTTAATCTGATAAACAATCCATGCAAAAAAATTCTTAGTTTAATTCCACATTAAAACCAAACAAAGTAACCAACCAGGCAGCCTTTACTAAACTGAAAAGAAAAGTGTTCAGAAAGGGAGGGCAACAGTAGGAACAACTAACTACTAAGAACTAGTCAACTGGGCTGTGGACAGCTCGCAGATTCACTACAAGGCAGGAAAATGACTCTGAATGTGTGATTTCAATAAAGCATTTGGTAGGCTCAGAATGGGGAAAAAACTGACTAGAGAAGAAATGATTTGTTACATTATAACTTTTATCATTGAACTTTCTTTCTCATTCACATTTTGCTATTTAATGTCAGGAAGCAGCAAAGAGATTATGGAGTGTCATCGTTAGTGATAAGAAGACCCAAATTCCAGTTGTAGCTTTGACACTTGCTGGGATCTGTGACTTAGTTACTTACCTTCTAGGTGTCTGTTTCCTTAAGTATTGCGATGGGTTATGTCTAGCTGTCCCCCTAGAGCCTCGTGCTGTCGCAGGTGAGGTGTGGGGATGTGGCTGAGGGTGTGAGATGGAGATTAAAGGTGTGCAGTGAGGATCAGTCCACTAACTACTGCAGCATCATTTCGGGTGTGGATAACGGGAGAGACCCACACTGGGTCTGGTGTGGCCTGGATGCAATATAAAGGGAGGCTTGTGCTGTTGCTGCTGCTGCCGCCGCCGCCGCTGCTGCCTGCTCTGCCTTAGACTGTTTCTCTTCTGTCACATCACCTTGCTTTGGAGCTGGCTGTGGACTGAAACTTCTGCAAACTGTGAGTTTAAGCAACCTTTTCTCAGTCAACGTGTGGGTGTCAGGTGTGTTATCACAGCAACAAGAGAGGTAACTAAGAAATATAAAGCAGTGACAGTCCTCACACCGGGAAGTGGCTGCCATGCAGACCGTATCAAGCAATTTATGGGGAAATACTTGCATGTGATTAAATCCCTGAAAGATTTTAATTGGAAATGGAGTAACATATGTCTTGGACATAAACACTACATTTGACAAATTTGCAAGGAGCATATAACAACAGGAAATGTGGGAGAAAATATTTTTAAATATGGGCATTTCTCAGTTGTAAGTAAGAAGACTTTCTGGTTCTTACTGGAAAGTGGGGTGAGACACGCATCATTAGAAAGAAGAGATGGAAATCTTACTTAAGTTGTCCCACTAGGAATCATCAAGATAATGCTGAAGATAAACAGCAGAGCATCAAAACCAAATATTTTCAGTCACCAAATGAGTTATAACATTTCCAGGTATTTTGGAAAACTAAAAGGCTATTTATCCCAAGACTAAAAAATGTCATACTGAATATTAAGATTAAATGAATTTGCTTCTCTATTATAAGAATATCTATTATCTACACATCAGTCAATCTCTCCACTCATTTGCACATGTACACAATGCTTTTAAAAGGCACTTTTTTCTTTTCTTTTTTTTTTTTTTTTTTTTTTTTTTTTGCAGTACCAGGGATTGAACTCAGGACCCGGCACTTGTCAGGCAAGCGGTTATTCTACTGAGCCATCTCCCCGGCCCTACTATGCTTTTATGTAGCCTATCAGAATGGCAAATTCATACAAGAAAATGCCAACCAAATCTCAAAATGTATTTAAGTTTAGGACATCTTTTCCTCTAATCATCTGAATAATTCTTGTAAATTGGATAGAGTAATATATGCTATATATCATCACATGAATAAGTTTAAGATTTGAGTTTAAAATTGATGTTGACATCGTGCTAATTTACAGTAACAATACCAGGGTTAAAAAAATGCATAGATTTGGGGTTTCCCAAATAAGGTCATGTAAAAGTACGTGGCTAACAGTACTCCTGATTCTACACTCAGATGCTGTGGCCTAGAAACTATGGTAATTTTGGTTCAAAGCATTTTATTCAACCTAATATACAAATAATAACACATTTTGTTATATTTTAGAAATAAAACTTTGGATCATTTAAGAACACAAGCAACAAACTTAAGTTATCAGACTTTGGTTTATTGTAAAATTTAGCAAAGTATATCTTACAGCCCTGACCCCTTGCTCTAAAACAAAAGCAAAGACATCCTTATTGCTTATTCTTTCCCCCTATTTTCTTTGTGCTACAGTAAAAGGGAGGAAAAATGTTGTAATAAATAAAAATAGAGCTGCAATGGAGAAAAATAAATCAATCTAGATGAGAAGTATTAGGAGCAAAAGAAAGACCATTAAGCAGTTTAAAAATAAGCTTCTTCAAAAAGGTTTTCTTATTTAAAAACAAACACACCAAAAATATAGCAGCAGCAGAGGAGGAGGAGGAGGGTAGACACGAGTTAATTGCGCAACAGTCCCATGCACACACCTGGATCATTAGCCAAAGCAGTAGTACTCAGAGTCCAATTTGGGGTGCTTGTGCAGCGCCTGGGAGTCCTCTATGATGGAGCTGTCACTGAACTGATCCACGTCTGAAGGGGTCTGGTGTCCCGGAACGTCGTCCGCCAGAGTGTCCAGGTAGCTTCCCACAGAGATGCCGTCCAGCCCGTCGCTGCCGTCCTGCAGGCTGCTGTAGCTGCCGCGCAGCGAGGTGCTCTGGCTCTCCAGGAGGCTGCACAGGCTGCCGCTGAGACTGCTGCCTCGACTGGTCAGGGTGGCCTTCTCCTCCATCATCCACCTGACGGACTCGATGCTCTCGTTGATAACGAGCAGCTGCCGCATGAGTCGGACGTCTGTGGCTCTGAGGTCAACCTGGGGAGGAGAGGCGAAAGGAAAGGGTGAGTCCTTCTGCCTGCTGGAGAAAGCCCCAACTCATTGGAGATCCTGGCTAGTGCAGCCCACAATTTTAAGCTCACAGAAAATAATATTAGTGCTCTTCATCTGAGGGTCTATTCATGAATTGCTGACCAATGGCAGGAGTTATAATCAAAGAACTCGCTTCCAGTCAGATGAACCAGGCTCCACAAGCGTCAGTAAATCTTCTACGCCACCCATGAACCTAACCAAGCTACATGAAGATGTAGTGGGTGGCAAAGTCTCTGCTAAGAAATGTCTTCTTTCTGGCCCAAGTCATAGTTTTTCTATGTTCATGTGCAACCATGTCTGTGGATCTTGAAAGATTAGGAAAGGGTAAAGGTGTAAAAATTAGGAAATTATCATCAGCAACACCAGAAACTTCTGTTTACTGAGCAACAGAATCTTAAGAATTGTTATAAAAAATTCAATAGTAGGAAAATCTAACACAACGTACAATGAAAAAGCTGAAATGTACAGAAGAGAGTTAAGACGACATAAAATCTCTGTTCTTTTATGATTAGACCATCATGAATAGTAGTGAATAGTGCTTTTCCTCTTACGAATGAAACTGTGCTACTACTCAGTGAATCTAAAAGGGTTTGTAGCCCACTATGATGATTCAACTTATAAGATGAAGTTACCATATTTCTGCACATCTAATGATATCTTTCTGATATACTAGGAACAAACCGATCAAAACTGGGATAGGAGAAAGTTCTAAATCTCTCCAAAGCACTGCTGAGGTGCCAGCCTTTCTGAAATTCTAAATTACTTTGGAGAAATCTATGTCCAAAGTCACAAGGGAAGGTTTCTTTGCCAGCCTCAAAATTCAGTGTGAACATCTGCAGCCAGCTCATGTGTAGTGGCTTAGGGAAGGAGGCTGTGGAAAGATTGCTCAAAATTGCCTGTTTTTCCTGGACTGAAAGTGGTGGATACTATAGATTTCAATGCTCCGGGTGAGTAGAGGTGTGTTTTGGCCCCTAGGGATCCTATGCACATTCATTTTGATTTAAAAATGGATTGCTATTTCTTCATGTGGGCCATTCACCCACAACCAAAGATACTTCTCTAGTAAGGTACTATAGAAGGGATTCCTGAAAGTATAGCCTTGAGGCCATAACGCAAAAGGATGGGCCATACCAAGTCCTTCTTTAAGATTCAGGGCTAACTCAGATCTGTGTGTTTGCAGAATTATCAGAGGCACTCATGCTTGAATGACTCAGGCCATAAGAGAAAAAGGAGCCCATTGTTTTCAAAAGTATGCTTTCACGTAAGAATATTTCCCGGTGGAGTTAATCCATAACTGAAGCTGAACTTTGGTTTGAGTGACCACAAGGAACAAACACGGAAGAGATGACTTTTTTACTAATGACTCCAACAGATAAACAGGATTGTAGGTTTAAAAGCAACGACAATGCAAGCATAATCGCAGGAAAGATGAAGTATAATTTAAAGAATTTTAGCTTTTCTCAGAACCTCATCTTCTCTGAAAAAAAAAAAAACTGAATTGTGTAAATGGTAACAGCAAAAAGTATTTTTCTCTGAAGAGTCTATCAACTGAAGGATGTGCACTTAATAAAGCTTGAGCTATTTCTCCAGGACAATGTTTTAATGATTTTGTGATGACTTTTGCTGAAGGGTGAGGCCTCCTGGCAATCTGTGTGTTCAAATTCACCCATATACCCTTCGAGGCATTCTGACACTGGCCAAGGTACAAATAATGCAAATATTTACAAATCCCCAGCAATGTGCCCAGGTCCACTGAGGAGGGTAGGGTATCGCTGTGAGTCACACTCTTACAAAATTCCTTGGCAGGCATCTGCAGCTGGTAAAACTCGCTGTGCCTGTGACAGTGTGGTGCAAAATTCATCCGGCCACTTCCCAACCATTCCCCAAATGGACTGCAGCTGTGTGCGTTCATATCCCCACCCCGTCCCGTGAAAACACTTTGGTTCAGGTCCAGGTCTCTGCACGAACTCTTATTCCACTTGCTCAGAACGCTCCACAGACTCCCTCCCCAGGTCCTCCCATTCTTGCAGCCCTGTTTCTTCCATCCAGCAGTGCTAGCTGACACCAGTCTCTCTGCAGCTCTGCTTAACCAGGGCCATCTGCTTGGCTTGTAGCTCACCATATTGCTTAATTTTGTACTATCTTGTACTTCTACTGATAATTTTGTAGCTTTTTCTTCAACTAAGCTGTAGGCCCCTTAAAGAAAGAATCCATTTCATCCATATTTTATGGCTTTGATTTTGAAAGATAGTCATAATTTTAGGAGTTGTGAAAGTTAAGCTTGTATGAATAAGTAACACGGTCTTAGGCACTGTGTCACTGAGCTGAAAAATGCATAGAATAACTTTTCTACTAGCATGTTTTGTCTTATACAGTAGCTGCACCAAACACCAGTTTTGTCCCCATTTTATTGGGCAATATGAGAAGAGCAGGTTATGAAGCAGCAAAGGTGTCTTTGGACCAGGAATTGAGTCATTTAAAAAAGAAAATCTGTTTCTGAAGGCTGAATTTCATGGGCCATCGAACTGCTGTTGGGAGAGAATGATGAAAGTAAAGTCAACTGGAAAGTTTTGGTCTGGGCTGATAATGATTATGGATTTAGTCCTCAACCTTGTGTCCTTCAGGAGAGTCAACACCTTCCCTCTGTGGGAGCACAGGGCACACCCGCCCACATGGCGGGCCGCACTGTTGTCAGGAGCGCTCCCTGCTGCAAGACCTCCTCCAAGACCCAAGGTGTAGTTACCCTACAGCTGCCCCTCAGAAGAAGGAACAGTCAGTCAAAGAATGAAATCACCATGTTGCTTCCACCTCCAGAGCTGCCTGCCTCTCTCCTTGGTTTACTGAATATTATAATATATTGTTTCTTTACATTAGACTTTATGATGTTTGGCCATTAATTAAGCACGAAATTGATGCTCTTTCAGCTTCACTTAGACAGAAGCATTCTTCCTCTCAAAAAATTCTTCCTACTTCAACAAATTTTTCTTGGCACTAGGAATTGAATTCAGGACCTTACACTTGCCAAGCACATGCTATGCTGCTGAGCTAAGTCCCTAC
>NW_004524620.1:6797568-6802596 GCF_000260255.1 Octodon degus | reverse complement strand
AAAGAAAGAAAAGGAAAAGAAAAAGAAAAAGAAAAAGAAAAAACAAAGCAGATTGTCTTGTCCTGGTGGCTTGAAGCTTTTCGCTGGGATCTCATGGAGTCCAGTGAGCACTCTGAGGATACTTAGAGCTGAGGTCCCCCAGGGGCTTAAGTTTGCATGGAGAGCCCATTCCCAATCAATCATGGTGCTGAATCCCCGTGCTCACTTTATATTACACTGCCACATCTATTTTTTCTCTCATGATGTCCACAGCAAGTCAAAATCATTCTGCTTATTATTTTTTAAACTTGTTTTCTGTCCCTCACTGTGCATGGAGGAATGACAGAGGTAGAGGACTTGGTCTGCCTGGGTCACTACTCCATGCGAGGCACTGGAAGCCTACTTTTCTACACGGAGTAGTTCGTCAGTTAGGACCTGCTCAACATGTGAATCGCCAGCTTGGCATCCAGTTGCTGTGCTGGGAGGAGCCGGGGTTTTCTGTGGATCAGTGATGCATGACTTTGGAGAAGCGGCAGCGGCAGTCCAGGAAGGAGCGTCTCAGTGGGGAAGCGTTCCCAGCACACACTCCTAGTTCTGTTCATCTCAGAGTTAGACATTGAATAACTGGTCTACTTCTTCCTATCTTACGTTTACAAAGTACAGATAGTATCTCGAAAAGGAAGCGGACTTGTAGAGTCCACGCAAACATCCTCTGTTTGCTCAGAGGTGATAGCTGGCACGAGCGCAGCAGAGGTGTTCCGTAAACACGTGGTGAAATGAACTGAAATAGGCAACAGTGAGAACATTACATCCTTCCCAATGTGTGCAGAGTGACCGACACAAAGAGACGGGGAGGTCTTTTCTTCCTCTTGGTTTCTCTAGCTCCTCCAGTTTGTGTACTTTGACTCTCCTTCATGCTAAGTCTCCTATGATTCACTGCTGCGACATAACTGATTTTGTTCTGAAATTTTGTGTCAATTTGACAAGTTGTAGGGAGCTGCGTGTAGCTGCGCCTTAGGATGGCGCCGGTTTCCGCCTTCCACCCCCTCAGGAGTGAGCGCTCCTGGTAATCAACAACTCCATAAAAGGCCAAGTCTTGGGCTAATGCATTGCTTCCGTGTACCTGGACCAATGGACGGTACACACATGGCGCCCCATGGTTGGAAGCCCTGAGACTTAGAAGCTAAGAGCAGGGGCCTCGAGGGGAAGAAGGCTGATGTAACAGGGCAATAAAAGCTGCCCAGACACAACCAGTGGTCGCGTCTTCCTTGCTGGCAAGGCCGCGCGCGACAAGTTGTGACTGGGTCTATGACAGAATTTAAAATGGGGGATCTTGAAAGGGCTGGCGAGACTGTTCAGTGGACTAAGTGCCTCCTTTGGCAAGTGCAGGGACAGGGGCTTGATTCCTGATCCCACATGCAGGGTCAGCCCTGCCCCCGGGTGCGCTGAGCCTCGGACCAAGTCTGGGTGTGGTGGTGTACGCCTGCAATCCCAGCACTGGGGAGGCTGAAGACAGGAAGCACACTATGAGTCTGAGCTGCGTAGTTAGACCCTGTGCCCAATAAACAAAATAAAATAAAATAAAATAATAAAATAAAATGAGGGATCTTGAAAGAACAAATCATTAAAAACACACTTTTCTAGGTCTATGTATTCTCCCAAACTGTCATATTAACACTGAAGTAACACAAGTTAGCTAAGGGTGTTGGTGCATTCCTGTAGTCCTAGTGCTTTTAGAGACTGAGTCAGGAGAATAAAATGTTCCAGGGAAGCCTAGGGAACTAAGAGACTTAGTGAGACCCTGTCTGAAAATAAAAGCAGAAAATACAACGTGGCCAGGGCTACAGCTCAGTGGGAAAGCCATGAGTTCAATTCCCAGTACAAAAGAGAGAGAGAAAATGAAAAAGAATAAATGAAGATTATGAAGTGGTATGATAGCATCCAAGAAAGATTGTCTTCAAATTTTTAATCAACCAGGAAATGCAAATCAAGTTGACTTGTTTTTCAGTACTATATGACAAGCATGGTATAGGGTCTTGTTTGTCACTGGCATTCTGAGTAGCTTGGCAAATAGGACCTCAGCTCTTACACATGAAGGAAAATCATGGGGTTTTATTCTGATCTTTAGTGCATTAGAGCCCCTGGAGATTTTCAGGCAGCTCAGCTAACAAAGATAAATTTCTCCCAGTGAGGATGGAATTGAATTTGGGAGGTCATCTAATATCTTTGTCTGCATTTCATATTGAGGGTGCAATTTAGATGATATTTGATTATATGTACTTTTTCAATTCTATATGATTTCCCTCCAATTCTGATGCATATTCTGATATTTTTGTCCTTCCTCTGATCACTCTATTACTAAATTGGTTTTGCTCTGAGAAAATTATGCAGTCCATCGAGGTGACAGGACAGTTTTGATGCTCAGTAACTTGAGAATAAATGTGGCTGGAGTCGGCATTCGATAAAGCCAGTTAAAGTTCCACCTGATTTTAGTTCCCTTCTGAGAAACTGTGTCACACTAATAGTTATTTGCTTTCTCACTATTTGCAATTAAACACTATATTCCTTTTTTAAAATGTATTTAGTACAGGGTCAACGGGGTCTCACTACCCAGATCAGACTCATAGTGATTCTCCTGTTTTCAGCCTCCCAAGTGCTGAGATTACAGGTGTGCACCACCACGCCCAGTCTCTAAACGCCATATTTCTATCTCACGATAAACATGGACAGCATTTTAATATGTCTATAAATCAAGCCTCTCATGACCCCTTTTAGTTCTTGGTAACTTTTAACTTACAGTTGTCAACTAGCCCTACAAGTAAGCTATCTCCCACTTACACCTTCATGTTGTAAAATTCAAAGTATGCATCGCATACGTCCCAAGGGGTCTGCAAGCTGTAATTTGAATTAAAAGAATAAAGACCACTTTGAAAGTCAGTACGGAAGTTCATGGAGACAGGCTTGCCTTTTAATGGGAGGTTCTAACCCTAGTTTCTAATTAAGAGGATGCAATCAGTATTTTTCCTGATTTATACTTCAGGGAACAGAGTTGAGTTCTGATGAGGCCTCTTTCTTTAGCCATATTTTATATCATTTATATATTTTAAAGCAGGGTCTGAAGACTCCGGGGTAAAGGCACTTTGAATATTGTTTCCTAAAGCTGCTCTCAATTTGCATGTTGCCCTTGCATAACCTCATGACCAAATGTGCTCCCTTTCCAAATTTACCGTATCTTTACTTTGATGGTTACAGACGATTTTCTACCTACCTATGCTTAAAATTTCCAAAGGTTTTATCAGTAGCTGTACTTATAAAGCACTCCACTGCTTCTCAGAAAATCCATCAGGATATTATTGCCTCTCTGCCATCCCAGGAGAGAATGTACAATATTTCCACTCCTGTTTGGGGTTTGGGACCTTCAGAAGAAAAGCCTGGAAGTCACTGTTGTCCTTCCTGCAAAAACATTCCTTTGCTTTGTCATTCAGTTCAAAATTTACAGTGAAATTTCCCAATTGGACAAAGGAACCCATTTTTCTATCAATCAAGTTCGTCTTTCTCCATTTGTGTCATTTGTAAGTTGAACTGAAAATGACTAAAAGAGTTCCCTCTCTTCCTAAAATCATACAGAAGTACGAAGACTAAACTACACACAGAAAAATACTTTCATCAGCACAGCTATTGATTAATGTTGTTCTGAAGAACAACAGTGTCGCGTCTGTTATTTGAAAGGGATGCATAAGACCCCACAAATCTGAAATTCCTGCTGTCCCTAGGTCTGCTCCTGGGGTCTGGGCAGCATTCTCAGCTGCATCTTCTTATTACTAATTAAGGCATGCAGTTTCACTTGATTACATCCATTTTGAGGTCAAATTGATACCTGAAGAGTTGTCATGTCAATTACTTTTCCATCCTCTCATAAAGTGACATCATGTCTCTGAGTCCTCAGGATACGCACCTGCAAAGTGTAGTGGTGGCTAATGTGACCGAATTATGTGTCAGCAACTCACCTGAACCAAGATGGATGTAGAATGATTTGATAGAAACATGTACTCACACGCACAGCAGAGAATCTGATACACACAGGACACAGGCCAGGGAAGTATGTCCACTAGCCTGAAATACATACTCTGCATCTGTCCAATTTTGAATTTAAAGTATTTTCCATATGGCACAATATTGTGCTGTTCAGGGATCTGTCATGTGATGCTCACGACAGAAATGTAGGGCGGTGTGTGGGAGAATATTTGGAATCAGTTCCCTAGGAAAAGCCTACGTACACACATACGCCACTTCAGCCGGCCTCCCAGCACTGTCAGAAATCCCTGAGACAACTTGTAAGGATTTTAGCTCATGGTTTCAGAGGGTTCAGTCTGTCATCTGTGGCCCCTGTCACTCTGGGCTGACAGGAGCTCAGCCCATCGTGGAGGGAGTGTGAGCCAGGGCAGGCCGGTGTACCTCACCACAGCCAGCAGCAAGGGAGAGCCTGGGGTCCAGTGTCCCCTTCAAGGTCACTCCTTGGATGACCTAATTTTTCTTCCAGCACCCACCAGCATCAGGGGTTGAAAACTAAGCCTTTATCTCGTAGGACTTTGGGGGAGGTTTAAAATCCAAATCATTCCATATATGTAAACATTGCATAATAATGCATATACAAAAGATGCATAACACATTGTGTAATGATAAAATGGAAAGTAGCTTTTATTACAAATTTCATATAACTGATTGACCCTCAGAGAAGGCTTTTGACCATTCCTGGTGAACTCCTGGATGTACAACCCCAGCTGCTATTCAAACAGGATTGCACACCTAGAGCTGATGCCAATTCACTAAATGAAAACTCAATAACTTTTAATCATTAAATGTAATATGTAATCTACTATTCACCTATCTAATATAGATTATGTTCATTAAAATGAAAACTGTTTCTGCCTTATCATCAGTTATGTCAGAACTTTACTGTTCACAATTATATGAGCAAATTCTTTGGTAAATTAGATAATATGTTTTGAGTACATGAGTAGTTTCTCTTTCTTCTTTGTTTCTCTCTCT
>NW_004524620.1:6773140-6797468 GCF_000260255.1 Octodon degus | reverse complement strand
TTCTTTCTTTCTTTCTTTCTTTCTTTCTTTCTTTCTTTCTTTCTTTCTTCTATGAGCAATCTAACAGCTAGTGTTAACCTAAGCTTTCCAAGTGTAACCTGTAATATTAAAAATACCTCCATCACTTTCTTACATGTACGGTCAACATTAAAATTCAAGCCCTTATACAGTGATCAAAAAGTTCTGTGGGGTCAATACTCCTCTCCTGGTAAATTTTAAACTACTGATAAGCTGTCATACAAATTGAGGTTGATAATACATTCCAGTAAATATAATATTTTTATAATACGGTTTCATCCTATAGATATGGTATTTTGTGTAACTTAAAAATTACTTGTAGAAAAAAGTTCCCCAAATAGGAAGTGAATAATATGGGGTATTTCTTACCTTTGTTATAAATACAATTTATTAAATTGTAGATTTATAGTATACACTTTAAGTTTCAATAATGATTCTGATTAATAACTAGGTAAGAAAACTCTTGAAAATTTAATGAGCAGCTCACCTCTCCAGTGGACACTGGCTTTGGCACACTGCTGAGATGGTACCAAATGAGGACATTACCTAATACACTGCATCTGGTGATGCACGGACTGAAGGCTTTCATTTTATCCTCCAGGGCTTTTGCTTTTCTATACATGATTTTATGTTTGACACATAATTAACTGAAGAGGATCTGCGGTAAATGGAAAATATTTACAGCAAAATTACTGTATTCTTGGGAAAAAATTCAAATGCTAACTATAGATTATGCTTTCAGCATCACTGAAACATGAAATATACTGGACAAATGAATAATCTATATGTGGGATCTCAGTTGAGCATTTATGGTTTTATATTTTCAAAGTCGGCTAAGGATTTATAGCTAAAATATGTTATAAAATATGATACTTCTCTATCCTAGTAAACAGAACCATACAAGCCATAGTATTTTGCACACTAAACTTTATAATGTACAGTCAATCATTGATGAACTAGAGATGCTGAGAAAAAGCCAGATGTAATAAAAAACAGGGAATGAGTTTAAATTTTTAAAAATAGTGCTTAAAAGAGCCATTATAATCAATTGCCCTCAAATTACTGCTTTCCGCACCCTTCTCCCGGTGTTCATGTCACTTTCTGATGCAGTGCTGGAAGCCATATTTTTAAAAATGACATCAGTTGCGCTTCCATGACTGCTCTGATGTTCCCAATCAAGTCAAGAACCACTCAGTACCAGAGCCGGTGACTGAAGCAGAGACATATTTTTCTATTAGTGCGTGTTTGCAGTGTATATGTTTACAATCTCTTGGGGTGTTGGTACATGTGCCTGAGTTGCTTGTTCACTTTTCCTCCTCGTCTCTCTCTCTCTTCCTCTGGTTTCCCTTTCCCTCTTTTCATTCTTGTTGATATTAACCACAGTTCATGTTCACGGCCTATAATGTGCACATCACTGAAGCTGTTAGAGCCTTCTACAGGGGAAGTCTTCACTCCAACTCTTCCCCCTTCTCCTCCCTTTCAGCTCTCATGCTTGGCCCCCCTGGGCCCCTTCTCATCTGTGAGAGATCCATCCCTTTGTTTCCTTTGGTCTTCTTTTATTTCTCTTGGATGGTACTTTGCCCAACTCAGATGAGAGATACCATGACATTCAAGTTTGTATGCCTGATTGATTTTCCAGGTACATGCATTTCCTATAAATTTCTCAAATTTACCTTCTGTGTCTGAGAAATATTCTGCTGTATAGAGCTACTACATTTTCCTTATCCAGTCATCTATTGATCAGTATTCAGGCTATTTCCAGGATTTTGCTACTATGAATTGTGCTGCTACAGACATTGTTAGGCATGTGTCACTGCAGTACGATGTCTTCAGACCTTTACGGAAAACACCTAGCAGGGGCTAGCTGGGTCATATAGAGTTTATTGTTGTAATTCACTGAGAAATCTCTGTACCAATCTCCATAATGGTTGTAATAGTTTATGCTCCCATTCCCACCAGCAACATAGGACAGTTCTCTTGTCACCATAGCCATGCAAGCATTTGTCATTATTTTGATTTCTTGATGAATGCCATTCTAGGTGAATTCGATAGAAACTTAAAAAATGGAACTCTGCGGTAATTTGCATCTCTCGAGTGGTAAGGGGAGTTGACATTTCTTGCACATTTGTTGGTCACTCATCCTTCTTCCTTTGTGGAGTGTCTGTTCATTCACTTGCTCTTTTGCTTTTCATTGAAGCAGGCTCTCATTGTGCACGTCAGGCTGGCCTTGGTCTCATTATGTAGCCTGGGCTAGTCTTGAACTTGTGGCAACACCCCTGCCTTAGCCCCTGCCTCAGCTATTCATTTTTTTAAACTAGGTCTTTAATTTTAGGTGATTTGAATTTTTTTTTGGAGTTTTTGTTTATTCTAAGTATTAGTCCTTTGTCTGAAGAGTATCTGGCAAAAAAAAAAAAATCCCATTCTATAGGCTGTTTCTGTACTCTGCTAACTGACACACTGTAACATTTCTATGAGCCAGTTTTCTGTTGGAGGGCACTCAGTAGCAGCATTCACTATATTTTAGGTCAAAGTTCATGAAGACTTACAACGGAGGACTTCCAGAAGGACAGAAAGTGGCAAGAATAATGTCACATGTGTGTCTGAAGGGAGTATTCTGAGGTTGATGATGTCATTAGGTTTTTTTGACACAGTTTTTATGTTGCCTGTTTCTTCCTTATTCTTCCAGTTGTTATTTCCAATTTGCTGTTTGCTTCAATAACTGGATATTTTTCCCTAGTTGTTGAGTGGCAGAGAAATGAATGGGAAGGACCACTGAGCTTTTTATTTGAGAAAAAGTAACTAATACACGAGTAAAAGTGAGTGGGGTACAGCCTCTGCAACAGCACCAGCAGATCGGGCTCCTAGACAGGGACATGCAGCCTCGTCTGCATGGACACATCACCCAGAAAGACTATCAGAGTCCACGTTCTCCTCACCAGTTCCACCATTGCACATTTTCCACAAATTATCGGCTGACATAAGCTAGAGAGACAGCAGCTAACCTTTCCCTCAATTATCTCTCTTTCTTGCTATTAACATCCTGTGTGTTTCTCCACTGTTGGTTCTTTAGATTTTTTTCTAAAAGATAAAATATGGAAAAGGGATAGAATGTGACTACTCAAAAAGTTTACACAAAGTTGTGGATTTTGTCTCCGGTGCTGAGGGAAGCCAAGCTCCATGCTGTGAAGTGCACTCTCATGAGATTCGCAAAGAAAGAATTGAAATCTCTGGGCAATATCTAACAAGATAAGAGAACTTCTAGCTGCAGACAGGCGCATAAAGAAGCACGGAGGGCAATCCTCTCTATGAAGTGCTGGGGTGCCGGGAGTTCCAACAGGCACCTCCCAGCAGTCGTAGGAGAAATCCTGAGCCAGAGAGAGATGTTCAGGTACTATGTGACCAGATCCTGACTCACAGAAGTGGGAAAGCATACTTGCTTCTCTTTTAATTGCGCAGCTTGGGGGTACTTGCTTCCCATCACACCTAGCAAACACTACTGGTGTTGTTTCATGGACTGCACTTTGATTAGCAGTGAGATCTTTCTAGCTGAGAATAACTTGGCATCCAGGGAGCAGAGAGCACCACATCTGCAAATTTCTGCTCATCTGGCATACTGCTCTGTGGTGGGATAAAGAGTACTGACTACTGTAAGTAACTGTTATTAAATAGTTATTGATAAGAACAAAGAATCATCAAAGGAAACCAAGGTCCATAAGCAGGGACCAATTGCTTCTCTACTCGGTCCTGGCTTCTAAAGATGGCTTAGGGAATACTAATAAACGTGTCTGCCTTTATCAGAAGCTTTCTGTGTGCCATGTACTTATGGAGATCCTTTAAAATCAATTTTTCTAGTAAATGAAATATTACTATAAATATATGATGAAACTCATTATTATTCTCTCTCTCTCTCTCTCTCTCTCTCTCTCTCTCTCTCTCTCTCTCTCAGAGGTCGAATCAGGACCTTGCATTTGCCAGGCAGGCGCTTATGCTACTGAGTTATCTCCCCGGCCCATTATTCACGTTGTGGTTCCAAGTTGACAAGCAAAGAACCTAGAAGTCCACACTCCTATCTCCACAAGAAAAAAAGCTGAACACACTAAAATTCAACTAGTTCTAAAATAATCAACAAATTGAGGAGACAGGAAATTCCTACCTTGGAAGACGAACAGGTAGACACAGAGAAGCAATGCTTAATGGAAGTAGAAGCCCAGAAGTAGAAACTCCAGCTCATGTCAAGGCCACCAGAACAGTCTAAGTTGCAATCGATGCCCTGCTACAGCCTCAGTGTGGACCAGCTTACGAGTTAGAGACACTAAGGGACTCCGTCTCGGGGTGACTCTTGAACTTTCATGCGTTTTAACTCCAGGAGCTCTAGTAGGCTCTGTGATTTTTAGCAGGCAGAGGACAACTCTGAAATACATTCAGACTTCTCTTCTTAAAAAAGCTTACCCTTAAGGGAAAATGATTTTTACCAGAGCTTAATATAGCAGGTGATTACCAAATCCTGAACAACTGGCTGTGTGCAGCCTAAGCACAAACTGCAGAACTTTCGCCTTTTCTGGACACTTTACTACAAAATCAACGAGGCCACTGTAAAATCACAGGTGATTACAACTAAAAGGTCTGCAGGCCTCTCACCCTTAAAGAGTGCTTAAGAAAACCCAAAGATAAAAGGAAAGAATATGAGAGAAACAAGAATATGAGAGAAGACAGAACAGCTACAGCAAGCAGAACACAGAATCTAACTTCCAGTGCCATAAACGTAAGAGCTCATACTAAGAGCCTTCACCAAGGAATATTATATTCAAACTGTAGAAAAGCAAAGAAAGAGAAAAACTCTTGAAAAAGGCCAGAGGGGGGAATAAAACCCGGCATCTCTAGAACAAAGATAAGAATTACACTATGTTTCTCCACAGAAACCATGCAAAAAAGGATTTCCACAATCTTTTTACTCCACATAAAATATTTCAAGTACTGGAAGGAAAAGAAAAACAAAAGTATCAATCAGAATTCTGAAAACAATAAACATATCTTTCAAGAAGAGAGGAACAGTTTGGGAAGATTTATGTGTTCTAGAGATAGATAATGGTGGTGGCTGCATATCCATGTGAATATACTTAACACCACTAAAAGTAATTTTAGTGTGTGTATAATATAGTCTCACAGCTTAGAGAAAATGTGGAACAAAGACCTTTCTACACAGATAAAAACTGAGGAGACAGTAGATCTGCCCTGCAAGAAGTTTTAAAATAAGTCATTTATATAGAAAGGAAATGTTACAGGCTTGAATTCAGAATGACATGAACCATGAAAAGTATTAGGGGGGAGCAAAGGGACTTAAAGAAAATATTTACTGTGTTTAAAATTACTTCAACTATCATGTTTTTGGTGATTATAACTTCCTATAGGTGAAATGAATGAAGAAAAGAGAAAGAATTGGAAATACTCTAACATGTAGTACTTGCACTATCATAAAATGATATAATATTATTTTCAAGTGGACTTAGCTAAAATATACACTGGAAACTCCAGGATATCCATGAAAGAAGAATTTTAAAAGAGAAGTATATTTGATGCACTATAAGAGAACAGAATGGAATCAGCTAAAAATACTCAAGTAAAACCAGAGGAGAGGGACACAAGAAAGAAGGGGTAAGAATGAAGAAGAAAAGTGATTAAAAGACAGTTACATATCACCTAAGTCAACATTCATTCCAGATACGAATAGATACATCAATTAAGCTTTCAGAAAAGATAAACAAAGAAGAACCAACTACATGCTGCCTACAAGAAACCCATTTAAAATACAAGACACAGAGTAATTATTATGCAGATGAAGGAAAAACAGACTCAGAAGTCAGGTATCCCTGTTCAAAATTCTTGCAGCTTTTAAATGGCAGATCCAGAATCCAGATAAAATTTAATTTATTACATCGTACTAGTCTTTTCTTCAAACGTCACTGTCTAAAGAGGGCTTTTCTATTACCAACCTATATACAATAACCAATGTCTTTCAAAATGTACTCATAGTTCATCAATTTCCATACCAGCCTTTCTTTCCAATAGCATTTTTAGACTTCGATTGTCCATTAGATGAATAAAAGCAAAAAGATTGATAAATGCACAAAAAAGAGCTATTCACAATGAGAGAGTATGTTCACGACATTCTGCTAAATGGTAGGGCATAGAAATGACACTGTTACTCCACATGAGGAACTTTACAATCTAGAAACATGTATCTCTATACCTTATTGTTTTCCCCTCTAGGTATACCATAAAAGAAAAAAAGTAAGTAACGAACACAATCCATTTTTACCTGGAATATGCCAAATTCCATGAGAATAGCTTTCTAAAAGAATAACAAAAGTCATTTTAAAAATGTATTCAATATTTGGAGATGAAGTCAAGTTTCAACGTCTCTTCAATGTCATAGTGTGGTATGTCTTAAAAAACTGAATATGCCCATCAACTCATTAATAAAGCTGACACCTGTGAACTAAGCAATTGCACTGAAGATAGCAATGTGTAATGCTAGGGTCATGCTTGGAATGCCTGTCATTCTGGTCTTCTGAATACATACTGCTTGTCATTTCATACCAATTACTGCTATGCTGTCTCTCAAGTAAATGTTTGTTTTAAAAAAAGGTAAAAAATAAATATATAAAAAGGCTAATAAATGAAAACAATAGACAAGAAAATAAATTTATTATCTATGAGGACACACTTTGTGTCTTTCTATTCACAACTGAATTGGCCCAAGATTTTTGAAGTTATTATTTGACTTGTGTATTTGTTTCCTGAAGAATGTCTTTAGTCTAGTAGAAAAGATGATCTCAAAGATTCCATTAAATTGGGAAACAGACTTCACATGCTTTTTTCTGAGGAACTATATGACTTGTTCCTCTACTTCTCTTTTGAACCAGATGTACCATGCTGCTGATAAATTAATCTTTAATACATGTTTTTTCTACATTTGTAAGGAGATCATATTTTCCAATTTCAAGATCTGACTGACCTGGAATCTGCCTTGAAGAAGTTGTAGTGTGCCCTGCTAGAACACACTGGTTAAGCTGTTTAAACTGGTAAAATGGAGCTGGAAGGAACCACGAGCTGTGGCAGAACTTTCCCTCTGTGATTCTCCATTTTTAATGCTAGTTCAGAGTTCTGTCCTTCAATTTCCTTGCTAATATTTTAGGTCATGGCTGAACAGTCCCATGTATCTTTCTTTTTTTTTTCATTGTATTTTTTTAGGAAAGGACCTACAGGGTATTCAGGGTTTCACTACTAGAACGGACTCCTAGTGATCTGCCTGTTTACAGCCTCTCAAGAGCTGGGATTACAGGTGCACGCCACCATGCCCAGTCTCAATTGCTGTCTCAGAGTGCCTCAGGTGTGGGGCCGGCATGACAGGCTTGGGGATCGAATCCCTGGCCCCTGTACCTGCTGGCAGGTGCTTTAATCTGATGGGTTATTTGGCTGGCCCTATGGCCATATGTCTTGCTTAATTCACTGTCTATGTTGTGCCCATTTTACTGGACTAGTGGTATCAGAACATGTACCACTAGGCTATCTCAATTATTTGTCAACAGATCCCTCCATGTAGCCATAAAACTTCCAGTTCTGGGGCTAGGAGGCATTGAGAACTAAGGCGAGCAACAGCCACACAGTCTGTAAGTTATTTCGTATGTGGGATGGCCATAGTTAGCATGCTGACATCACTATGCAATCGTTCGGTGACACCTTTAAGATGGTGGCAATCCGATCCTGTGTCAGCGAAAGGCTCGTGTATGATTAAGCAGGAATATTGTTTACTCGTGTGCCTCTTTGTCAGCTCAAACCCACAAAGAAAAGCATCCTATTTTTGCTGAACTGGAGACCAAAGATGGCACAGCCTGCATTTTCTAGCACCCTGGTTCAGGTGTAGAACTGAAATGAGAAGCCCTATAGGTACTGCACATTTAAGAAAAACCTTTCACCACTTAACAATACACAGGGGCTGGTGAGATAGCTCAGTGGTCTAAAGCGCTTGATTAGGCAAGCTTAGGCAAGCTAGGGACCACGGTTCGATCCCCGGCACCACATGCTGCGCCAGCGCTGCTCCCAGAGGAGGCTGAGCCAGTCATAAGTAAATAAATAAATAAATAAATAAAGACTTAAAATTTTTAAAAAATACACATATGAAATGTTTTCCTGCTCCTAGAATGTGCCAACAAATTGTATTCTGTTGTTTCTTAAGTAAAACTAGCTTTTTCTGATTATAGACAGTTAGAAGAATTTTTGTAAATTTACAGTTGCCCAAACTTGCAGAAAATAAACTTTAGTGCACAGAATATTCTAGATATTTAAGAAAAAAATCTCAATAAATATGCTAGCTGATAATCATTTTTATGTAAAAATCAAGGTGACTATTTGGACACGTATTGGTGTGATTATTGTAGTTTGTAAACATTTGTGTCTTTTCCTTGTTTTTTCAGTATGAAGAATAAAACACAATTTAACTTTTTGAGATTTGTATTTGTTTTCTAATGAAGATAGTAGTTAATCTTACTTTCAAAAAGTCTTAAACTGGTTTATTAAGGAGATAAATTCATGCTTCTTCTATATAATGTTTAAAACTTTTCAAATGCACTGCATGATAGTTATCCGTTTTAGATTTTAACTGATGTATTAAATCAAGTTAACTTAAAGTTTTCAAATTAAAACTAAATATAAACTATGACTATTTAAGGAGAATATTCAAACACTAGTCACAGATTGTGTGTCGTAGATATATTTACTTTTTTATTGACATGCATTAATTTTACAAATTAGGTTTAATTGTCAAATTTCCCTACAGGTATATGTTGGACATTGAGCATGTGTTTTCAGCACAAAAGTTAAAAAGTGGCTACCTTTTGTGTAATTTTAATAAGAATCTTAATTCTTGCACCTACAACAGTGCAGAGTGTTCGGCTGTGGAGATTTTATAATGTGGTTGCATGGGCTTTGCTGGTCTGCTGAAAGGTGTATAATATACATAAAATCTGGTTTCTTTCTGAAAGATTAGAAAATTGGATTATAAATTATGGTTCATTTACGTGCCCAAGACTGTCCTAGGAATAGCCAGTTAACTAAAATGTGTTGCTGCTTATCAAAAAGGAGTGTTTTTAGTTTCAACAAAAATACTCATTTGTGTCAGGATGTAAAAGAATATGAGAAAGGATGAACTTTCATCAAAACAGAACACTGAGCACATGTTCAAGCATCACCCAATCTCCCACAGCCCAATGAGCTTCAACCTTTATATTTTTTCTAGTATTATATCTACAAGTAATTATTTAACAAAATGACAAATGCATAAAAGTGTTGGCAAAATTGGCTGAGCTGTGATGGATTTCTTTTAAAGACAGTGTTCAAATGGGGCTTCCAAGAATACTGCTGCTACTATATAGATGTAGAACTTGAATAATTTATTTCCTATGTTGAAAGAAAATTTGGAATAAAATCATTGAATTTGCTCTTAACAAGCAAATCCAGTTATTGTGCATCATCATCTGGTCCTAATAGCAGAGAAGCTTTATCTCGCCTGATGAATTTGCTGGATTTGTGCTGACTGTGGCATGCCCCTGATTATTTAAAAAGAAAAAGAAAGAAAGAAAGAAAGAAAGAAAGAAAGAAAGAAAGAAAGAAAGAAAGAAAGAAATCTCCTTTAGAAATGGTCCTGATTCCAGACTCTATCAGTTCACTGTTTTAATCAAATAGCTAAATCTTTTCAAATAATATTTTTAAATTTCACATTCTACAATAAAGCTGGGCCGGGGGGATTACAATATCTTTTACATCCAAACTGTTCTTCAGGTCCCCTGCAAGGGCACATGGACAACTGCCCCAGATGAAGATCGCCAGGCGATAGCCACAGAGCAATCTTAGTCAGTGAATGAGAAGACTGGGTTCCAATGAAAGTATTTAAAACAACAGACGATGTGCATTTAGGTAGCCATTGGTGGTCCACATCCCAGCCTCACAGATGTTAAAAACAAAATCCAAAGATACACTAGAAGACACTCTGTCTCTAAGTGAAACTCAGTTTACTTTCCCTGGCAAGCTCATTGACCTCTGTTGCTCTGTTTCTTCCTCTACCCAGCCTTTCCATCCTGATGTTTTTACTCATTGAGTTAAAGAATACACTGACATACACTTTTTTTTATATTTGTGTAAGTTGTGGTTTTTATCTTTTTCATAAAATGTATTTGCACAGAGTCAACAAACATCTAGCGATATAAATCTTATTAGAAGTGACAAAATATAGACAGGTTCAGAAGAGTAGACGATGTGTATATTTTGAAGAAACTTAACACCTGTCTCTGTGAAGGTGAGTATTTATTAACTATCTGGCTTTAGGCCTTCTGCTCCTTCTTATATTTGTTTATTCACCTCTTAAGTTTCATTCATCAAAAATCCGTCACCCTGATTGTCTAAGACAAAGTCACAGAGTGAATTTAACACTGTAAGCATGACTAAAAGAGTTTTATCTTTTCAGTGGGACAAACAGTGAATTCCATGAGAATAAAGTGGCTTTGCTCTTGCTGGTCAATTTATGTCCTTTATCTGTGTCTAAAAATATACAGAAAAAAAGTGTTTTTCCTATTCTCAATTATTCAGCAACAGACACAGAATATTTCTGTAACCACATACATGCGGCAGGGTTTTCTCTACACGCAGAAAGCAAGGAATTCTGTAGCAAGTGCTCGCTGAGTGTCCACCGCAATTCTGATACTGTGTCTCTGGAGATAAGCTCTACCCCACAGGTTAAAGGCTCAGTCCCACAAGACTCTCCCCAACTTCCTGTGCCAAGCTCCAGGTCCTTATAGCTGTGCTTCAGAAAAGCCAGCTGTAAATCCAGGTTTCCATGACCCTTTCTTTGGGTTTGATTAGTTTTGGTTACTCTTTGAAGCTGGAATAGTTTAAAGGACTCAGGGAAGCATTTAGCTTTCATTTACCACTGTACTGTAAAGAACAATGCAAAACGCAAGAGATGCCCAGGGCAAGACCTGTCGGAAGGAACACCGATCTTTTCTTCTCTCTCTATGTGAGTCAGCCTACAGAAACCTCCAGTTTCAGCTACTGTAAAGCGCTCGGAACGCAGCCTCGTGTTTTCACGGAGGTTTCACTAGAGAGTGAAGACTGATTAATTAAGTCACTGGCCCATCTCGAGGCCCTTCCTCCCCAGGCTCCGGGGCTACCCTGGGCTTCCCACAGCCACACCCATATCAGATCCACTTAGGTGCTGCTGGTGAGCAGGCAGGTTACCAGCACTCCAGAAAGGCACTTGCTACTTTGCAGGTGCCAAGGATTTTAGGAGTTGTACCACAGAAAACAGGGAGGAAATCCAAATATGTATTTTACAACACCACACTGTGATTCAGCACACATGGTGTTCAGTACTGTGATGATTCAGGGTCAGGCAACTTTGTTTTACTTATTACATTTTATTTCCGCAAGTAGCTTAGTGATCGCTCTGGCACCAGATTGCAAAATCCTATCTTCACATCCATCTTTTAGACATCAAGTATTTAAACTGTCATTTCACAAGCTACTGTCTAAAAATTATTATATTCATTTTAAAAGAGATTATATTGCCCTGAAATAGCAATGTCAACATGTTAATTCTTATTTACAATTTACCAGTGTAGAAATTCATCCTAATTAATACATACAATTTTACTTGGACGCCTGAGAGTTGGGTATTCATCATCATTTTGTATAGCTCTGTCCTCTGACCTTTGGTGTAGAGCTTTGGTGCAGTTATAACCTTAGCACCTACTGAAGTTCAGGTGCAGATCTACAAAGTTTGGATTCATCCAGCTGTGCCTGGCTTGGGTCTGGCGGCTGGGCTCAGCTCCTTCCTGCTGCAGCCCTTGGAAGTGAACCTGCTGCGCCCCTCTGGCAAGATGTTCTGCTCTTGGACTAGCTGGGTGGTTCTATCCTCTACATTCTCTGCAGGGATTGCAGCTGAAGGGTTTCATCCCAGGCCTGTATGCCAGGCCTGGGCTGGGTCTGGAGGGGTCCCAAGAGCCTATTCTTCGAATATGATATAATATTTGTCACATTTAGACATAAACTAATCCATTTCCAACAAGAACAACATGCAAAGAAATTTAAAACAGAAGTGGTATGTGTTTCATTATTGAGTTATTCTTCCAATGACCCATAATCTAGTTATCCATTGACATGTAATTTAGAAGTAACAGTAAGGAAATCTTTAAAATGCCTTGGCTGTCCAACCTTGCATTTTAGACATATCAGAATTGAGTTCACAAAGCAAGGTGAAGCTCCACTCCTGCAGCCAGTAAGATACCACTGCAATGATCTCAGAGTTGTATACTGGAAGATGCTCTACTGCAAGAAAGGGCTGACACCCAAAATAGGGAATTTTTCGAGGCACGGGAGCAGCAGGCACACCGGTGCCAAATGGGAAGAGAAGTCCTAAAGACTCGGTGAGCACGAACTCCGCCTCCAGCTCAGTGGCTCGATGCAGCCAGCGCCTGCCAGCTCCAGTGTGGTACGCAGGAGAGCAGTAACCTCAGGCCGAATGCAAAAATGGGACGGTGTGCAGTGTGGGGTGATGGAGTGGAGAGGAGGTGTGGCTGCATTCTGGTTGGGAAAAGAATCCATACACCGGTGACATAGGCGTGGCTATCTCATAGCACGACGGACATTGTGATTTGAATCTGGAAGGAGGAAAATAAGTAAAAGCCCAAAGATTGAAAAGTTTACTTTGTATTTCATAATGTGGCAAGCAGCCAAGCAGAGGGGTAGGGATCAGGCAGGTGGTGAGAGGGGACAGTGGGAAGGCTCTCTGCAGCCACATTAGAGAGGGGCTGAGCTGCTGAGCAGGGACAGCCGAGGGAAGTCCTGGGAGTTCTCTCCACTGGGCTGCTCACCACTGAGCCCCAGCAGCTCTGCCCTACCGCAGACCACTGGCTTTAAACCACCCTCAGAAAGGATGAGGAGGGCCAGGCGCAGTGACGTGCACATGCTAGTGGGAGGGGGAAGGCAGGAGGATTATCAAGTTCAAGCCAGCCGCATCAGCTTGGCAGGGCTGTGCCTCAAAATTTAAACAATAAAATAAAAAGTCTAGGGATATAGCTCAGTATCAGAAGACACCTGGGTTTAATAGCCCATACCTCAATACAAACCAAAAGCTTAGAGGGGTTTCTTTAGCTTTCCTTCTTTGGGGCCACAACTGTTGGCAACTACTAGCAACTGCTGCGGTCACAGAAGATGCAGAGGAATAACCAAGGGCGCCGTGTATGGAGGTGAGACATGGACTGAGGTCTGTACAGACACAGGCCAGCTTTGCTGTTTAATTTTCGTCCTAGAGCAGATGTGCAATGCTCTAGTACTAATTTTGCTAAACTGCAAATACTCTCTCATTCTCCTGAATCCAGGGGAAGAGATTCACTGGGAGGAGGATGGGGCCAGCAATAAGTGGGAGAAAGCTTAATTTGTGTATGCAAAGCCTGGCTGTCTTCCATTTCCCAATCCGAGACAAAAAGGAGGGCAAAGTGCTCCTCAAATATACACCCAGAGTGTCCCAGCAGGCTCGACCCCCACTTCTCACTCTGATCTCCCATTTCCGCCTCCGAAACCCAGTGCAACTGTTCTGAAAATTCTCACGCAAGTCTGTTCTTCCTCTTGGTTTTTAGTTGTTCTTCCTTTTTGGGAGAATATTCTTAAGTTTTTCTGAAGCCTGTTTATGCCTCTCTTCTATTTAAATGGACAAAAAAGGAGTTAGCCACATGGCTCTCAAATGTGGTAAAGTTCATCTTTTCTAACTTTAGTTACTAAATATACTTGTGTGTTTTAAATCAATCTTAACATGTTCTCAAAACAAGGTTTCCTTTTAAATTAAATCCTCCTTGCAATTGAACGAAACTGATAAAAGAAAGTCCTTTTAGAATTGTAAGAGCACGTGTTTCACTTCAGGAATCATTTGTATGCTGCTGTAAAAGGAAAAGGGGTACAAATTCGTAAGGTATACATCCAACAACTGTGCGTTCACAGATCTTCACGAATGAGTTTCTCACTATATTTAAAATAACATCCCGATACTATGCTACTTCAGAGAGGTACAGCTAGATTGCATTAGTTATAACTTGTGGAGTGCTTTTGTTTTTTTTAATGTATTTAGTACAGGGTCTACAGAGTCTCACTACTCAGATCGGACTCGGAGTGGTTCTCCTGTTTTCAGCCTCCCAGGCGCTGGGATTACAGGTGTGCACCGCCGCGCCCAGTCTCAATGGCCATCTCAGTGCGCCCCGGGGGTGGGGCCAGCACCACACACTAGGGATTGAACCCCAGTCCCTGCACCTGGCTAAGCAAGCGCTTTAAACCTCTGAATTGTCTGGCTGGCTCCTGGAGGGCTTTTTTTTTTTTTTTTTTTTTTTTTTTTTTTTTAATACAGTGTGCTTAGGAATTATTATTATCATTATTATTACTATCACTTTTTTATCACTCATAAAATATAAAATGTATCCAGTGGGGTAAAATGATATTCCAGCCAGGTGCAGAAGCGCATGCCTATAAAAGCAGCACTCAGGAGGCCGAAGCAGGAGGATCACCATGAGTGCAAGACCAGCCTGAACTACACAGCCAAATCCTGTCTCAAAACCAAAACGAAAGCCAAAAATGACATTCCAGGCAGCTTGGTACCCTAAAAGCAGGTGGTTTAGACCTCTAGCAACTTCAGTTAGGGTACCATTCTTCCACTCATTAGCTCTTGGGTGTGTTACTTAATGTTTTCTTTACGTAAGTTCGAAAGCCCAAAACATGATATGTGTGACGTACGTCCATCTGGAGAACCGCACGCGGTAACGTGTGGATGCCATGTACAGCCGGGCCCAGGGCTCCAGATTTAGCTATCTCTTCTATCTATAAAATGGTACAAGGAGGCCAAAAGGCACAAAGTTACAGTTACATAGGATGAAGAAGTCTGGATACCTAATGCATTACATAAGCACTAGGAATAATCATACTGCACAATTACTTTGCCAAAAGAATAGCTTTTAGATTATTATATTGCAAACAATTTAGAAAGGTAACTATATAAGATTAGCATGGTAATTTCTACAAATATTATTTCATTATGATTATCAAAACATAAGGCTCCATACCTTGAATATATACTGGAAAAACTAAAACAGTATAATTTTTAAAATTTCTGGGCTGAGGGTACAGCTCAGTGTCATAAGCACAGGCCTGGCAAGCACAAGGACCTGAGTTTGATCCACAGTACTGGAAGGAAGGAAGGAAAGAAGGAAGGAAGGAAGGAAGGAAGGAAGAAAGGAAGGAAGGAAGGAAGGAAGGAAAGAAAGAAAGAAAGAAAGAAAGAAAGAAAGAAAGAAAGAAAGAAAGAAAGAAAGAAAAAGGGATGGGGAGATAGCTCAGTGGAATAAGTGCTTACCTGGCAAGTGCAAGGTCCTGAGTTCAATTCCTGGTACCACCAAAACAAATTAAATAAAAATTCCTATAATAGTTGAAGCTGTTGAAATTTAATGCAGGTCAATTAATTTTGTTCCCAGTAAAATAGTGGCTGTTCTCTTGCTCAGAAAACCATTTATATAGTGGTTTGAGCATAGAAAATCTGCCCACTATTGTATTATGTAATTGATTTTAATTTTCCTTTTAAAATCCTATTGAAATCTGAAATCTAATGTCAGTTATATCATTTTGCTCTGAAGAGTTCCACATACATACCGAGCCACTGGGGCCATAAATTCGTAAGTGATTATTACTAGGCGACACTGCACTATACGCTATAATTGTGGATGTGATCTTCAGATTCACGGGTCTAACAGAAGCCACCGTCCCTGGTGGAGAGAGGTGATCACCTCGTTTTCTGAGATGCAAATGCCAGATTGATGACCTGCCCCCAAATTGTATCAGCACTTGCTGTCAAAAATCAGACGAGCACCTCAAACTTCTGATACAAACACTGATACTTCCATAACACTAAAAACTTAGCAGTTCTTGGTTGTACGATCAGTGTGATACTAACTTTTAATATCTCTTCAGCACTTTTCCATGGCAGGATAGAGTGAATAAAAATTAATATCCTTTTCAAGAAAGAAATAGTTCTACAATTTGGATTAAACAAGCACTGACCTGGGTGAGAGTTTGTGAACAATTCCGCCCTATTGTATCTGATATCATATTCACTGTGGTATAAAATTAATAAAAATTAATAAATATTTTACAAGCAAGGATCACTCCTCACATTTTATGGATAAGCAAATGGGATAGTGATGCTGTTACAATTGTCTGACGGTTATACACTGAGTTGGCTGAAAATACAAATATATTACTGATTTCTTACCTTGTAATATTCCTTCTATCTGAAGTTCTTGTTGCCACAGCAAATGGCTTGCACATAGCTATTGTAGCTGTTGTGGTTTGTGTCTAGTTGTTCCCCCAAAGCTTCATGCATAACAGCATGGCTTTCCTTCCTATATTTCATCTTCATACTTTTCTACTGAGGGACTCAGGTCAACAATTTCTGACATTGCCAGTTAAACAGAAGACCCAATGCTATTATGGGCTACTGGACTCTTTTAGAATATTTTGCTGAGTTTACACACCTATAATATTCAATAACGGAACTTAACAAAAAAAGGGTATACAGATGAATGTCCATTTTGTATCTGTGTATTCAAAGTGGTTAGGATAGATATATAGTTACATTCTGTTAATGAATAGAATGATTTGTTCTAATGGTGTTTGTAAATAGGATCTCAAGTCTGCATCTTGCACAGCAATTAACCACTAAGAAGAATGTATGCAGTGTGTTAGTTATTGAAACTGTCCTAGCGATTTGATTTGAAACTGTCTCATTGCTATTTGTTTATCAATAAAATTATGAAAAAAAATTCATGCAGTCACAGGGAAGACGTCTAGAGTTAGTGATTGACTCTTGATCCACTGGGATTATGGGTGTGAGCACTGATGGGATTATGGGTGTGAGCACTGCTGGGATTGTGGGTGCTAGTACTGCACCCAGCATGGGGCAGATAGCCTGAACGCAACGTGAGGGAGCCAGACTCGCTCTCTGCAGCCATTGTTGCCGCCACTACCTTTGATCTCTGCTCTTTGCTGCCACCATGAAAGGTTGCTCCCTTCCACATTCTGCTCTGCCTTGGAGCCAGCTGAGTGTGGACTGAAACCTCCAGTAACTGTGAGCTACATAAACCTTCCTTCCTTGCTTTTGGGTGTCGGATGTTTATCCCCGCAATGGAAGAAGAGTGACCGCGACAGCAGCACTGCTAATTAGTGTATATTCAATGTTAATTCATCACTTCTGATTTGGGACGTCCACAAATGATGAAAGCAGACGCCTGGCAGCTCGCACCAGATGGGGCCCCACATTTAAGAAGAGCTGCGGGATCTCAGGGTTCCCTTCTCTCAACTTTTCTCAGGAAGGTAAAAAGAATAGAGAAGGAAACAATCTAGGCTACACAGTTTTAAGCGGGTCTTCATTTGCCCCCAGATTTTGACTCTCATATTAAAATATGGGACATATAGTTTGCCACACTGTCCATGACCAACTAGAAAAATTCATAAACAAAAGTGAAAGAACTTTAGGAAGGATCCTAGGACACCACTAGCCAAAATATGGCTGGTGGTGCAAGAATTGCTGGAGCAGATGGTGCGTTCATCAGGAATGTCCGGACAGCAGGCTGCTCATTCCAACTTTCCTGTTCTCATTTATATGAAGCCCTATTCCAATATTAGACCAGAATTTTCACCTATGAAGCATTTATAATTGTACATTTTAACTATACATCTTTAACTATGAATTAGAAATAAGAATGATACTGTCACTAAAATTTGTGACTCGTCACCATGAAACGCTACAGAGATACCTGAAACTGGATGTTTCTCCTTTGAACTAGAGTCTAAATTATTGTTCTTTTTAAGCAAATATCCTGTTATTTTTTGGAAGTCACTCCACAAATATAATGATAAATTCAGGAGATGAAAATGAAGAAAAATATTTATAGTAATAACTGAAATTTTCAGATAATTGTTTTATGATTGGCACAAATTATACCAAATTGAAACTTTTTTTTAAATTTTTTTTTAGACAGGATCTTGCTACATAGTTCAGGCTGGTCTTGAACCTGCTATGGGACACAGGCTGGCATGGGACTCACCACTGTCCTCTTGCCTCAGCCTCTTGAGCGCTGGGAAACAGGCTCACCCATTTTAGGAGTTTTGAAAATAAGGCTTTGTTGATTCCATTTGATTTTTGTCTAGGAAGGCAAATATGTAACTCTTACATAAAATCAATATAGAATTTGTTGAATTAAAACAAAACTCAAAACTTGTTATAAATCATAATAGAGAAAACAAGAGACAAAGTTACTACAAGGAAAGCTTAAGCTTTTGAATAAACTAGGATTAGTGTGTAGGATGATGTTTTACTCATCAGAATTCTGATGAATGTCTCTTAAAAAATTACAATCTGTATTGCAATCGGACTTTTCTAAGTTGGTGAAATAGGCTACTTGTTCTTCTTCAGTACCTATCCTGACTCAGAAATATGATTTGTACAGACAAGTAAAACATGTTAATCTTGCCTAACATCTTGGACTGCTGCTCTTCTAGAATATTAAAATATGATTCCCACAGCCACGGTGCAGTAATAGGACCAGAAGCCCTCTATGTGGGCTTTGCAGCGAGCAGAATTCATGCTTCAGGAAGTAGGCTAAGAAGTGGTCTGATGACGTGCTCCATTCTGGAAGGTAAGTTATTTTCCCATAAGTAAAGACTTCTGAGTCACAGCACAGAGAAAATTTTGGTAGGGATGCGCTGTAGAGATGGGCAGGCTTCTGCTCTCAATGAGGGATGCTGTTTTGAATCTTTTCTATTGTCACTTTGTAATACCACAGAGAATTTTTAACTGAATCATGTTAACTTCCCTAGAGTTAGCTAACAATCTTAATGATTATAACAGCAGAAACAATAGCAGCTAGCTTTTAAGAAACTTTATTGGCAGACCTCAGGACAAATACTCCCATATATTTTCTTTAAGCTATTCTTAATAACCTTCCCAAATAAATATTACTGTCTTCCACTGTAATCCAGAGAAAGCTAACTCCTAGAAAGCGATGAGGCTGGGCCTCAGGCCTGGCTCTTCCCGGCTCTGAAGCCCTCCACTTACCTACCTCCTGAGCAGTGTGACAGCTCAGAAAACACAGCACACTTGCACTATTTGTTTTTTCTTTTGGCAGAACCGGGGATAGAACTCAGGCCCTTGTGCTTGCCAGGCAAGCTCTTATTCTACTGAGCCATCTCCCCAGCCCACTATTTTTTTAAAATTGGTAAAATATTTGGTCTGACACAAGAAAAATCACTCACACATTAGGAAATCATTTTGTAAAAGAGACTACATCCTTTTAACCTAGGAATTATTACAAAAATAAGCTGAAATGTGGCATAGATCTTCCACACACTAAAGTTGAAGAAATTTCTTAAATATCCAATATTGAGGAAAGGTGTGTAAAATAAGATATTTTTCAAGCCACACAAATGAAGGTTCAGAGGATCACACAGGCAAAGGCATACTCTATAGTTCCTATCAGAGGAATAGGCTCTAAATGAAGAGAGGCATGTTTAGAACTGTAAGCTCAGCACTGCAAAATCACATTGCAGAAGAAAAACATTGAAATCAAATAAAAAGGTAACAATGATAGGGTCTAGCAAGTGTAATCAGAGCTTCTGTTCCCTTTTCCCTCATATTTTGTTTTATTTTTCAAATTTTTTAAACAGGAGTATTCATTCTATTTTAATTGGAAAAAAAGTTATTTATAAAATAAATCAAACAACCATAAGCATGGAATTTCCTAAGTAGAAAATCCTAAGTAAATGTCACTTGGATGATTGAAACATTTAAATTTATTTTTTAGGAGATATCAACATAGTAATAAAAGTACTTAATTTATTGAGATCATATTTTGAAATAATAAAATCCATCTAACAGTGGAGTTATAACTGAGATGAAGGAAATTTTTTTCTGAAATATTTGTCTTACACAAGTTTAATGTCCATAGTCTTTCTATTCCTGTTCCAAAAATATGTATGTCATTTTTTGTTTTACTGGATATTTTCATTCCTTGGTAATCAACAGTGTGTTTTCATGTTTATGACTAGTTCAAAAGTACAACATCCTTTTAGGGTGCTGTAATATAAAACATATGAAAATTGTTTGGTTCTCAAGGACAGGATGAGAAGAGAAAAAGGATGCGGACACATCGTACTGCTCTCGTGACACAATTTCCCTCGAATAAACAGCTACAGCTGCTCCTTACTCACCAGGACACCATATTCAGACTTCCTAGAGTGGTTTTTAGTAACCACTTGTAGAGTTTCCTAGGACTATTACACCTTTTAAATCTTACTTTCATTAACTCCAACCTAACCATCCTGTCTCTATCAATCGCCGTGCTTTCCTTGCTTCTCACGATCAACTCCGCGCCAGCTATTCGAGCACATCACCTTCCTGTCTGTCCACTTGTTACTCTTCTCTCTAGGCATCTCCCCAAAGGGCTAATCTGGAGAATGAATTCTTGTGCTGTTCACTTAGTCCTTCACCACTGTGGTTTTATACCTTGTTAAGTTCTAGAGATGCAATAAATTGGATGCGATTCTTGCTATAAGAGGTCTTAAACTCTTTACTGTGGGGTACAAAAATTAAAAACTAAAAAACTTAAACCAAAGCTAATAACGGCTCGACTTGAAGGACAACAATTACGGTTAGTTGCATGAACTACAGAAGCTGGGGGAGGGTAAGGGAGAAAGACCCTGGCAAAGGAAAAGTGCCTACAATTGTGGACAGGTAAGAGCCAAGTCTTAAGGACTGAGATGGGGCTGAGCTTGCAAAGAAAATGCTTCTGATCCGCTCCTGGCCACAGGCTCACACACAAAGCAATGTCTTTGTTGTCAAAGTTAATTGTACTACATATCATTCGAATGTTGAGATTAAACCAGAATTTTCAATACAATAATGGTTTATTTTGGTAATAACATCTCATGCCTTGAATTACAGATCCATTTATTAATAACCTGAATTTTGTTCTTCAACTTTATTTATATTCTCTCTGTACTTATAACTGGAACTGGATATTTCTGATTCTTAACAATGTGTGTTCTAGTCACTTGATGCTGATTACAGAAACTTTTCTAGAAGCAGAGATGAGAAACACTGTTCATGATAGAGACTTAAGTAGTTAAGTTATGTAGAGCTGAGAGTTTCTTTCTGTCTCTATGTCCTAACAAGAAGTGAATATATGAAAATATGTACTTATACTATAGATTTGTACCATCAGTGCTCAATCAAACAAGACATTTGGCTGGAGAGAGCTAATTTCATGTATAGGGTCAAAGAGATGGGGCAAGTAAGTCCTTTTTAGACTCATTTCCAAGTGTTGAAGTCCATCTGACATTTTCAGCATATATATTTAACTCATTTTGTTTGTTCTCAAGAGTCTGCATACTTGAATAGCTTCAAATTCTGTTTACAAAAGGCCACTGGAGAATTTTCACGTAGAAGATAGTTTTCAAGTTATTTGATCTTGATACAAAATCAACTCAGTGATGTTCAAAAAAAATGTAACAGTACATTCCTCCCTTAGAATTGGGTGAAATCCAAATGGCATCAATCTGCCTCAAGCATTAATGCAAACAGAATGGGCCAACAATAATTATGAAATTGTTGAGCATTCCTAGCAATGCCTGGACTTTTAGAATTAAAGTGTTAGTGGAAATACACTTTCCCTGTTTGTGCTGGACACCTAGCACAACCAGTTTGCCCAGTGAGAAGCCTAACTTCCTCACTTATCACCTGTGAAGTCTCCCAGGCTCTCTCTCCTTCTCCAGCAGGGCAAGCATTTTATTGCTCCTTGGGAGACTTAATTATTGGCTGTTAATTTTGAATTAAAGAGAATTACAGACTCTAACAGGAATCACTTCAACCCACTTGATAATTAATGTCAATAAAGAAGATGGCTGTGGTATGATAATTTAAGAACACCTAACACAGAAAGCAGCAGCCACCTGCGGGCCTGAGTCGTCTTATTTATTGACTGCTAGCAACCAGACTGTGAAGTCATTTCATTTAATAAATAAATCCAGATGTTTGCATAGTTCTGTTTTGTGCTAGTGCCACTTCAAAGCACGTTGGATTCCGTGTATGTTTGTTGTTAGGTAAAACACCATTCGGAGATGTCTCTACCACTAGTAGGAAGAATACCATCTACACAGGTTTTCTATTGTGCAACGGTCATTGGGCCTAGCTAAAACTTCCTGTCATTGTTATCATGCATGAATTCATAAAATTTCAACGTCACCCAGGTGAAATAATCAGTTGCTCCACTAAGTTTGTCAACATACATGTACTTAGTCTCTTATAGTCCAATTCTAAATGTGAATTATAATCTTTGGTAAGGAGGACAATTAAAAAGTGCTCCCACGAAGTAATTAAGCTAGTCAAGAAAATGACTAGCAATAAATACAAGATATACAGCCATCTAGCTCTATGAGATTGTGGTCTTGGAGAAGGAAGAATGTGTGATAACATGCATCAGTGATGGCAGATATTTTAGACAATATTGCCTAATCTGCATCCCCAAATCCACTTATTTTTTTATCCCAAAGTGTCAACCTTGTGATTAAACTCAAATATCTGATGCTCGGCTGTTGGGGTGATACAGGGGTGACCTGGCTTGAGTGCCCACAGAGGGACACAGCCCACAGGTTTGCCACACTGACCTAAATCATATCAATACAAACATAAGAAAATGATTCCTTGTTAGACATTGTGGTATGATGTCTGCAGCATGATGCCCTGAAGCACACTGAATGCTGGTTGTTGTGGTCATTAATTTATAATTTCCCGGGACACTGAAGGGTGACAACTGGAGGACGGGGAAAGAGAGAGAGGAGGAAATCTTATGATCTGCTTCTAAGTCCTTATTTATGTTTGACCTCCAGCACACAGTCTGGATTGATAAGCATAGGTCCAATGTCTACCAGAACAGTGCATTTCATGTTCTAGTTCTTTTTATCTCATGGACAAAAACACATATACAGGGAGACTGTAAATTTTTTATTCACCCTGACTTCCTTCTTACGTAATTATCCTGGCATTTCCACATGAAGCATTAGTTCCAACAAGTACTGCTTTACAAAGCAAGACAAAAGCAAATTTTTTAAATTGAAGTAATAAACTCAAAGGGAAGAAGCAGAAATATAAAAATTATCCTATTTCACTTCCCAGGGTTGTCAGACAATATCTCTACCATAGTTCCTAGCAAGCATTACTACTAGCCAAACTAAAGAAAAACAAGAAGATAGTTTTCAAGAGCTACTTTAATACATGGATATATTGTTAAATGCAATTCCTCAAGAAGTTCATTTGAATTTTAAAAACTAAATTTAATGCTGACAGTGATAGCATAGCTTGATTCATTAATCTCCTGGCCAGGCAAATATAGTATCAGACATAAGGCTATTATTAATAAACATACATGCTACAAATATAGTTAAATATATGCTGTAAATGGTATATTCATCATCTAATCTTAAAAATTCAGGACTGAGGAAAGAAAATAAACAGTATAGGAGAGTGCTTTATAGACTATGTAAAATATATCTAATGCAAAATTATGATTCCCATGAGAAGTCTTAAGCCCAAACAGTATATAAATTATTTCTCCTATGCATTTCTCTTGTTCTCAGAGTGCTTGCTTTGCTTAAATACTATAAGGCAATATTGTTGTTACTTCCTTCAATAATTAAATTATATTTATAGAACAATGTATATGGAATAAAATCTTCCAGTTATTATTTTCTCTTCTTATATGTACCAGGAGCTCTGGGTGACAGGGTGGGTTAGTAAGAAAAGGCTTTGCAACATTCAGCCAGGAGGAAGGGGAGAGGTTGAGTGTGTGTTCCACTGAATGACTCAACCATACTTCACGGAGCCCCACTTAGACCAACCGACGGGAGGCTTCCCAGGAGGGTCTCTGTGTGGCAGCTCCTGGCAGTACTCTGCTAGAGAGCCTCTCAGGACAGGTCTGAACGCAGCAGTAAAAAGTGGTATAAGTCAACTGTGTCCTTAGCTTTGTAACAACAACACAGGAGGAGTAAAACACAACCCGCATGCTTTGTAAATTGTTACTGTTTTTTGTATGTGCTCCCTGAAGGATTTAAAGGCAGTGATACCATTCTCCATTTCTTAAGAAAGCTGGAGAGAGAGAGAGAGAGAGAGAGA
>NW_004524620.1:6746799-6773040 GCF_000260255.1 Octodon degus | reverse complement strand
AGAGAGAGAGAGAGAGAGAGAGAGAGAGAGAGAGAGAGAGTTCAAAAGGTGTGCAGAGAAAGAGAAGGACGAATGTGAAATGTCAACATTTGGGGTCATCTAGGTGAGAGGTACATAGTGATGTTTGGTCTAATTTTTGCAATTTTTATGTGAGGTCTAAAATTATTTCAAAACAAGCTATTTTCAAAGCTTGCCTTGTAGTTGGAATTTCTAATATGGATGATACAAATTAGGAAGACTGAACACTGAAACACTGAATTCCCACGTAGTGAGGAAGGTGTTTACCTTCAGTGAAGCGAGTGTTCTAAAACATTCGAGGAGGGACAAAAAATCCAAAAGAAACATACACGTACAGCAGCTGGTCTAGTGACAACAGTAAAACATTTCATAGCCATTTTAATCTTTCTAATCTGATTTCAAAGTAAAATAAAAATGGCTGGGTTCTTTAAACCCCTATCCAGTTCAGATTGTACGATGAAGACACAAGAAACCCAGCCTTCTGTGGTCAGCACATTCCTCTCATCCATCGGAACACCCCTCCTGGGGGATCCCTGCACACCTGCCAGTTGCTCCCACCCTCCTAGCTGTCCTGTGCCCCAAGTCATATTACACTCATCAATTTCCTATTCTCTACTGAGTGCTATGTCAGGGGTAGGTGGAGAACACATGCTCTAAAGTCACCCTGCTGGTAAGTCTGGCAGCCAAATGAAATGATTCATTTTCAACCAGGACCTATAGAGAACACCATGGTATACAGTCCTTTTATGTGAAACCTCAGGGTCTCACTTAACACCATGAAGAGCGCATGGAAATACCCAGTGAGTACATTTTTATGCACTTATGAGTGAAGAGAAACACTCACCTCTCATTTCTATACTCTGCTAACTCTGCTAGGCACTGTCACCTAAGATCCACACTATCTTAAGATAGAGAGGGTCCTGAGGCCAAAAGGAAATTTTTCTTACACCATGTCTAAGCAAGCAGAAACGTGATATTATTTCTGAAGTCAACTTCCATAATGACAAACATCAGAAGGTCTAAGTTCCAGGTGGCAAGGCTTGGATATTGGGAGACAAGGGAGCCTGAGGTCCTTTGCCTCACTCCAGAACAAGATGTTTGCTAGTGCATTCCAGACACACAACTGGAAGCAGGGGTGCAGTGCATTTCAGTTCCCACATTATACATTTAGTCCTCAAATATACAGCCAGGCATTAAGGAAACCCCAGTATTGAATAGTTAGAGCTGCTGCCTGCAAGGTGAATATACTGTGGGAGAAAAAAAGTGGCAATATTACCAACCAAGACGGAAAAACAAAAGCGAAACTTTGACCTAACATGAAAGTGAAGACCTATAAGACTTCTTTTATACAGTAAGGTACTTTAATTGTAGAAAGATTTTATCAATGCTTGGCATTCAGTCTGCCAATTACTCAATTCAGTTTTATAATGTGACTACAACTACTGATCTAAGTCATAAAAGTAAGCCTTACCTGGTGGCTCCTGTGTATATTTTGCAATAAAATTTTATCGAAATGGTAGAAAATCTATGAGTCCACTGCTTTCTGATCCACCTTGCGCTGCTCTAAAATCTGGTATCTCTCTTTCTTGGTGTCAAAGATCTCGCCCTCCTGATATCTGGACTTCCGCAGCTTCTTCTTCTTGAAGTAAGCATCAGTGAGGTGTTTGGGGATTTTTGCTTTGCTGATAGCAACTTTTGTAAAGGTGGCAATGATAAATTTCTGGTGTGTTCTTTGCAGAGGAACATGATTAAGGTTAAGAGGCCCAGTCACAAGTAGCAAGCCACTGTCCAACTGCTTCAGGAAGACCACTCTCTTGCCTCTGTGATGCCCGGTGAGGATGATCAAGATGGTGCTGGGAGTGATGCTAGCTCCAAGTTTCCTCACATGCTGACTGGAGGGTTTCTTGCCGTGGCTCAAGAGCTTTCAGGGCACATCTTCAGTAGGGTAGTATCTAGGCATTTTTCAAAGCTTAACCACCCCAAGTACCTCTGTTTCTGTCCCCACTGACTGGGTTTGTGATCATAACAAGAACTTTCTCCTTTTTCTTCTCAACCTTTGATTTAGCAGCTGTGTACTTTCTCTTGTATAAATCCTTTCTGTAGTACATAGCAGATCGGGAGTATCTACGAACTCCTCTAACTAGGAGAGGATTTCAGCTGCATTGTGGCTGCCCCTTCTTGGGCCTTTTTTTTTTTTTGCCTCACTTTACCCTTTTTACAAGTACCACTGGCAGAAGACTTCTTGGCTTTAGGCTTCTTCTCTTTAGTGTCTAGCTTCTCAGTTTTTTCACCCGCCATCTTGCAAGATGGGAAAGAGAACTCCATAAAAGTTCTTATACTATTTGCATGTTTTAGCAAGAGCTGGCATCATTTTAATGATGATTAAATTTTTTTGCAAAATTAGCAAAACAGCTAAAAAAGCTTCACTTCATTAGAAGCCAACAGAAATTATCTGATAATTAAATACTTAGCAAAGGAATTCCAGGTGAGTTTCTCAATATAGTAATACTGAAAGAAGCTACAGTGCTCAGGGGCTACTTCCTTCTCAATTTTGTTCTCAAGCTTTCTTTGGCAGGCAGAAAAACAAGAAGTGAGTGTAGGAAAGTCCAGGTAATGGCTTTTGCCGAAACACCAGAGGTAACAAGAGTCTTCGCTGGTGATAACCCTGATAGAACAGACTGATCTCACTGGGATGTTGGCTTTAAACTTTTTCTGACTTTACTGAGGTGGACATTAATATAGTGACAATTTTATTTTGTTTAGGGCACTAACTGGCATATTGTAATAATTAAAAAATGCCAGAGAGTATAATAAGTTATTAATATGCAAAATGGAGAAAATGAAACCCAAACACACCAACATTGTAGAAGCATCTATGTGCACACATATGAAAGCAAGGGTGTGGACTAAAACGTGAGAGGACTCACTCCAAGTTGGAGGTAGCAGCCATTTCTTTCAGGGAACAGCGCTAGAGGAGAAGAGCAGTATCGGGTCAAGTGGAGCCTTTATTCTCTTTGTTACCTATGCCTGTAGTTTTGAAGCTTTACAATGAGAAAGCAGACACTTAATTCCTTCAGGGAGAAATGATAATAGTTTACAAAGCATCCAAAAGGATATATTGAAGAGATATGTGGTGAAGTAAGTGCAAAACTGTCCATGCATCATACACGGGCACACGGGGCACCGGGCGTGGGATGGGGGTCGAGAGCAGTTTGGATACAGCCCGCAGCCCACAGTGGTTCACTTCCAGATGGATGGCAGCAGTCCTAAGTCGCCACTTGTCCGGACTTTGTCAACTATCCTGGCCTCTAGCAGCTGTAGTTTCTTTATATGTAAAGTGAGCATAACACATGATGATATATAAAATCTAGTACAAAATCTTGCCCACTCAAAACTGAATTATTTTATTTTGAAGTCTAAGACCAAGACCTATGAAACGTGTCTGAAAATATGATCTTGTTTTCCTTTGTGAATCCCATAAACGTAATTTACATCTGTCCATAAACAGTGTACATCTGGAAAGTCAAAACAGCGTTAGACAACAAACATCACTTTAGGAAAACAGGACAATCAAGTTCCTGTTAGAAGAAGAGTAATTTGAAAATACTGCTCAGATAAACAAACAAAAAAAATGATGTGCGGATTCCCAGTTTCTTATTTCTAGCAAGTTACCTAAGGATCCAATTTCATCCCAGACAACCTCTCAGGGAACAAAAATGGAAAGCTCTTGAAACTCTGGAACCATGAACACTAGCTCACTTCATTGCTGAGCTCTGAGCTTTCAACTTGGCAGGGCTGGGAGTCCTTGGCAAGCAGCTCTTGAGTGGGAGGGCGAGTTCGTGGAGATCTCAGTCCCCACGGCAAAAGGAATGGGCACGATTGTGGAGGCAGTGGCAACTTTGGGGTGTGTTCATTCATATCTTAGTACTCCTAAATCAGGAACTGCATGTAGTACTTATTCCTTTTGGGAGTGTTTATAGTATAAAATGTTTAACATGCTTACTCTTCTAAATTCCAGGAAAAAAAGAACAGAGAGCTAAACTTAATTCTGGGCATCAACATGCCAAGGTCTTCTAAAACTGATAGACAGCTAAAAAGTGGTGAAGAGCACAGGCTTGGTTAAAAGCTCAAATCTAAAGCTTAGACTTCTCCCCTTATTATCCCAAGAATTAACTTCAATTGACCTTAGTGCTTCATTTATAAAACTTTAAAAATGATTTTTTAAAATTTTAAGGTTTCAATAAGATAATAAATTACACAACATGTAACTAATAGAATGGCTTATGTAAGGTCAAGACTTGCTACAAGTAAACATGTAATATCTCAGTTCCTTAGACTTACTGGGCTGCCTACCATGAAGTTCTACAAGTTAATATTTGCTACTATATAATTAATAGCACGCTTAGCATGCTGCACACTTATAATAAACGCTAAAATCAGAATTTTCAGCTATACTCGTGCTGGGAAAGGCTGCACATGCTTCTGTTTTGCTTTTGCATAGAAACATGGTCCAGCAGACCCTAGCACCCAAGGGTGCTCAACAGCCAAACTGGGAGGAGTGGTGCCCAGACTCAGCAATCCCAAGCACACTGGCCAGCTACACCTCCTGGCCTGCCCTTAAGTAATGCCCTTTATTGACCTTCCCTTACTATTTTTAAAAGCTTACCTCACAGTGGCTTTGTTATAACACTTTATGGAATTTTTATACTGCCTTAATGGAGCTGTTTCTACTCCCTTGTTACAGGAAGGCCTAGTGCCAGGGTGGTAAGATGGCTTCCTGATGCCACCTTCTAGTCACTGAAGATTGGAGTGAGGGCCACTGAGCACTGGACAGGCCCTTCTGCCCAGGAAGACAAGCTGAACACCTCCACAGATGCTCGGGCATGATGGCCAGCAAAGTTCTATTAATTTGTACCCTGAACTACTCTACACTTGCCTGAAATCCTACCCAACAAACCAAACCAAACCAAACAAACAGCCAGCTGCTGTTTGAGTAGCGCAGGAATAGTTTTGAAAGGAAAACGAAGTCAGGACCCCAGAGACATCTGTCAGAGTCCCAGCGTAAGAAGTAGCATTTTAACTACATTTTAATATATGGAAAAATCTCATGACTCATCAATACAACTGAAGGTGAACTTCGTCACTACAATGGAAGGTAAATACATATTTTCAGGCAATCAAAGAAATCAATTTCTTTAGTTTAGAGATTCCCACCCAATATGGAATCTTTCTGATCTGGGAGTATGACTTGCTTGTGTAGCCCGAATGGAAGGTAAATCTTTTGTCAGAGACAGTTCTTCCCATGTGGACCAAGTTTCAGAATGTGTTCCTAGTCACTGGGAGAGGCTCTTACATCGTGAGAAGGCCTGTTGCTTCCACGTGTAAATCTCACAAACTATCTTTCCATCAGAATGTCATTACTGCCTGTGAACCACTGATTATGGAAATATGTTTCAACAAGATTTATTTATTAGATTAAGTAAGTTTATTAACATTCCATGGGCCAAAAGACAAGAGAAACCACTGTTAAGAGCTAAGCTTCCTCATTCCCTTGAAGTCTTTATCCCCAGAATTAAGGCCTTATTTTGCATAATTACCTGCACTTTCAATTTCCTGGACAAGGTGCATTTTGCTAGTTATATCCTCAGCCATGTCTGGCTCAGCTCTTGTAGCTAATCTCTACAAGACATCAGGAACCTGCTGAGATGGTAGTTTGCAATCTTTCTCTGGTCAAATAATATTCCTATATTATCTTCCAAACTGCCTTTTGGAACTCATCAAGGAAGATGCCTTCGAGTTTCAAGCTTCTACCTAAAGGGATCCCAAGGATAAACATCTCCGTGCCTACACTACAGCGTGTGCAAAGCAACTCCAGAGTTAATTTAATGAACTTACTAACTTGTTTTAGAGAATTTAAAATGATTCTTTTCATTACAAAAGTGAGTGAGCCACTGAAAATGGGGAGAAGACAACAGCTCAACAAGAGAAAGTGTTGCTAAAAATCAGAGCTAAATTTACCATTCTCAAAAACTTTTAACTATTGACTTGGGTTCTGCTATCATTTACACATTTGCTCTGCATATGTGCATTTGTGCATCTAATTCTAGTTGTTGCTTAGAACACCATGAAGACCAAAGATGCGTAACCAGGTGGGGTACTGCACTAAGAGTAAGAAGGAATACATAATTTACTCGATGCTCCTCCTACTCCACTGCTGTCTACACCACTGCTCAACATACAGAAATCAAGTATTTCTGTATTTTTGAGCCAATTTTCACACTGGCTTTTCACTACGCAAAGATTGGTAAGGTGCCATTAGAATGTCATAGAACTCACTGGAATTCAGAATGGGGCACCACACGGAGTGTTTTCTCCATTCCAAACTGTGCCTTGATTTTCCGAATGCTAATTGTCTACGAAGGCTCAACTGGGATCATGCATTCAGGACCCTGTTAATGTCAGTTTCCTATTCTTTAGTGATAATCATCACTATCTTGTGTATTTCAAATTTTCTCCAAAGTAAGTTGATCAAAATAATTTTCACTCTCCAACTAGAAGTATGGCATATGCATACTAAATAACACATAAACCTTCTCAATAGCTTGTAAAGAAGATACAATATTTATTAGTAAATGCCAAGGCAGGTTTTGATAGAGATTATTGGCATTCACAGAGAAAAGATTTTCTATATTATGAGATGTTATAAAGCTTATAGTAACATTTAATTATCAATAAAGTGCCACTCTTAAGAACAATTTTCAAAGCCAGTCTGGAGGAGTCCACACTCAAAGCAATGTCTCCACACCCAAAGCAATGTCTCAGGACTTGTGTTTGTGACTCCTCAGAAGCCACAGAGCCGTGCAATATCACAGAGATGTAAGAACTACACTGTGCTTCAAAATTACTGTAATATGCACAGGGATGGAAGAAAAGCAGAGCATAGAGTGGGAGAAAATGAGTCCAAGTCATGGTTCTGTTACCTCATGAGCCATGTGAATTTGGCCTGCTCCCAGCCAACTTCTGTGACACAAGGACCTCATTTGAAAACACAGACAAAACTCCTCCTCTTCCTAGTCTAACCTTAGGCTCAGATGATGAGACAGACAATAACATCCTCTGTGAACTGAGCAATTAGTGGGCAGGCCAAACAAAAGGCACAATACTTATCTTGAATTTCATAATAAATTTCCCATGTGTATCCTTAGATTTAACTTTGTTTATCGTGTTGTCAAATTTCCTTACTCCTAAATAAAGAAAACAAACAAATTTCACAAGGGGAAAATTTGTTCCATCCCAAAACATGCTGAAAACTACCCTGCCCATAAAAGCTGTTGTCTAGTATTTTCCTTTTCTTACTGGTAATGCTATCTGAGTTGCTGTAAGTTTTCACCACTAGAAAGTTGAACCATAGAGGTTTCTTATCATTCTTAAATCTCGCTTTTAAATTGCCTGTTTTATAACTCATCCCACAGATCTTAAAGAGCAGTAACGGTAACAATTACAGACACGAATTGGGTATCCCTAAAGACAGTAGAAGGAGAAGAATAATGGTGAAATCCATGTGAGTATTCAGCCTTAAGCGCTGAGCTACCCTCCCCGCAAGTGTGTGCTCTATGGCATCCCTGGTTCTGCAACCTTTCAGATAGGAGAAGAGGCCTCCTTCCTGCGGCCTCTAGACGGCGCTGTGCATAGCTAAGGTATTTCTTAGGAAAGAGTTCTGAGGGCAGGCTCAAAGCCTGCTAAATCCAACCCATCCGGAAGGGTAATCTGTTAAAATTCTTTTGCGGGGCAACCGGAAGGCCTGCATAAGTGTGTTTGTTGAGTGTCTACAACAAAAATTGCCAATCCCCATAAAAACAAATCTGTTGCTTTGCAGTGGTGCTAAAGCTGGGCCTTTGATTATTCAGAAGAGTTATATAAAGCAGGGTGACTGGTCTTTGGCAGGGGACCTGACTATTTTCAATCTTTCCTTCTAAACTCCCATAACCAGGGTGGAACATTTGCTTCATGGAAAGCCTTAACAGAGTGCAAAGTTAGAGAAAAAAATTGGTCTGATGTAAATTATTCTTAATGTATAGAACGGAGGATTCGCAAAGAAAATATGATGAATAGCGGATTTTGCAATCTGCTGTTACTGTTACGGTTTTAAAAAATAATAGGAATGATTATAAATGGCAAGATCTGGTTTGAAGAAATGTTTATCAACTGAAATTTTCATTATGAAAAATCAGTATCTATAAGATAGTCTTTATTGAAAATGACCCAATTTTTCCCTTACCCTATGGAGCTCTTCAACATTCTTGGCTTGATATAGTGTGGATAACAAATGACAAGCTTCTTGATTTTTTCGTTTTGTATTCTCAGCAATCAGATAAATATCAGAATATAGTAAATGCTTAATAAGTGCTTATTGAATGACGAATATACATAACTTGTATACTTGTGTTTAGACAGCAAAACATAACTATAGTGGTAAAATCATTTGCAGCACACACTGTACATAAATATATATTGACATATATTCATTTTCAATATCTAGAACATTCTTAGTGGGAAGAAAGTGGATATTTATGACATAAAAACAAAGTTCTTACATAGGCCAGCCTGAAAAATCCAAAGAGACATTTGTAGAGTGACATCCTAACGTTCTAACATAAGATATGACCTCTGAGGTGTGACGTATGGCACTACAATATTTGCCAGGATCACTTTATATTTGTCATTTCTTCTCTCCTGGGCTCTTCCAAGTATATAAAGAAAAGAGTGGGGAAACTTTAAAAATCACTAGTAAACCAAGTCATTTTGTAGCAAATCCTTACGCACACACGCTGCGTGCCCGCGGGCCACCGTGGAAATCCTCCGCCTCCTCACAGTGGTAGACGATGATGTGATCCGTGGTCATTTTCTCCACGGGACGTAGGAAGAGAAAATGCCCTTCCACTGCTCACTGCTATAAAACTAACGTGAAGTCCACAGAGGCGGGGCTACTCGCCCAAGAACTTAAGTCCAAAAATAAAGGTTTTGGTCTAAAGATATCCAGAATGAGAGGCACGGGCTGTCAGTCTTCCCCCTGGCCCGGGTACCCGCGCACGCGAACCTGCGCAGCCTGCAGGGAGGCTAACTGCGGTGCAGAGAGCAGGCACCAGAGCGGGGCGCACACCTGCTCTCCCGCACCCAGTCCGCCCAGCAGCTCCTCCCAAGCGCGCCGAGGCCGGCGTGGGGGCTTGTTCTCAGAACCAGCTGCGGGAAATCCGCTCGGCCGGGCCCGGAACAGCCGCGGCTGCTGCACACCGGCGGGGCGGGGGTGGGGTGGGGCCAGAGCTGGTCTGGGGGCTCCGGATCCCGCCGCCCGCTCCGCTCCCCAGGAAGCATTTCCGCAGGAGGAGCGCGCGGAGCCGCCTTCGGACCCCCGGAAAGTGCAAGCTTTGCGCGGCGGGCCCGGGCCTTGCGCAGAACCTCAGCCGCAGACCCCAGACCTCCCGGCCCGCAGCTGGCGGAGAGAGCCGTCTGCCGCTCCTAGCGAACCGGGCCGAGCACAGTCCTGGAGAACCGGCTTTGCAGCAGCTGCCTCCGGACCTCCGCGCCCCGCAGCTGGAGACCCGCGCGCCCCGCGCCGCCCGCGCCCCTGCCGGCACTCACCATCTCCTGCCGGAGAAGCCGGAGCTTGGTTTCCAGCCGCTCCAGGGCGCCCGAGGGGCTCCGCCGCGGGGAGCCGGCGGGTGCGGAGGGCGCGGGCGCGGGGGCGCAGCCGCCGCTCCTGCCGCAGCCGCCCGTGCGGGGGTTCCCGGGCCCGGCCCCCGGCTCCTCCCCGCGGAGCGAGCGCGCCAGGCTCTCGGGCACTTTGCGCCCCAGCTTCAGCTCGATGTCCCTGAGGTCCGGGAGCGGGCCGTCTTCCATGGCTCTTCGGCCGCGGGGATGCGGGCGCCGGGAGGCGGTGGAGGCCGAGCCGCCCCGGCCTGGAGGCCCGCGCAGCTCGGGTGCCCGGCGCCGGCTCTAGCCTTCGCGGGCCGAGCGCCCCGGCCGACCCATGGCGCGCAGCCCCCGCCTCGGGGCGGCGCCGGCGCTTCCCGGCTGGTCCAGGCCGCCTCGCCCGCGTCCCTCCGGCCACCCCACCGCACGGCCAAGCTGGTGCTGCAGAGGTGACAGCGCCAGTACTAAGGACCCAAGGGAAAGGGGGGACGCGAGGTCGCCTGTAGTTCTAGGGGGGTAAATTCACGTTCTGGAACCGTGCGTTCACACGCCCGAGGCGTTCTCTGCCAGCCCACCGGCCCTGTCCAGCGGAGTCCGCCTGGGCCGCGCTCCCGGGTCGCTTCGTTTTCCAGCCTCAGGTCTCCGAGCTTCGGAACATCCTGGATTGTCGGGGTGAGAGGAGGGCGGTCTGGCGTGTTTCTGTGCGACGTGGACGCTGCAGAAGGGAGCTGGCTTAGCAGGATCTCCACGCACGGCCTCCTCGATGGAGCAGAAACGCTCTTCCTTCCTTTTGGCCCGTTTGATCCAAATCCTTGTGCTTCTCAGAGCCGCAGAAACTTTAAACTCCGCTGGCAGGTGGACCCAACCAGAGCCAACCCTTGTACCGTATGTCACAGAAAAGAAGAGCAACAGAAATGTTCCCAGCCCTTCGGCTAGGGGCAGACTTTCAAGGGCTTGCTTTAGTAGGAAAAATGCATATTGGGTCTGTAGCTCTGGGGCCCAAATGCCTGGTGGCTACAACTCCTAAAATAATTTTTAAACAGTTATGCGTAGGAGAGTGACTTTGATGTCAGTGTTGCACCCCATCCTCTGCCCTTCCAAATACATCCAAAGGCCAATCCCCATAACGCCACACCAACTAGAAAAGTGATGAGATTTAACCAAAAGTTTAAAAATATGTCCAATAAAAATGCATCTCTTCCCAAAATTATAGCATATCACCACAAGCTGAAGAATTAAATATTCAGAATAACTCATAGGACAACTGAGATAGCAAATTTATTTTCAAAGGCCAGTTGCTGAGTTATTATCAATTTCATTATCAAAGAAGTGACCATAACTTTTTTATATTTTAATAATTTTTTGAGAAAGAAGTAGCAATGAGATACAGTTACAATAATTAATACGTTGCATATTGTTGCCTTTGTGGTAGTTATTCCTCGTACAAGACGCAGACATGATATTTTATCTAAGCACTATTAGTTCAAAATCTTCTGCTCATTGATCTAAGAGACAGTAGCTGTGTATTTATGCTATTTTGTATATGCAGATATATATATTCCACTATAAAATGGTCCATTTATATCCCCTCTTTTGTTTACTTTTGTAAGAGACGTGTGTTCCATTGCCTTTCATATATTGTAGGTGCATGAATTCAGCAGAGTAATCCCATATAGTCCAGTAGTCTATAATAGTAGTGGGTTATCCCAAAGACTGGTAGTGTCAGAAGTTGTTGACTTGAGCCTTTTACAGCTCAGCATATTAATAAGGCTTTATTTTTTATACCTCGATTTTAAACTTTTCTACTGGATCATTAAGACCAAGATAAAACAAGACCTGTATAACAAAAACTGTAACTTCTGTATCTGACAAGGTCAGTCAAATCCCCTCAGGACTTACCCTGAAACACTGTACAGCAGTTTGTAGATAGATCTTTTGTCAGTGTCAGCCATGTGGATGAGTCACAGCCATTGCTTGACCAATTTGCTCTGTGACAGCCTGAGAAAAAAGTGACCATAACTAGTGAAAAAAAAAAAAAAGTCCTCTTTGGTAATCTGTAATTCTCAGCTATTTAGAAGAAACCTCAATTGTGCACATTATTAATCTGAGATACGTCTGCCAAGTGGATTACTATAAACTATATAGATTGTAGGACTGATTCAACATTGTGTTGATTTTTAAGTACATGACAGATTCGATCCAGTAGCCATATTTTTTTGTTTTCTGTTGAAATATTTCAAAGTTTAGGGCCCTGTATTTCTGGGACAAATAAGTATCAGTTCTTAGTTCCTCCAGGCACCTCTAGGGGCTTATAGTCATGAGAACAGAGATGCGTACACCCCCGACCTTGCTTGACTGGAGTCCAATCTAGGAGCCTTTTTAAGGAGAGGACGCAGGCCTGGCCAGGGGAATGCGTCACATCAGGTGAAAGTCTCTTGTCAGCATGCCAGAAACGTGCATCTTATGTTTCGCTCTTAAAAAGAAGTGAAGAAATATTGGCAAGTTGGGGGGCCATTTCAAAGTCTGGGTACCCCTCTGGAAATGACCAAAAACGAGCCTCAATATCAAACACCATACATTTTGTTTGAAAATCAGAAAACAACAAGTTCCTTGCATGGCAACTACTGTGTGAAGTGAGTTAAGGAAGGCCTGCATTTTAGTCAAGAACAGGCTTACTTTTTTTAATACTATAAAAACGTTGCGAGGTCCGGCATAGGGCTGTCTAAGAAGAGCAGCTCCCAGGTACAACACACTAGCTTGGCAAAGTTCAACTAGCACATTTACTGTTAAATTATAATCAATAAAACTGTAAAATTACGGAACATCCTAGCTGCTATGAATCAAAGACAGTGAAACTAGTATTTGATGCTAAACATAACTCAAAACTGAACTTTTTTTTTTGCTTTTCATGAAAGCCTATAAAAGAAGTCTTATATGTAAAGCTACACATTGCTCTAGAGAAATACAGAACACAAAGACAACCTTATTTATTTTATAAAATTCCTCATTTTAATGCTTCATGACATTTTAGTTTAAAATAGAGGCATTTTGAATACCAGTTCAACTAATTTTTGGCACATATCAAAGCAGAAACTGTCTGCAAGGCTTATGACAGATAGTGTTCATGTGGTGTGATCTGAGGACATTGTTCAACCAGAATATTTGATAAAATGGGTCTTTAACCTTTTGATTTTAAATCATAATTTTTGTTTGCTTACAAGACTCATCTGTGAGAAAAATGTGTGAGATGTTTTCAATAATCGTTCCTACTATTTTGTTTGATTTGATTTGACTTTTTAGATACGGAACGCTTCGCATGTTGCCCTTGCACAGGGGCCATGCTAACCTCTGCACTGTTCCAATTTGAGTATATGTGCTGCCAAAATAGCTCAGCGCTCCAAGCACCTGCCTAGCTCCTGCTATTTGGGTTGCAGGTCTTGATTCTGGGAATTAGTGGCAATGATGGGTCTGTGGCAGGGACTGAAGCGGGAATGAGGTCAGCCACGGGAGAAACAGGAGCTAGGGAGACCAGGCAGAGATTACCCGCCCCTGCCAGCCAGGCCAGGCCCCACCCCTCCTAGCCAGGCCCAGCCCACCTCCGCCTCTCTCGCCCCATAGCTCTGTCCCTCCTCATCTCGGCCCACAGGCAGCATCCCAACTCCAAGGCATTTGCACAGCTAAGTGTACTGAACACAAAATTGTGAAACCAGTCCCTGGATCATTTGTGTTTGTGATACAATTTCTCCTACATTTCTCCTTTGGAGGTGGCTTGAAGCATGAGCTGTGTTTTCCCTTTTTCTCGTATTTGAAGTACATAAGAAATCTAAGAAAGAGTACTAAGGTGTGGGGAACTGGAAGAGCTGGGGTCTCTTTTCCTGGAGGAATGTGTTCACAGAGAAGGAAAGGGAGTTTGTTTTTGATTCTCATTTTTTTTTTTTAATGTTGGTCAATGAAATAGGAACATTGTTGGCCTTGGGTGACACATCTCGAAAAAATGCATCATTTGCAGATGGAGGTGTGGCATCGCTCCTGCGTACCACAGGCAGAATACTTCAGGTCTGAAGCACTTGCTGAATGTAAATGGAGACTCAAGAGGCCTTGCTCATGGCTGGGGATATAGCTCAGCGACAGAGCTCCTGCCTGGCAAGCACAAGGTGCTGAGTTCATTGCCCAGTACCAAAGAGAAAAGGCCTTGTTCAGTGATGATGCCACTCCGTGATCTGCCACCCACAGTGCCCTTAGCAAAAGGGAGCCCTTCCACCTTCTCTCTGGCCCTGAGTAAAAGTTCGCAGCTTTCCCAACTCCTGCTGGCACAGAGTTAGAGAACTAGGGTGGAATCTCTAACCTGATGCTCCTGTTCCCATTGTGCAGAAGATTATCGAGAAGTCAGTCACCTCTAATTAGGTTAAGAACTTGAGGGAGTAGTAACTATTCAATGCATATCCGCTTCTTGGAATACTTGTGCTAAATGCACTGAGCTACTGTTTGTGCAAATATTGTTGTTTTGCATATAAGTAAACAAGGAAGATAGGAGCAAAACAGAAGAATGCTGACCCTATCCGTGTGTGGGGGAATTAGGGGACTGCAGTAGCTAGAGTTTTATCTGCTCTACTTACAGTCATTTAACTCACTTATAATTTTGTAGGTGGGTTGGGTCTGTTTTACTTAGTGAAATCACCTACTTTATTATCTCCTTGAGCAAGTTGCATGACTGTGAGCCATTTCTGTCTATCTAGCCGTCCGTCTGAAACACGTCCCCATAAGGAGCACAGTCCCTTCAAATAGTACACTTATGAGAATCTAGTTAACATTAATAATCAGAGTTAATCACTTCTGTGAGAGATTTAGTAGACATTACTAAAAGCAGGTCACTAGCATCTAAGTCTCCCTTATCCTCCTTCACAATCCCTGTCAAATCTCTGCCTTCATTATTTGTAATACACTTCTCTTTTAGCGTTTGCCTATTTTTCTGCGCACTTAATTTCTACTGAAAGGCTCAATTCTGGGTCAAGAGAAAAGATCTCTTCAGCTCATTGTAGTCTGTTCCTCTGTGGAGATTCCAGTTTGGTTTACAGGATGAACTCTACAGGTTGTCAATGTCATGTTGACAAATGCTTATGGTGAGCTCTCTGAATATATAAAAATAACTGATGTGTAGGTTTTGACAATTTTCATAATACAAGCACAATATGACTCACATCGAACAACCAATATGGGAAAAGATGGGCAGTGGAGCAGCATTACCTCGTGTTTCTACAATGCAGATAAAATAGATGTAAATAGCTGTCATTTATGTAAAAGAATTAATAATAATAAATTATTGGCGCAAATCTGCTTAGGGACATAGTGGTATAGTATGATCAAATAATTGGGACACGATGATGAATTTTGATAATGTATTCCACATTGTTTTCAATTTGTCTAATTTATTTATTTTTATTTTATTTTATTTTTAGGGAAGAGTAGGGTCTACAGGGTGTTCAGGGTCTCACTGCTAGGTCGGACTAGTAGTGATTTGCCTGTTTACAGCCTCCCAAGAGCTGGGATGACAGACGTGCGCCACCACGCCCAGTCTCAATTGCTGTCTCAGCACACTGGGGGGGGGGGTGCGCTGCAGGCCCGGGGATCAAACCCCCAGCCCCTGCACCTGCTTGCAGGCACTTTAATCCTCTGAATTATTTGGCCAGCCCTTGCCTAATTTAAAGATAACACAATGTAATATTTTTAACTAATGGCTTTGTTTAGTAGTAGGCTTACAAAACGCCTGAAAATTAAACATTTGTGTCCCAAAAACTGGGCTGGCTCCTATTGTGCTTCAAGAAATCATTGGGGGATGATTATCAATCCTTCAACAGCTAAGTAAGGAAACAAAAGCAGCAGAACAATTTTAAATCATGGGATTGGGCAAAGAAAGTCATAAGGAAGTAAGTCCAAAGGTCCGTGTGTAGGAAAGTGAGCTCAAATTGGCGTGTTATCTTCCTTCTGTTGTCCCAAGTGTCAAAAGTGCTACAACAATGTGTTTTTTGTCCTCATTTCAGTAGGCTAGAAGTTCAGAGTAAATATCCTACAGAACAAGCTCTGCGCAGATGCTCTGAGCGAGACCCTTCCTTGCCACTTCAGCTCCTCTGAGGCCAAGGTGTTCCTCGGCTGTGTCAGGGCCTCGTGGCCCAGTGACGGCCACTGTCCTCGTGTGACTGTTTCCCCTGTGTGTCTGGTTCTGTGCTTGTGTCTGAATCCATCTCTTATAAAGACACCCCACTGGATTAAGCGCCACCCCTTCTTCAGTATGCACTCATTAGCAAATTATAGCTGCACCACCTCATTCCCAAGCACCTTGTTCTGAGGCAACCTGCAGGTAGGACTTGAGACCTTTCTGAGGGACACAATTCAAGCACACACATTATGGAATATTGCTGTGTCTTGGCTCCATCCTGGTTTAAACATGAGGCTGTGATTAATCTAGACAGACAGAAATCTGCAGGATTGGAAACTTTTCATTCCATTCTTTTTGGCAGAGGTATGGGGGTTATTCTAGAAAGTTTCAAACCATAGGGAAATAGATGGCAAACATCTTTCTGAACACACATACACACAACAGGATTGGGTGCTCATGCCTGTAATTCCAGCTGCTCAGGAGCCTGAAGCATGAGGTTCATGAATTCAAAGTTAGCCTGGGCGTTTTTGTGAGACTGATTAGAAATAAAAGGGGAAGATTGGTTGCTGGGAATATAGCTCGGTGATCCCTAGATTCAATATCCCTTGCAGAAGAAAATTTTAAAAATAACTGACTGCTTACATTATTTACAGTCACCAATTAGGTGCTAGCAGTTGTTAGATCTTAAAAATGTCTTTGGAGTGCACTTCCATAGTCTAGAAAAGTGATTGTGAACTTTGTTTTGCAGTTCAGTGGTATAGGCATGGACGTGATTAATATAATCCACCTTTGATATCTTTCACCAGCTATATTGAAAATATTTAAAATTAGGTTTATGGTAGGCTCCTACAATAGACAATTACTAAAATAAATGTGAAAAGTCTAAAGAAATATCTTTATTTTTGTCCTACACGTTTGAAAAAACTTGACGGATTTTCTTAAAGCACTTATTCTTTAAGTACAACATGAAAGGTGAATGATTGGTATTAAAGCCCCATGGAAGATAGAGAAAAGCTGCAGACATTCATCTAAAAGTTGTCTCTAAGAAGCCTGGTAGGAACTTCGATACTCCACTATAATTTTGACCTATAGTTCAAGCACCGTCCATATAATTCTCACTCACATATCTTGGCTTCAAGATCAATGTCCATTTCTGACAATGCTTTATGACTATGTCAATGCCTGTCCATATTTTAGGCTTGTATCTTTTTCTTATCTTTGGAATTACAGGCTCAGAGAGACAGCTTCAGCTGCTTCTTACAGGTGCAGGAAGAGAATGAATAGAATTTTTATACATTTTTCCATTTTTTAAAATAAATACAAAGATTCCATGCAAAGACATACATGAACTAGATGGCATTATTGGAGAGTTAAATTCAAAAATTCTTCATACTAAAATTGCACATCCTAGTCTTAGGATTCAAGAGCATTATGCTACATTTGAAAACTGACCTTCTGAAGCTGCTGACCTTACCATGTGCTGAGTGTGCGTGTGCTTTTTTTTCAGAAGTAGTTGTGATTGTTCAGAATACTTTTGTTACTATAATCACACATTGAGTATATGTATCTTATTTAGAAGAGAAGCACTGTAGTTATGCTCACAAAATATTAAAGAAGATAGTTACTTACCATTATACCCATTTATTGAAACAGTAAGAGTTTTTGGGGGCAGGAGAACACTTTGAGCCAGAAAAGTACAAGGTTCTGGTAAAAGGGAGAAGCTGAAAACAGTGCTACATGGGGAACTGCTGTTGTGCACTATTTTATGACAGAGACTTACTAAGTTCATGTTATTTATCCTTAGAAACTCAGAGAAATGAATGGTAGTAGTCCTCTTCTGACATGATGAATCTAAAGCTCTAAGAATTCATTTATTCACAGATTCAGTGCTCCATTGACATCTGGTAAGAAGTGTGCAATTTGTTCAAAATTGCATTTTCCTGGCAAGCTTGTACTATTTGCATGATCTCTAGGCGGGCATTAGCTGTCCTTCAGAGCTAAAGACAGAAGGGGAGGAGCAATTGTACCTGCCTCTGACCTTCTGCACTGTCAAGGTGCCTTAGGCCCCCACCCCCATGAATTGGCCACACCCTTCACATTTGCCACATCAGCCTGGGAAGGAACAGTTGTCCTGGGCAAGAGGTCACAAACCCTTCTTCCAAACACTAATGACAGCAGTCTTTCATGCACGGCCCTTTGGTGAATACTTTGCTCCTGTATCACACTGGTTCTTTAAGCCATCACCTCATGAACCTCTTTAAAGGTTCATTATTGAACACATTTTTGTGATGCTGAGTCATGTCATTGTTTTGTAAATGTTGCACAACCCATCTACCATATGAGTGAGTGCCCCAGAGTGTACCAGGCCTACAAATGAAAAAATGGGTAAGAGATTAATGGAAGATTGATACTCAGTAAATCATTAAGGGACTTTAGAAAGTTCTACAAGGATTTTATCATTCTCTTCCTTCAATTTCATATGAACTATAGAACTCTTCTTAATACCAGGGCAATATTCAACATCAAAGCTGGTACTTCGGGGGGCTTAGATCTGAATAGATGTGAAAATAATTATTTGTTCCATGAGGTGATGGCTTAAAGAACGAGTGTGGTACGGGAGCAAAGTATTCACCAAAGGGCTGTGCATGAAAGATTGTGCTGTCATTACAGCTTGGAGGAAGGGTTTGTGACCTCTTGCCCAGGACAACTGTTCCTTCCCAGGCTGATGTGGCAAATGTGAAGGGTGTGGCCAATTCATGGGGGTGGGGGCCTACGGCACCCTGCCAGTGCAGAAGGTCAGAGGCAGGTACAATTGCTCCTCCCTTCTGTCTTTCTATGACCTTGCCGTATCTGTTCCACGGGCTTACAGCTGATTGCTTGAGGGCTGATCCTCAGTTCTGTCATAACCTTTGGCTTTCTTAGTTGAAACACTTTAAGGTTTATATTTAGTTCCAAGTTCTACTTAAATTTTGTCAAGCTCTACCTGAAAGTTTGGTTTCAGTCTGTGAGTCATGGCTAGTACTTACAGGATATTTATTTAATTATTTATTGTGGCTGACTCAGCCTGCTCTGGGGGGTGGGGCTGGCGCAGCATGTGGTGCCGGGGATCGAACCATGGTCTCTGCGCTTGGCTAAGCTTGCCTAATCAGGCGCTTTAGACTGCTGAGCTATCTCACCAGCCTATTACAGGATATTTAGAGAAGATATGTTGGGAGCTATCTGAGGGGCCATAGCACAGATTTTTGTCTCAAAATCAAGGAGGTAAGGAGACAAGATGTGAACATATTAGAGAGAATGATTTGGAGTTCTTCTACGAAATCAGTAGAAACTATAATAGTCACAGCACAGAGTCCATTTGTTCCTTCCACTTGCTGTCAACTCCAGATTCCACAGGCATTTGGGCCAGAGCCTCATTAGAAGAATGCTCTGCTTGCTATATAACCTGGCATTACATCATTCTGCACCGTGTGCAGATAGGAATTAAAAAAGATTTCCTAGTTTGCTGGAATGTAGCCTCTGTTTTATAGAACTTACGTTTCCGGGTGTAATGTAAAACCTTTGCTTTGGGTTATAGCACCATTCCTAATTATATAAGTGTGTTTGGGTTAAAATAGCATGCAAAGGCCAAACCATATTTGACTAAAGAGGCTTATATCACACTTGATTTGCACAAGCATTTGCACTTAGTAATAGGAGCAAGAAAAAAGAAGAGACAGATGCAAGTCCCATCAGCCCGTTTCCGTATGCCCAATACCCAGTGTTCTTTCTTCTATCTGCTTGCAATTAATTTCCCATTAGAATTTGTTTTGAGTTTCACCCACAACTTAATTTTTTTTATCCTGCTCCTATTATGATGACAATGGAATAATACCTGTAGATTTCAAACTATAAGTATTAATTTTGAGAATTATCTCGCTAGTCTCTGGGCTTTCTCCAGTGGGGAAGTGTGCTCACTGGAAGCAAAGCACCAGGAGCTAAATGCCTGGCCCTTCCTACCCTGTGACCTTGGCTCTTTTCAAAATTTTCTTAATGCTTTTGCTTAGTTCTCTCCTTCTTTTTCATTTACCCATCCTTGCTGCTTGATTGCCCCCGCTGTCCCTCTTCCTTTCTTCTTAGCCATATTTTTTCTTTCTTTGTTCTTATATTAAAAGATTCCATTGGAAACAAGTGATGGTCTCATGCTGGTTAAAGTAGATTTACTACTGTTTCCTGGTAATAATGGTAGCTTATGTGTGTTGTTTACTCTATCTTTCACTATAGCTTCATAACTTTATTGTTATTATTATTATTATTATTATTATTTCCATCTGTGTATTTGGTACAAGGTCTCACTATGCAGATTGGACTCCTGGTGATCCTCCTGTTTTCAGCTTTCCCAGAGCTGGGATTACAGGCATGCGCCACTGTGCCCAGACTCCATCACAGGCTCAGCTTGCCCCAGGGGCAGGGCTGGTGCAGCATACAGTACCGGGAATCAAACCTTGGTCCCTGTGCTTGCCAAAGTAGGTGCTTAGTCTGCTGAGCTATCTCACTGCCTCTGTAGCTTCACAACTTTAAATGGTGGCTCCTCTCATAGTGTCCATGGTATATTTAGTGGCTGAGCTAACTGTGGCAAATTTCCCATAACTGCCCAGCTCGGAGCTGTGTTTTATCTGAAGGTAAATATACTTCTAGCTGAATCCAGAGTCAGTGTGCTTAATTATTGAGTGTATTCTCTGCTTCTTAATCAGAATTCTCCGGGACCAAGACCCTCCATCCCACCTGTGTATATACAACCTTGCCAGGAAGCACCAATTCCACCTTTTTCTACCCATGTAGGGTCTCTGCTATTGTGTTTGCTGAAATTTGTAAAGTAAATTTGTTAAATGGGTAGGAAATAGGGCTGGCGAGATAGTTCAGCAGACTAAAGCGCCTGCATCGGCAAGCTTAGGCAAACACAGGGACTGCAGTTTGATCCCTGGCACCATATGCTGCACCAGCCCCATCCCCAGAGCAGGCTGAGCTGGCCACACACACACACACACACACACACACACACACACGGTTAGGAAATAGCTTATTCTTGTTCTTATTGTATGGTTAGGAAAATCTAAGCCCTTGCTTAGGAAGCTCAGCCAACCCAGCATGAGAGATGAGAGAGTAACATTGTTCTGGAAGACCTGAGAAAAGGCAGGTGAGCCGTCACTGCATGGACCAGGGGAAAATGCATGCCCCTGCCCCATACTTCTGACTTGCAACTTAGATAAGATTTAGTAATTTGCAAGAAACATAATAATCATTATTTTATTTTATGCTCAGAATGTGGCAATTATAGCAGAAATAAATGTGCTATTTTCCTGATTTAAGAGACATAAATACCGAGGGATGCTAAGTGACTTAATGAAAATAATAATTCAACATTTAATATTATCTCTATGTTTTGCTCTTAACTAGTTTAGTTGATTTTGTCTCATATATGAGAACCTTTTTACTTTCTTTTTAAGCTTTATGTTCTTTCTGTTGCTTATTTTTATTTTTCATTTATTTATTTTTTATATATTTGGTACAGTGTCTCATTGGGCAGGCTGGACTCATAGGGATGCTTCTGTTTTCAGCCTCCCAAGAGCAGAGGTTACAGGGGTGCACCACCACAGCACGTGGTACCAGGGATCAAACCCCAGTCCTTGTGCTTGCCTAAGCAGGTGCTTAGACCGCTGAGCTATATTGCCAGACCCTTTCTGTTGCTTAAAAAATATCCATAGTATATCTCCCTTTGCTTTACTTACCACTACATAAAATCATCATGTTCAAACTTAAAATTCTACTTTCTTCAGAACAACTACTTTTCATACTTCTTGTTTAAAGTTATGGCACCACTGATGAACTCAACCTCTTTTTGGTTTGAAAATACTAACTATAATGTTATCTATTTTACTATTGCATTCAGTGAATCATCAACCCTTACTGTTTTTTTCTTTTTTTTTCAGTAAAATTTAACCTGTGCTGGTGACCTTGTTGTACTGTCTCATCTTGAAAAAACACTGTTTCTAAATAGTTTTCTTAAAACACTTTCTTTTCTTAGGAACTTACTGCGCCTGCATTGCCTCTCACCCCAACTCCATGTTCTTTGTTCTGGCTCTCACAGTGTGGCCAAGGGAGCGTCACACGCCTTTCCTATGCAGCGCGGTGTCACTGTGTGCACAAGCTCCACATCTTTTCACGCTGGCATGCTGTGGTTTCAGTCCCTCTGCTCTGCTCACTGTGTTCCTAAAATTCCCACTTTTCCTCATATTTTAGTCCATTCATCACCACCTAGATTAATTCTTCCCTCCGTTCATTTCTCCCTCCTTTTCTGCCTCCCCTCTTTGGTCAAACATTGCCATAGCTACAGCGTCAGCTGTCCTGATTCCTGAGCAAAAATACGAGATAAAACATGAAAAAGATATAACTCTTGTGCTCAGGAACTCACCAGCAAGTGAATTCAGTGCATCTGGGATCCAACCCCACAGGATCGTTGTCTTCATAGTTACTCAGTTCTGTAGGTTCATTTTTTATTAATAATTATCATTTTCAAGATGACTGGGGCATCAGTAGGGGAACCACTGTGTAAGATGACACAAATGACTTGGAAGACGTATGAAGAAATAATATTTGCAATAACATTTGGCTCCTGATTGAAACAGTTACAGTCTAGTTGAAAGTAGATTGTGTATTTAAATATTAAAAAATCCCAGATAGACAATGATCAAGGGAGGGAGCTATGAGAAATCACAGAGGAGACTACTGAGTGAACAGAGTGGCAGCTGTTTATTCGGGAGAATACAGACCGCTAAGGACAGTGGCCAGGTGGAGGTAAGACATTTCACACAGTTTGATGTCACGTTGCCTCATATTGCTTTTTATTCCTTTGTGTCCACGAGTTCTGTCTGCCTACTTCCTGGTGTCTCCTTCAATATGAGGCTTGTGTCACGCATTTGTTTTTCTCACAAACCATCTAGAACTGACTCAGGCAATGAAGGGCTGTCAGCTGATTATTCATTTGCATCAAACTCGCAGGCAGTATGACTGTGATTTTTATGGAACCGTGTCGAGTTGCCCATTCCTTTTACAACTCACTCGAGTTGTACAGTTGTGATTTTACCATTGGGAAAACCAACACATAAATAGATGAGGTAATTTAGGATGATTCAGTAATGTTAGAAGACTGCTCAGTGTCCCCTGGCACCACTCCTTCCCATTTTCCGCATGTCTGTGAGACTAGACTACCATTGTTGTTTTCTCAGATATATCTATCAGCCTTCACAAGTGTTCACTCAATTTGTTTTACACCCAAGTCTGTCACACACAGACTTTAGGGAGGCTACCATATAGTGCTATTCTAGGGTGTGCTGTTTGCCCTCATTAATTATTTCTTAAGCAGAGTTGTCTCTGGATATCGGTTCCTGAGTCCTGTGCTTATACGCAGTGGAAGACCGAGTGACAGTTGTGGTGGCACAAGCCTGTGATGACAGTAGGCAGGAAGCTGAGGCAGGAGGGTCATCTCAAGTTGGAGGGCAGGCTTGGCTACATAGTGAGTTCAAGGCCAGCTTAAACTACATGGCTATATCTTTTCTCAACAACACCCCCCAAAACAAACAAACAAACAAACAAACAAACAAACAAACCAACCAGGAAGACACAGAAAGGCCCAAAGAGGGAAGTGTGGGAGTCTATGCTACATAACTCAGGTCTCGCAATCTCGCGTTACCTTTGCCTCTAGAATAAGGAAGGGTACAAGAGGCCCAGTGTGCCCTGGCTGTCGGGCGGAACGCCAATGACTCAACATTCCTTACCCAAGATAGTGTCCTTGAGGACAGTTGTCACAGTGCAGGCATCAGAGTATCAAGGAAATCTGGTTCCTCACCAACTTGCTCCTTTTCTACCCATTCTCCACAGTTGTTGTTCTAGGAAATATGTGCTCCCCTCTTCCTGCTCTTTCCACTGGCCAACAAAAGTGGGCCAGTTGCAGAGGTTGTTGCTTCTCTCTATGCTTGAAACTTACCTCTGTTCTCCTTTATTCCCCCTCACTCCCCAAAACTGGTGGCTGAGGATCTGATCAACTCTGGGTAGGGAAGTGCGGAGTTGGGTTTCAGAGCACACGTGCCCTGGTCTAGGCTCTCCTCTAGGTTCCCTCCAAGTTGTCATTCAGAACCAACTTTGTGTCTTCAGACTCACAGAGCTAAGAGTATGTGGATCGTAAGACTGCTTGGAGGGTAAATTAGTTTAATCTTTTGTGTGAAAGATGACCTGTTTTTTCACACTAGATTTTTTTCTATGGAAGAAAGCATGATAGCACATAAAACATAGACTATTCCTATCTGAAATTATGAATTCCACAATAATTAATTTTGTAAGGATGAGCAGCGCCAGCTTACTATTGCCATTTATAGCCCAAGGAGAAGCGAGATAATCTTCTAGATTCTAGATTGTGTCAAATGGCTCAACCCTGCATAGTACTCCTTTGATGTTTCCAGAAGTGTATAGGACTAGTGCAACCACAGCAAGTGTGCTTAGGCACATATCCGAGGCCCTCACAGCTGCTGGCATGATATAAAGTAGCAAAGCAAACATGTTAAAGACTCTGGCTAAGCTTCCCAGAAACTATGACTTGGTCTCAGTTGTCATAGGAGAGGACAAATGTTGTCTGGGTTTTGCTAGATTTCATTGACACAAAGCATCATCTACTGTGCTATGAACTCCAGTGAGAGAGAGAGAGAGAGAGAGAGAGAGAGAGAGAGAGAGAGAGAGATACACACAGAGACATAGAGGTAAGAAAGAAAAAGAGAGAGGAGGGAGAAGGGAGGAGAGAGGAGGGAGGAGGGAGGAGGGAAGAGACAAGAGGGGGAAGGGAGGGGAGGGGGAGAGGGAGAAGACAGGGAGAGGGAGAGAGGGAAGGAATGAGAGAGACAGAGGAGAGAGAGAAAGAAGGGAGAGATAAAAGGAGAGAGGGGAAGGGGGAGGAGGAGAGAGGGAGGGAGAAGAGAGAGACTAAGCATTAAATTTCTGTCACATGGCTGCTATTCATCATGCAGAATTTTTATTTGACCAGATTCAATAAGCAGTAGTTTTAAAAAAAATAAACCTCTAGAAAAAGTAGAGTGATGAAAAGGATTCACTTACACTTCTAGGTACCTGTGGCTACCATGTACTGCATGGCAAAAGGCCTAATCCTTTGCCCAAAACTTAGCAAGCCAGGTAAATTCTTGACCCTCTCTCTGACTATTTAAAAAGAAGAGTAAGCCAATGCTGTAGTGCAAAGAAAAAACTTAAAATAAGCATCTAGAAAAGCAAAAATGAAGTTATATCTGTTTTCAGTTGACGTGGTGGTTTACATAGAAAAATCCCAAGAATCTACCAAAACACTTCCCAGATAAGTGAATATAAATTCTCACTACACACTGTGGACATGCAAAACTCAATCCTATTTCTCTATACTCAGTTTTGCTTTGTAAGCTAGGTCCTGCTATGTAGTTCACGCTGGTCTTGAACTCACTATGTAGTCCAGGCTGGCCTCAGACTTGTGGCAATCCTCCTGCCTCCGCTTCCCAAATTCATCTCACGTGTGTGCCACCATGCTCAGCTTCTTTATATTACTTTCAATGATCTTAATATTTCCAATAAAAATGTATTTTATAATATCTCTTCATAGTGAAATACCTAAGTGTATACGTCTAACAAACCAAGTAGATTCTATGTGCTACAAAGTAAAGAACTAAAACAAAACATCACCACTACCACTACCACTGCCAACAACAACAACAACAAAGTACAAAACTGTGATTTTAAAAAAGCAGAACACCTAGCTAAATAAGAGGTGTGGACAACTTGCTCCTGAGTTAGAGTGCTCAACAGGGTTATCAGTTCTGTAACCCCCTGAGGATAGCTTCAGTGCAATTCAAATCATAACATTTCTTTTGCACTTTTAAAATAAGTTGATTTTAAAACTTACATGGAAAGTCAGCAAGAGCTACATATGGCCAAACAGTTTTGTAAAAGAAACACAAATTTAGAAAATTCACGCTAATTGATTTTAAGGGCTGGTCAGATAGCTTAGCAGGCTAGAGAGCCTGCTTCAGTAGAGTGCATCGGGTGGGGTCAATCCCTGGCATGCTGTGCTGCCCCCCCCCCACCTGAGAGGATGATTGAGACCGGGCGTGGTGGCACGCACCTGTAATCCTAGCATTTGGGAGGCTGAAATCAGGAGAATCACTATGAGTCCAATCTACATAGTGAGACCCTGTGTACCCTGTACACCTTATAGACCCTGTCTAAATTCATATATATATGATGGCAATGTCCACTTGCCTACAACTTTAACAATAATCATATTTACTAAAATATTTTGCTAATTCTTGGACTAA
>NW_004524620.1:6743125-6746699 GCF_000260255.1 Octodon degus | reverse complement strand
TATATATATTTAACTGATTTTAAGAATGACCATAAAGCTACAGTTCCAAAACTGTCATAATAAGATTGGGACAGACACACAGATCAAGGCTATAGAAGAGTCCAAAAATGTGTGCAATGTGGGCAATTGATCTTAGACAGAAGTATGAAGACAGTTCAATGGGAAAATGATAGTTTTCAACAAATTACAACTAACAAATATTCACTGGCACAAAGCAATCTATAAAGTCTGAAGACTTTATAGAAAAATAACTAAAAGTGTTGCAAAGACTTAATTTTAAAATATGCAACTTCAAAATGTTTTGAAGAATACATAGGAAAAATATTTGTCTTCCAGTTATATAAAGTTTTTAAAAATATAACACTGATTTATGATCTATAAAGAAAAGTCTTAAAAAGTTGGGGTTTCAAAAGTATTGAACATTACCTCTGCTCTCCAAAATCCATGTAGAAAGATTACATATATTACGTATGATATATATTATATTTATATATTATATATAAAGATTATATGTATATATAAGTTGGACAAAGAGGATTACAACTCATGTATTTGATACAGGGCTTAGAATATGTTTTCAAGAACCTCTCATAACTCAAAATAAAACAGAATTTAAAAATGGGAAAACAACGCGAACAGACTAAGGAAGATAAATGGGCGGCAACGCAGGAGAAGCGCTCAGCCCCAGGAGCTGCTAAGGAGATCCAGAACAAAGAAATCGCTGCGCACAGGTAAGGTTGTCCTCTAGCGGCATTCACCTGAGTTCTTCCCCTGGTTTCTTTCAGTAAACACACAGGAACACTGCTGGCTTTAGTGAAGTGCTCGCCTGACTAATGGAATAGAGTGGAAGTGATTCTCTGGGCTTCGGGCTATCCACCACGTGAGGCAGTGCAGCTCCTTTTTTTGTTGTTTTAGGACAGGATCTCGCTATGCAGTTCACGCTGGCATTGAACTCACTATGTACCGCACGCTCACAGCAATCTTCCTGCCTCTGCCTCCCTCATGCTGAGATGAGCGGCGGGCACCCTGCCCGCTATAGCTCTGGGCCTTTTGGAGCTCTCTCACAGTGTGTATTCTGAGGCAAGCCAGCCGCTACATAAAGCAGGAGCACTTTTGACCAGAGAGCTGTGTGAGCCCCAGAAGTCACAGCTGCCCAAATCCGGTACAGGGCCCGTGAATGAAGAACTCCTGTTGGACATTGCAGCCCCTACAGGTTCACACGGAGCCAAAACATCAGGTGGCTGTCTACAGTAATCCAGGCAGCCTGTCCAGTTGTTCTAACCCCCAGGCTGAAGTCCAGATATGGTAGATACCAATTAGTCTACTGGTGTTACAACAGAGGTTCCTTTTTTTTTTTTTTTAGTTTTTAAAATAACATTTGCATTGATTTCTACAATCTTCCACAATTCCTGTACTCGGGAGGTTGAGGCAGGAGGATTGCTGCAAGTTTGAGGACAGCCTGGACTACAATGTGAGTTCAAGGCCAGCCCAATCTGCACAGCGAGACCCTGTCTCAAAACACCAAAAACCCAAAACAAAGTTACTAAAAGTAAGTTAGAAAAAAAAAAGTTAGATACTAGGAAATGCGTTAAGTGTTCTGCATACATTATCTCTGTAATTTACATAAATTTGTGACGTTATCATGTTCATTATTAGTTTATAAACTAGGTGTTATGATTTAGGGTTTTTGTAAGGAGGGACAATACACTATAGGACACATTTTATAATATTGCTTTAAAGTCACCCAAAGAATTATATACAAAGAGTGCAGGAAATCTGTCCAAACACTAAAGAGCAAAGAATCCAGCTGAGGGCCTGGAGCTTAATATCCTGCATGGACCCTAATAACCTGCACGAGTCTCACTGAAAACCTCAAGCCCATAACACCGCCTCCCGTGAGCCCAACTGGAGACTGAGCGCCCACAACAATGTCTCATGCAGGCCTGTTTCACAGATCTGTGCCAGAAAGGCCCAAAGGTCAGTGGTGGAAGCTAGAAAGTCTGTGCCAGCAGGCTGAGGGACGTGCACTGGAGCCAGGAAGTGACCCTCCAGGTAAGGACTAGAGCTCCCCAGAGGTACCACAGTCATCCTCAGCAACCCTGAGGTCCGAGTTCCTCCAGCGATGAGGGAAGCTGAGTGCCCGTCAGGAAAGCCAGTGCCACAAGCTTCTCCATGAGGCTGAGCTCTGCACCATCTGCCCCTGCAGAGCCAGGAAACGATGCTCAAGATGAGGAGCAGGGCTACTCCAGAGGGAACTGTAGCCATTCTCAGTGACAATGCAGTCCCAAGCTCCTCCTCTGAGAACAGCCTCGTTCAAAGGAAAGCCAGTGTGACAAGGTCCTCCGGCAGAACGGCCCAAGAGAACCAGCAGCTTCTGGCAGCTCCAACAGCTTCCCCAAACAGCTTCCCTCGCCGCCTCTGCAGCTCTTCTCCAGTCCCCCCGCCCATGCTGCTGGCAGCAACCCTCTGTGGCCTCCCGCACCCAGCACCAGGCTGGCTCAGTTCAGGCGGGCATAGCACTTCACACCAGCTAGCAATCCACCACACTAGGAAACTGAGACACATAAAGAATATATGCTTTTGCCAAGCTAATATTTATTTGGTAGATTTACATTCGGCAAACAGTGATTTCTAAATTTCTCCCCCACAAAATAATATAGCATGTTATAATGAACTCAGGGGTGGCTATGTGAACAGGAGCAGAAGTTATGGGTCACACTCCCAGGAGGAAGCTTCCAGAGTGAGCACAGTTACTCCCATCATTTTTTCTTTTTCCTTTAATGACTTCCCGTATTCTGAATGTAAGCTATCCCACCAGCCTGACCCCGGATTCGTGGAAATGCAAAGTCAAATCATGGCTGACCTAGAGTTAATTTCATGGTGTAAGTGAGGCCACTAGGATTTTCAGGGTCTCTATTACTGCAGAACACGCCCAGAGATGACTTTGAATAGCTAATAAACAGCAGAATTTGGATTCCATTTACTTATTAGTATGCTTTTTTCTCTCTCAGAATGCCAAGAAGTATGTGAGGAAAAGTTTTGTCTGGAAAATAGTTGTCTCCACTTGATGTGCATCTTTGGGAATGTGAATTTTACGTCTCCTTTTGGAGTCATTTCAGTCCCCACATATTCAGGCAAGGCTGCTTAGGATTCTTTCAAGGGAGTCTTTATGAAACTGGAAGATCATTAAAGTTTCCAAACAATGTTGTCAGGCTGAGGAATCTTATAAATATAACTGCATAAAGTGGAAGAGGCTTTAAAATTGAAACTATGTAATACAGTTTGAATTCTTTCATCCAGAAGTCTGCTATTCTGAAGATGTGTAACTTGTGGTTTCTAGCAGTTCACGTTAAGCAAGCTGTGTGGGGTGAGGAAGGAGAGACGTCAGGAGAAGAGAGTGGAGGGTTACGGGAAGGTGGCAAGCGCGCCTCTGCTCAGCCCCAGGGGCGTGCCTGCAAGGTGGGGACCCAGACAGGCTTCCTCTGCTGGGAACAGAAGTCCTCGGGTGTGATGAGGACAGGGCATCTGGCAAGATGTGGGGAGAACTCAAGTACTGCTCACAGCCAGGAAGCGA
>NW_004524620.1:6741102-6742445 GCF_000260255.1 Octodon degus | reverse complement strand
TAGCAGTGCATTTGTAATCGCTAAATTCTGGAGGCAGCTTGTGGAGCCATCACCAGATGATCAGATAAAGAAAATGTGACATCTGGGCTGGGGAGATAGCTCAGCAGTCTAAGCGCCTGCCTGGCAAACCTAAGGAACCCAGTTTGAGCCCCTGTCCCACATGCCCTACTGGCCCAGCCCCTGCTGACCACTGAAACCCGGCATGGTGGTGCACGCCTGTAATCCTAGCACTGCGGAGGCTGAGATAGGAGGATCACTGTGAGTCTGAGCTGTGTAGCAAGACCCTGTACTCAATTCATCCATCCATCCATCCATCCATCCATCCATCCATCATTCTTTTTACAAAAAGAAAATGTGGTGTCTCTATATAATGCAGTACTACTCAGCTATAAGGAATGACAGCTGAAACACTGTAGGAAAGTGGGATGCACCTGGAAAACATGCGACCAAGACACGCATGTTTCAGTACAGGATAGCATCTCTCATCTGACAGAGGCAAGCATGAAGAAAGTGGTAAAGGAGGGACAATAAGGGACAAGAGGACAGATCACTCACAATTACAAAGGGGTCTGAGGGAGCAAGGCGAGGGGCGAGGAGGGGAGGGGAAATAAGAATAAATGTGCCATGCAAGGACCCCGATAACCCCAAGGAATGTAAGCAAGCGCTCTATACTATAACAGGAGTGCAGACAAAAACCATCAGCAAAAACAAAAAGTAGGGCTGGGAAACTAGAGGAGGACAGAGGAAGGAAGGGGAAGGGAAAGGGGATTTAAACAAAGAAGGGAACATGCTGTCATTTGCACACGTGACTATTCCCCAGGATGGCTGTGGGCTGCATGAACAACAGACTCGTACAGACAAAATTAAAACATTAAATTTGTTCAAAGGAGAGCAAAAACTGGGATGAGGAAAAAGAGAAATGAAAGAAGGAAAAAAGATACATTTATTTAGTCATATATGCAGAATAGATTGGATAATTGTTGAGGTCTGCCAGTCTTTCGAAAGGAGCAGTTAATGCTCCTTGGAATTTCTTATAACTTCTTTGTTATTGTTTTCTTTTTTCTTTAAATGAATCTTGCACATTTATATATGGTAACCTGAACAACTGATTTGAAGACAATATCATGTAAGACAGCAATCATTGTTAAATTACTATTACTTTGCTTAGTGAAATCTTATATCAGTTTTAATGCTGTTTTTTCTATCATTATTTTATGTTCTGTAAGAAAATAAAAAATAAAATAAAAAGATAAAAGGGCCTAGAGATGTAGTTCAGTGTAAGGATCCTGGATTCAATCTTCAGCACCCAGCAGTACAGAAATGAAGCAGAAAGAGAGAGAAGA
>NW_004524620.1:6728867-6740752 GCF_000260255.1 Octodon degus | reverse complement strand
TTCTCCCAATTCATGGTTGGAAGATCTAACAGTGCTACTAGATTTGGTCATGTCCTTTAGGTTAAAATGAGACTGTGATGGGCTGGGGAGATAGCTCAGTGGAATAAGTCCTTGCTTGGCAAGTACAAGGTCCTGAGTTTGATCCCTGGTACCACCAAAAAAAGAAAACAAATGAGGTGAAGCCCATACAGCTTGAGGAGTAAATCTCTCTCAGGAGAGATTAGGAGACAGGGAGGAGACTAGAGGCCACAGCAAGCAGCTGGCCATCCGAAAGTCAAGGAGAGAGGCCTCAGAAGAGGGCCAACATGCGGACACTGAGCTCTGGATCTCGGGACTCCAGAGCCATGAGAAAATACATTTCATCCGCTTAAACCAACAGCTTGTGGTATTTTGTTATGGCAGTCCTAGAAAACAAATATAGAGAGTCTAGAAAACAAGTTGTTAATCAATTGTGGAACAAAATGTCAGACATAGGCTTGTAAAGAAATGAGAGCTATCTGACACATAACCATCCCCAGTGTGTAGGGAGGGGTAAGTACAAAGGACGGTCAACTGACAGATCAGGCAACACCCAGAGGAGATGCTAAAAGAGACCCCTAGGTCCTCAAGGCAGATCTACACTGAGTGAGGTATCTCAGCAGATGTGTGTGTGGGCAGGTGGGGCTTGGATGGAAAGATTAAGCGAAACCACTGTGTTCTTGCCCTTTAAAATTTGATAGTAAAAATGTAAAAGGAAAGTAAGGATGGAAGATTAAAATACATTTAAGTGACTCATTACAAAAATACTAAAAAGGAAATGTTAAAAAATAGCCCATACACCTATGATGCCACAGAACAGTGGAGTACGTAGGGGGCAAGCGTGGAGGAACTGTGGATTAAGAAGTAAACAAATGCAAAGTGTGACTCAGGAAGAAGCCACGGAAAGTCAGATAAGCCAGACGCAAAAGAAGACATTCTAAATGAGTTCACATAGTTGAAGTTCTAGAGTGGAAAAAAAAAATTGTACAAGAAGTTTCTGAGGAGGTAAGTGAAGAGACTGAATGGAAAAGACTATAAGAAATATTTCTTTTTTTCTTTTTTCTTGTTGGTATTGGGAATCTAACTCAAGACTTTGCACTTGCCAGGCTGATGCTTGTGCTACTGAACTATATCCCTGGCCTGAGGAATATTTCTGGAGTGATGCAAATATTTTATTTTGACAAGAGTTAGGCTACACAAATGTACACATTTTTGAAAATGCAGTGAATATGTATTTAAAATTTGTACATTTGATATGCATAATTTTATTCCCACCAAATAAGCATTAATTCCACTTTGTTATGATTGCTGAAATGTCTGATTGGCTATATACTGATGTCTATAATTTACTTTGAAATATATCAGTAAATACATAATTTACTTTGAAAATGAGAAATTAGTAGATGGATAAAGGAATCAATAAATGGGTAGAAAGTGCTTTGAAACTTTCTGAAAATTAAGTTTAGAATTTAGTTAGAAACTTTCTGAAAATTCAGCTTAGAATTTGGCTGATGGGTAGAAAAGATATTCATCACAATTATTTTTCACTGTAATTAAACAAATTCTATCTACTGACATTCTTCATAGCACCATTATGGAGCATACTACTGCTGCATTTTCCCAGCGCACGCCAGATTCAGAAGGGCAGCGGAGTCTCACTCTTCCGAAGCAGACAGCCTCTTCGTTACAGCAGAAGTGAAGTCACAGGCCTGGCAGATGTTGGCAGGACCAGTTCACAGAGGCCTCTCGCCACTCCTGGTTCCTGCCTGCATCCTCAGGGCTCAGGGCAAGGGCAACCGCAGTGCAGGGACCCCTGGGCATCCTAGGAAGGGCTGCAAGGGGGGAAGTCAGAGTCAATCTCGACAGCAGAGGGTGTGCAAGGGGAGCACCTGAGTGCGTTCTCGCAAAATGACCTACACGTCCAAGCTAATGGGAATCTTAGAGCTCTTTGAGAATGCTGTGGACCTGTCCATAGTGTTGCAGTCAGTGAGACTGTCTGTTAGCAACTAGTGCCTCCTGCTCATCATTGTACTTATTTGACAATTACTAAATTCCACAGAATTTTTTTTTTTTTTAGGAAATTGTAAAGTATAATTAATATATTCTTCTCGACCACATATTTCCACATCAATAATCTTCTATACATCAGATAAATTATAAGCACTCAGAAACTAACGTCTCTAGGGCTGGCGAGATAGCTCAGCAGACTAAGTGCCTGCTTTGGCAAGTGCAGGGAGCAGGATCAGAGCGGGGTCCTGCATGCAGTGCTGGCCCTGTCCCCAGAGCGTGCTGAGCCAGCCACAGAGTCTCCGCATGGTGGCACACACCTGTAATCCCAGCACTGGGGAGGCTGAAAACAGGAGGATCACTATGAGTCTGACCTGTGTAGTGAGACCCTGTGCCAAGTACATAAAGGAAAACAAAAAAAAGAAAAAAAGAAAAAGAAAAGAAGCTAGCTCTGAAAATGACAAGAATTTTTAGTATCCAACTTCCCAAGCAGTCAAGCCACCATCGTGTCTTGTTAATTCCAGAATGTTCTCACATTCTTCTATTTCTTTCTGTCTGCGTTGTCTCCCTCTGTCGCCCAGGCCTGCGTCATCTTTTGCTAGAATTACTTCAAAAGTCTTGGCCTGTGTTCCATTTTTTTATTCTACTCCATTCCCAGTACAGTAGCAGGACTTGTTGATTTTTCTCTAAATGCAGTAGCATCATGTAGTGTGCTTAAAATGTTTCACTGCTCCTCCCGGCCCACTCTCTGCAGGGTCCGTTCTAGGGCTCCGTCTTGCACTCCCGGCCTGTCTCTTCCAAGGTGTCTCAGCCACCCCCAGCTGGGGAGGAGGCTCTTCTGCCTCTAGAGACGCACACGCCACCCGCCCACCCCGACTGCCGGCCCCAGTATTGTGCCTCCAGTTCCTCCTGCTGTTTTAGGTTGTAGCATAAAGTATTGCCGCTGCAGAAAGGTTTTTCTGTCTATCATATTTAATTTTCCCACATCTGCTATCTCGCTTGCATAATAAGATCTAGCTTCTTCGTAGGGGATATGTAATTTCTTCATACTCTATTCTTCTTGCTCTATTTTATTCCCAGAAGTCTACTTTTAAAGATTATGCAGTTACCTATACAAATTATGTATATTCAAGTGTATTTCTAAACTATGAGCAGATTTGTATGTTGTTTCCTATGAGTGCTTGATAAAAATAAAGACAGTAACATGCAATTCAGAATATTTTCCATAACAACAAACTTCATGCCTAAGATGTCTGAGCTACAGCTCTGCAATTATTGCAAATAAACTAGTACTTTAAATCAATTAATTCTTATGAAACTTTTTTGGACTGAATTTGATAAAAAAAAAAAAAGGTTTTATATTTAGAACTAGAACTTTAGGAAGTAAATAAGTGCTGAAGACACTTCAGTTTAATTTCCATATGGAAGGTGGAAATTTTAAATAGCTGTGCGGATAGCCGGAAGAAGGAGACTGCGCCGCGCCCTGCCCTGGCCCCGGCGTCCTCCCTTCCCCTTTGCGTCTCGCGTCTCCTCCGCAGGGCGGGCTCCAAGCTCTTTCCTGCAGCTGACTAAGCTCCAGCTTCCACTCGCGGGTCCAAGCAGCAGGGTGGACAGTCACTCTCTTTCGCTCTCACTCCACCCAGTCTCCATTTATCTAAACTCTAATCTAACTCGGTGTTTACCTTTCACTGTTAAAGAAATGTTTAAGCAGCTGCATTCTTCATTACCATGAAAATGACCACACAAGAAAAATGGTCGTTAGGCAGAGGCAGTGGCGCTGCCCGCGAGTAATCAAGTGCTTGTAATGAGAGCCATAAAACACGCTCGAAGCCTATGTCACCGCTAAAGCATCCTTTCTTCTCGCGTTTTCCTGCTAGACTCCTGAAACACCATAAAACTGGTTCCCTGGTGCCAATGGCAACAAGCTGAAAACTTGTCCTGCAGTAAAGCTGGATTCCCAGATGTTCCTATCGGCTTTTCAGTTACACAATAGATTTAATGATGTAGTGGGACATTAAATGTTCCCATAGATTTCTGCTGCGAAGCCAAATTAAAGTCAACTTTAACTTAAAGGAACATTAAAAAAAAAAAAAATCCTAAAACCCAGATGGACCAGTATTCATTCTAGATTTAAATCCAGCATGAAAACATGAATTTTATCAAATACCCAAAGAAAACAAACAAACAAAAAACCCCAAAAATCCCTCCATCAAGTTGATCTAAGTGCAGGTCATCTGCTGGAATTTTTTTTTAAAGGTAGAAAAGCAGATGTGAGACAGAACCATAGTGGGGATTCTAGGGGAGCCCTCAATTCTTGGTTTCAAGCTTGAAAACAATATGTCTACGAGGGAGCTCGGGGTATCCGACTGCATGTTCACGAGGAAGCCAGGAGGCCAGGTCCGCTATGTGAGCGCCGAAGCCCTGGGGCTCAGGGCGCCTGCGCCAGGCTTGGGCGCTGCAGAGCCGCTGCCTCGGGGCTGTTCAGAGCCAGAGCACCTGCCTGACAGGTGACCCGCAGCACAGGCGCAACGAGCAGCTATGAAGAGCAGGTTGAGTCATCTCTTATTACAGAGGGCTAAATACGGAAGGGAAATGGTGATATTTTTCTGAAAGAAATTTAAGTGCATTTGTTCAAAACATAACATCATCACATAGAGATAATTTCAAATCCTTCCTTCGGGTATTGATGGATTAAAAATGTAATGTGCTAAAACACAGATTACCTTGTAACATCACTTACTTATTACCAAGTTAAAGAGCAATAAATGAAGGAAGCATGATTAAATATCAAAAGCTCAGGGTTAACTGTATAAATTCGGGAATATGATCAAAATACTGGGGCAGTTAAGCATCAAAGGCTTTCGATTTCCCTTTCGTGTTTCAGTGTCCTCGTTTCCCTGCCTACTGGTGTCATCTATAATACATTTCTAATTGCCTTTGAGTAGGAACAGATGGAACTGGGGAGGTGGCACAATGCTCTTTGTCACAAGGCCACTGTCACATGGCCCATGTTCCCTGCTATCAACTGCTGAAGCGCTCTTGTGTGTGGCGCTGTGTTCTGGGCTTTGGCTCCTCCCAGCCAAATGTTGCTGCTTTTTGAGTTAAAATTGTTTTTTGGTAACCAGCTTAGGAAATCCCCCGGAGTATTTTTATAACTTTCTGCATCCTGCATGCAACTTTACCTAGGGCATCTTGGGACAGGAAGAATCTTAGTTTCTCATCCTGTCCTGAGACAGATACATGTGCTGCTTGTTTAGTCTAATTAAATGGCCTCATGAAAGCATAACAATGTGAAGTCATAATTAAATATAGCTAGTAATAGGTGTGGAGTGGCTCCACTTTCACAGCCTGTGGGAGGCACAGTAACTCCAGGCCTCCAATCCTACTGCAGGTGGGTTTCCAGGTTCCTCCTCCCCTACCTCTGCTGAGCTAGGTTCCTAGTTCTTACCCGCCTATTTCCCATGAGTCTCTTGCTATGCCCGGGAGGTGGGACTTCCAGTCATAGCCTGGTTGCCTAGTTACTCGCGCCTTTTACCCGCTGACGTCATTTACCTATGTCTCCACTATATGTCACCAGCACCTCCCCTAAATAAAACGAGACTTGATCAAAATCCTGTCTTGTCTCCATTCTTGGCATCTCCTGTCTTTTGTCCCCTCTTCAATTCCCCGCTCCTCCCCCAGGTGATCTTCATTGACTGACCCTCTGGTTCGGGACAACAGCCCATGAGCCTTTTCGTATAAACACACAGGTCTACTTGTGAACTTAACAGATATGTACATTTTCTTGCACACGCTTAAAGTTCTTCAGAAGAGATGAGACAAAACAATGTTATTACTCTGTCAAACATGAACAGGAAGCCAGGCATGGTGACTCAGGCCTGTAATCCCAGCTATATGGGAGCCACAGTCAGGAGGATCACAACTTTGAATCCATGCTGAACAACTTAATGAGACTCTGTTTCAAAATAAAAAATAGAAATAAAATACTACTAATAATTTTTGAAAAGGATCTGGAGGGCCCTGGCTTGAAAAAGCAGAGTTCAAATAAATTACTGCAGGTTTGCATCTGAAAAAAATAACTAAGAGTCTATGAAAATGACCTCCTTCAAGATGGTACAAAACTACCAAATTATTACGTTAGCGTAGTAAGGTAAGGACATTATAAAGTCGTGATGCCCGTGACAGTGGCTAGATATTCCTCCCTCAGCATACCTATAACTTTCCCAGCAAAAGAACCATAATAGATGTCTGTCATACAGGGTCACACGCAAAATCGTATTTAAGGAGAATTACATGATATATGGGACCCTTGATGACTGACCAGCCACAGGCAGCCATATTTGCACAGCGAGACCCAAGCTCTAGCTGACGCAACTGGAGAAGCAGAGGCAAATCAAGAGAACAAACGCCAAGTAACCTATGCTATGTTGGGCCAGATATCATCCTTTTATACTTTTGACTGGAAAAGAATGAAATGAGTTTATAACTAGAACATAGCACTTAAGCCAGAAAATGATAGCTGAAGTGTTTCTATGCGTGCAGAACCCGTTACGACAGGAAGAGCAGCAAAATGAAGTTGAGTAAAAAGGACTAAGAGGGAGAGGAAATGAAGTGATAGAAAACTGCAGGGAACAGAGGAGACAAAAGCTGAGAGGAAGAAGAGATGAGCGTAGGGAAGAGAGAGTCTCTGCCCATGAAAAATGTAGCAAAATTGGTTTCACACATCTTTGAAGGCTTGCTGGCCTTGTCTATGTGGATCACATTCCTGTAGAAATCTCAACACATAAATGAACTTAGTGACTTCAAACAAGAGGAACTTGCTTTTCAGGGTGAGGCAGAGTCAGAGTCAGAGTCAGAGTCAGAATCCATGGGGTCTACAGGGCTGTGCTGCAGGGCAGGGCCTCTGGAGAACCAAGGGAGAATCTCTTCAAGGCTTTCACCTTTGCAGGCTTCCTTGGTGTGTAGATGTCACTGTCAGTTTCTGCCTCCATTTTTACATTGTCTGTCCTCTTTGTTTTTAGGTTTCATCACGCTCTAATTCTTGTTCATAAAAACATTTGTCATAACATTTTGGCCCAACCTCAATTACATTTAAAAAAGATTTATTTTTGTAAATAAAGCAACAGTCCCAGGGCCCTGAGGTTATAATGTAGAGGCATGTTTGGGAGCAGTAACAGCTTACCACAAGTGTATGAAACTGCAACTCAGCCCATTTTTCTAAAAAAAAAAAAAGGTTGGATTCTACTGGGGTGGGTTTTAAGAAATGAAAAACTCAAAATAGAGAAAGTGACGTATGTCTTGTGCTCCAAGTGAGGGGCCAGTGTCCCACGGTGGAAGGTCAGGGTCACAGAGGGAATAATATGGGTGGAGAAAGAAAGGGGTCCGTGCGTTTAATTGAAAGAAAGGCATGAAATTATCCATGACTATCCTGGGAGTCCTCAGATGTATCCCCCCAAATATTCATATTCACATGCACTGTTTGGCTTCCGGAAGAGACATGGTCAGTCAGAACTCTACTGCTCCATACTAACAAAGTGGTTGCTATCTTGCTATTAATAATTATAGATCATTCTTTAAATAAGCATTTGTTCACTACCCATTGTTTTTCAAGTTCTATGCAAGGTGCAAGATTGCAGACACCAGAAACTAAGTCCCTTCTGTCAGGTAACACACAGGCTAGTGGAACACACACACACACACACACACACACACACACACACACACACTCACTCACTCACTCACAGCAGCAGCTGCAGCTGCAGCGTAGCACCAGGAAATTAGACAGAGTCCTGCTGCACAGGAAATGTGCACCCGGGATAGTCCTGTAAGAATGCACAATGGGGGCCTTGAGCTTGCCTAGGAGAAGGAAACATTCACTGCTCGGGTCACTTTCTAGCGGGGGACAGCAGGAGACAGTGTTTAAGGACAATGGAAAAACTTCTGCTCAAGTAAACACCAGGCATCGGATGTACTTTAATCTCAGTTATAGCCTTTTTCCTTGGTGTAAATTCTGTATAACAGAATTAATATCTCACAGGCACATTTTGTGGGTTATAATTTATTTACACTTTTATAAGAATTCAATTTGTAACTCTTTTTGCAAAAATAAGTATTTTAAGAACTTCTTTTGTTTTGTGTTCATTTTATTTTATTTTTTTTTTAAATTAGTACAGATTTGTAGTACATAATGATTGTGTTCCTCACCACAGAGCCTGGGTTTTTCTTTGTTGGGAGATTTGTTATTGCAGATTCAACTTTATTACTCTTTATTAGTTTATGTTTTTTTACATATTCATGATTCTGTTTTGGTACATTGTCAGAAGTGCACTCATTTATTCTAGGTTTCCTATAAATACCCTAAGGTTATTAGGAACTAAGAACCCATTCTTGTGATTCTAGTTATAATGCCTTCTTTTTCACCTCTGATTTTACTTTTTTCATTCTTTACTCCTTGCTTTTTATTTAGTTTACCTAAATGTTTATTGAATTTTTTTTTAAAAACCTCAATATTTCTCTGTTGATGTTTGTATTTGCTTTTAAAACTCTATTCTACTTATTACTGATTTTTTTCCTTCCAGTGATTTTTGGCTTAGTCTACTATTAACTTACTAGTTTCTTAAATTGTATGGTTAGATTGTTTATCTTATTTACTTAAATTTTTATGTATTTGGTACAAGGTCTCACTACGCAGCTCAGACTCATAGGATCCTCTAGTTTTCAGCCTTCCCAGCACTGGGATTACGGTTGTGCACTACCATGCCCAGACTCGTGGCTGGCTTAGTATGCACAGGGGTGGGGCTGTTGAGCCGTGTAGAGCAGGGGATCACACCTGGCTCCCTGAGCTTGCCAAGCAAGCGCTTAGACCGCAGAGCTATTTTGCCAGCTCTAGGTTGTTTATTTAAAACAAGTTCTTTCCTCCCTTCCTTCCTTCTTTTCTTCCTTCCTTCTTTTTCCCACTTCTTTCCTTCTTCGTTAGTAGCTAATCATTTCTATAAACTTACCTTTTGCTACTGTTTTTGCTACATCCCATAGCAAAAGTGTGTTGTAGTTCTCTCTATACTTCATTTCACTCCATATGTTGATGAGAAGAATGTACATTCTGCAGGCAATTCTTGGACAAAATATCATGTTGACACTAGTGGGTCCACTTGTATATAGTAAGTTGATAGTGCTATTTCTGTGTTGATTTTGTTCATTGGATGATCTCACTGAAGCGAGCGAGGTTTTGCAGCCCTGTTGATTCTATTGGAGTCTCCCTGACCCACTACTTCTAATAATACTTACTTTACGTAATTGGGTGCGCCAGTGTTGAGTGCATATATCTCAAAATCAGTTAATTTACCCCTTTATCATTATGTTGTGATATTGTCTCTTTATTCAGTCTTTGACCTGAAGTCTATTTTATCTGGTATAAATGTAACTCCTTGCTTTTGGCTTCTGTTTGCTGAGCCATTCCTTATCCTTTTACATTCAGTCAATGTGTTTCTTTACTTCCTGTAGGGAACATATGGATAGAGCTTTCTAAAATAGTCCACTAGCTCATCTAGATCTTGACTGACTGAGGAGTTACAGTGAGGGTTATTTGTACTCACTGTAGGACCTTTGCAGTGAGGGTTGTTAGGGATAGATAACAAGGATGTAGCGTGTAGGAGTCCTCCGGGCATTTCTTGTAAGGCCACTCTGATTCTTTCACCCAGCTTTGTTTGTCTCAGAATGACTTTATTTCTCCTTAACTTTGAAAAACGTTACTTTAATGGGTATAGTACTCTTGACTGGCAAACTTTATTCTTTGAGAACTTGGAATATATAATCCCATTCAAAGGCATGGTAGATCAAAGCTATTCATGTAAAAATGGATTTTCTTCTGAAAAATAATAAAACAATAATCTTGGGCTTGCAAATGATAATGTTACTCCATTATCATATGGAGTGTTACTCCAAAAATGGCACTTTGGCATTTAGATATTTTAGGATAAAGAAACTTAAGAAAAAAGAAGGAAAAGGAAGCTCTCTCTACATTCCCTCCACCCTTCTCCTCTCCGACAGGTGATAATGTCGCCAGCTATTAGAGGTCTTGCTTTAGTAATAATGGAAATCAAAACTGAAGCCTAAGTATAAATGTATAAAGAAAAGGTTAAGTAACCAGGCAAAGAAAATAAGGGCGACCACAGCTCTGCTACAGATCTAACTGCTCCCCTAATGAAAGTAAGAGAAGTTAGAAGAAAAGCTGCATTTGAAGAAGCGTAGGGGCGCACAGGTGGCAATGATGGCTCCAATGGAGCTATTTACAAAAAACCAGGGACTACTGCTATGGGGCGCTGTCAGGGCCAGAGTCCAGCCATTTCTTATCTCAGTCAGGGTTGCTGAGCTCTGCAGGAACCCTGACAGCTTTAGGGGCAACTCAGTTCCCCTGGATTTAAGCCTCATGTCTTGATGGACAATGCTAGACCCATGTGGCTCTGCTGGAATCCATGGTGACCATGGGTTTGGACCATGGAGACTCTGGACATGGCTGACTACTCCAGTGAACCTCTCCTCCTGGTGCCCTGGGTTTGCAGGGAATGAGTTAGATGGGTACACTTAGGGCTAATGAACTTGGTTTTTCTAACTTCTAGGCAGACTACATAACTAAAAGGTTGAGAAGAACTTGACACAGAATTTTAAACTATGAAAAGCGTATTTGATGAGTAACATTTTAGATGCCCAGGAGTTTGTGCTGGTCCCCTCAGTGGTGTCTGTGGTTCTGTGTCACTCTGGTGGTCTATGTGGCAAAAAGATTCTCATGTAAGAGACCCACCTTTTCCCCCCGGTACTAGGATCGAACTCTGGAGCCTGTGCTTGCCAGGCAGGCACATATGCTGCTGAGCTATCTTCCCAGCAGAGGGCCCATCTCCTACCTAGAGGAATGGAGCGCCCTCATTTCCCAGGGGCAGGGACAATGAGATGAGCCTGGACACACAGATGCAAGCTTGGGCTGGATTAATATATTCAGCATCTGTTCAGTGACTTTGAGATTTGTCTTTGATTAACCCACCTCAGTAGGAAAACAGGGTTAGCTTTTCCTTCAGATCTTTTTTTCTTTTCTTTTTACTTTTCTTTACTTTTTTTTTCTTTTGAAGGCTCCTGTAGGAATTCTAATAGTCAGTGAGTTTTTTGTTCTTTTTTTTTTTTTTTTTTTTTTGGCAGAACCAGGAATTAAACTCGGGGCCTTGTGTTTGCCATGCAAGCGCTTATTCCACTGAGCCATCTTCCCGGCCCTACAGTGAGTTTTTTGATTTTTGTCTTCTTACGTGTTTTTTAGAAAATGATCTTTCCTGTCCTTCTGCCTTTTTATAGAGAGCTTTGCTAATGATATAAGATGGGTAAGATGGAAAGCTTTCTCCCTCTCCTTACGCATTCTCGCATGTTAAGGATGGGTGGCGGCCGCGCTGAGAGAGGTCGCCATATGTTTCCTGGTGCTTTTCATTAGTAACATCAGCTGCTCTCTGAGACATGTGGCTCCTGTGGTAGTTGCTGCAACTCAAACTACAGCAAGGGAATCAGGTGCTTGGCTCTCACGCTGTGCCGTGCAGAGCTGCTTTCGTGTGCAGGTCTGTAAGATTCCGGGCCCATGACTTGCTTGTATGTGCAAACGCAGTGCACCTCTTTACACGGGGGCCTGTAAGATGTCTTCTCAAACTAATTCTTTAAAAGGGCAAATAAAATAAATTCTTGTCACATTGTATGAATTCTTTCCTTGAAGTTTCAAAGTCCCCTTCCCTTCCCTTCCCTTCCCTTCCTTTTCTTTCTCTTTCTCTTTCTCTTTCTCTTTCTCTTTCTCTTTCTCTTTCTCTTTCTCTTTCTCTTTCTCTTTCTCTTTC
>NW_004524620.1:6720157-6728767 GCF_000260255.1 Octodon degus | reverse complement strand
CTTTCTCTTTCTCTTTCTCTTTCTCTTTCTCTTTCTCTTTCTCTTTCTCTTTCTCTTTCTCTTTCTCTTTCTTTCTCTTGCTTTTTTACTTTCTTTCTCTCATTCATTCATACATACATTCTTTCATTCTAATAATTGCTTTGGTTAATAAACCAAAGAAAGTACTTCAGCAACCACATTTGGAGATGAGTAGACACTTTTACTACGGGATCATAATTACTGAAAGGCCCTTGTATCAAAATTGAGTTTCAACAAATCTTCTGGGTTTCTAAGGTGATTTATAAAATCTAGCCTAGTATGGAACTGATGAACACTATTTGCTTTCAAAGAATTTAGATATATTTGCTTTTGTCCTTTTGCTAGTAGAAATGTACTTTGCCATCTGTCAAATAAAAGGACAGAAAGACTGAGAACCTCATGACAGAGCCATCAGTTCTGTAAAAATGTCATTAGTTATGTCAAGCTGTGATGGTGCAAGTTTGGAAAGAATATTAACATAAGTCATTTCAACTGTTTAATTTTGTGGAGAAACACTGGACTATCACTTTAGAGTTCTCTTTAAATTTCTCTTAATTTTAGCTGCTTACGTTAGAGAAGAAAGCAGCTGGGATAGCAAGTGAAATCATTTTTGCTTTGGAAAAATATTTATAAAGTAAGTTCTGCTCAGAGCATCTTGGTGAACTTTCATACCTACAGGTAGAGGGCTGATCAAGCACATTCTTCAAATTTCTTACATATTTTAAGTTAAGGTTACTAGTATGAGTGAAGTGACAAAGAAAGATCTAGTTGTGTGGATAAGAGTTGGGCATACAGCCATTTTAACGAGAATCTCTTTTTAAAGGGTTCTTTTCCTTCGTTGTACATTGCCTGGCATCTTCCTGACAACATGGAGAGGAAAGATATGAAACAACGACCCGTGCCATCAATAAAGTCAGCTTTACCCTGCTCTCATCATCTGAATATATATCTATATGCCATATGTATGTAGTTTGGAAATATGCATTTTCATCTAAATAAAAACTCAAGTCTTGATGTTACTTGTTCTCTTTCAGTCTCATTTCATCTACAAGATGGAAACAAATATATTAAAAACATGGATTTCAGCCTGGTTAGGAGGAGAACATAAAATGCAATGAGTGTACCACAAACAGCCTCTGCCTTTCCCCCAGATTCTCCTTTCAAACCCATCTCAAAACAGGAGGGGACCCAATAAGGTCACTCACATTTAGATGCAACCAGCTGATAAGGCTCCAAGAGTCACCTGCCTGTGCATGTATTTACCAGGGGTCGAAGGTTTTTAAGTCAAAAGAATGAATGTTTAAGTGTGGAATTTTAGGAATGAACGACTTCTCCAGGGAGTTAGGCCTTTGCTCAGGTGCTGTGTTGGTGTTCCTGGGCTTCCGGGTTCCAAAGGTGGATTGGGTAGGCAGTGAGTGAGCTAGTTAAGTGCCCACAAGCATACTGTAACTAATAAAGAATTTAAATAGGGATCATTTTCTGGGTACTCTTGTTTTGTTTTTGTTGAAATCAACAACAGCATACACACACCAGATACTGTACAGCAAACCAGGATTAAGAAAGAAATATATAATTTCTACTCAGAAAGAGTAGAACTCCTAAGTTGAACAGTATTTCCAACAACAAAATTGTTATCAAATTTTTCCCCCTCAAATACTTGAGGCCCTAGCATAAGAATTAAGGTTGCACCTGGGCAGTTGCATTTGCCATGCAAATATATGGGTTAGGTAAGAGACCTTTGCCTCTTTCAAGAGGAAGAGGATGTTCTACATGTTCTTATGTTCTGAGAGAGATGGAGGGGAGAGAGAGAGAGAGAGACAGAGACAGAGACAGAGATAGAGACAGAGACAGAGACAATGGGCTAAATTAGATTTTTAAATCCCACTTTGAAAAATTTCAATGTAACTTCTCTCACCCCAGTGGCAGGCACTCGTGGGGCCACCATTCCGAACTGTTTGAGCCTTGCTTGGTGCTGACACTTGGAATCCATCTGCCATTTTTAAACTCCTGCTCCGCTCTTCCTGTTGAGCCTAGTACATAATATCGGAGTTGCACGCTAACAGCAGATGAGGCAGGCATCGTGGTAAGGCTCGCTTTGCAGCGGAGAAGCTGGCGTGCAAGTGCTTTCCCGCACAACGAGAAAGCAGTTGATGCCCATTCTGGCCCAAGGAGTCTGTTGAAACATGAAGAGGAGTTTGAGTTCTCTTAACTCTAAGACAGAAATAAAACCCCTTGTATTTCTTAGTCCATTTTACTACCTCTAATAATAGCCTTTAAACCCTACTTTCGTTGTGCTCACTGCTTTCAGTGCATTTATGGGTTAGATAATGTTTAATCATTCATCTCATGGTGTCAAGAGAAGCTTTCTCACCCAATTTTTATGTTCTGTGCAACAATAGCAGAGGGTTAAAATGATACAGGCAAAGGCCTTTTTCTTGCTTCCTCTACAACCTGCATCTCTGGGGTTTTGTTTGTTTTTGTCAATATGGGATATGAACCTAGGACTTTTCCAATAAGCTACAGCCCTGCCAAATCCCACCTTACTTTTACAAATGAAAAATTTTGAGACAGGGCCTCTCTGAGTTGTCTATTTCTGGTTTGAACTTGTGATCGTTCTGCCTTAGCCTCGTGGGTTGCTAGGATTACAGGCATGCACCACTGGGACCAGCTGCGACGCTTCTGCATCACCCCAGTTTTGGAGATGCATCACCTTTGCTTTAGGAAACTTTGGATGAAAGCTGAAAGAAAAGGGTGTCGGGTCCCTTTGGTTTAGGATGATTGACCCCACTAACCACCCAGTACCTTCCTATTATTGTGTTTCGCTTTGGTTCAGATCATAAAGAAAACGCCAAGCTAATCACCCGCGTGTCGTGGCAGTGTGAACGGCAGCTGTGAGGAGCCGCAGTCCGCGCACGCACGCCTGGGGAGTGGGGCTCCAGGAACCGCCTCCGTCCTCAGGAGAGCTCCTGTGATCAGCATGCGGTCTCTACTGAGAACAACGCAGTGCCACCGGGTGGAAACGGGAAGGGGTGAGAGCAGCTCCTCCCAGATTCCCTCCAGTTGTGTTTCATTTGGTCAGTCTCCGTGCTTCGAGGCAGTGGCAGGCGGGGCATCGAGGCATAAACGTCCCTAATAGCTGACTTCCATCCTTAAGAGTGCAATATTTCTAGCTGCAAGTATGAAGACCGCCAAAGATGTGCTTAGGTGAGGAGCAATGTGGAGCGCTAAGACCTACGGGGAGGTCTCCACAGTGAAGAAGAGTCATGCCCCGGAGGGGACCACAGCCCTGCTGGACATGCGGGGTGCGCAGTCTGGAGTGGACAGTGGCTGATTGGAGGAAAGCTGAGAAACAGCTGAGTGCAGAAAGGGCAGACCAGCGGCCAAAGTGTGAATGCTTACACAGAAGCAAGAAAGAGCGCGAAGTAATAAAACGCACTGGGGTTTTGGAAAAACAAGGAGCACGAAGTCCTAAATTAAGGAGCCACGTTGAGGAGACGCGTTTTCCTGGCCGTCTGCGGTGGGCCAGGGAGCTAGGTAAGATTTAGCAGATGGGTTTCTTGGCAGAACGGAAGATAATTGGAGCCAAGGAAGTGCCCCGACTGTGGTGCACTGGAAGCCAGGTTCTATTAAGGCGGCAGAGGTAGGGCGGGGGAAGGTACAGGAAGACTGGGGCAACAAGCTCACAGGAGAAATTCTCAACTTGGAGCGTTTTCTGTCATCTGCAAATAAAATTATGCAGTCAGTCTTAGACAAGCACTGACAGGCTGGAGAAAATATGTTATCAAACAGTTTTAAGCCATATTCCAGGCTATATTTCAATGTTGGCCATATTTTCTACAGTGTGGCCCTACTCTTTCCTGTGATAGTGGATATTGAACCTTGGGGCACCCTTATCACTTAGCTATATCCCCAATTATTTATTGGTTTGTTTATTTATTTATGACATAGTGTTTAGCCAAGATGCTGGGCATGAACTTGTGATCCTCCTGCCTCAGCCTCCAGAATAGACGGAATTCGTGGCAACTGGGGGGAAGCGATGTTGGCTTCACATCCTCCCAGAGGACCTAGCACAGCAGATCTCCACAGGAGTCCGGGTTCGGCCCGGAGGAGTGGCCTTGGGGTGCCCCTCTGGCCTCTCACCCCTTCTCCTCTCTTACTGCTCTCTCCCTACTCCGCTTCCTGCCCACTGCCAGCCGAGCTGCGTGGCACCGACACGTCCTTCCAATCAGAAGCTCTGGCCCATCGCGGGCTGATTCCTCGGAGCCAAATTAAACTGTTCTCCTTTCCAATTCTGTCGGTTAGACATTGGATCTCAGGGATGAGGAATCTGATCAATAGGGGCACACAGGAGGGTGCCACTGCCACTGTCCTGAAGCCCAAACTAACCGTAAACTCTGCAATTACACCATAAATACTCTGATTTTACCTGTATCTAAAGTACCAATTTGTTCACCTTAAGTTTCTTTTTTATTTTTTTTATTTTTTTTTAATTTATTTGATAGAGAGAGAGAGAGACAGAGACAGAGACAGAGAGAGTGAGTGTGTGTGGTGTGTGTGTGGCCAGCTCAGCCCACCAGGGGGCGAGACCGGCTGGCATGTGGTGCTGGGGGATTGAACCGCGGCCCCTGATGCTTTGCTAAGCTTGTTCTAAGTAGGTGCTTTAGACCACTGAGCCATCTCTCCAGCCCCTCACCTTAAGTTTCTAATATTTTTTTTTTATAACTGATCTGGCATATTTTTCATGTGCTAATATACTGAAAACTTGACAAAACACAACTATCACAGACCTTCCTTTTATAAGAGCAAGAGAGGAGAACTGAGATGCTGGGTGGCTCAGTGAGCATATGCCACGCATTCTCACTCTGAAGACAGGGTGACCACCCGGCATATGAAGAAGGAAGGAGGAATCCGGAGGGACTCCGAGGCTTTTGCTGCTGGAACGCCACATGGATGGGAACAGCGTTAAATGACTCTTCTGGTGCAAAGGAGGATGAGGTTTTGTGTGTGTGTGTGTGTGTGTGTGTGTGTGTGTGTGTGTGTGTGGTGCTGGGACAAAAGCGGTTCATTTTGGATTCATGCATGTCTATAATTTAGAGGACTGCCAGATAGCTCAGTGGACTAAACACCTGCTTAGGCAAGTGCAGGGTCCAGGGTTCAATCCCTGGCACCACATGCTGCACTGGCCCTGCCCCATCAGTTGCGTTGAGCTGGTCACCAAGGCCATCAGTGGTGGTGCGTGCCTGCAATCCCAGCCTGGAGAGCCTGAGACAGGAAGATCACTAGGAGTCCGAGCTGCATAGTGAGACACTGTACCAAATAAATAAAGATTACATTTTTTTAATCTAGAAAGAAATAATTCATAAATTTTAAAGTGTGTGCTTGGAAATCTTGCCACCATCTCACCACTCCATCCTGTTCAGGCCATAAATCAGCTCTTCACCCAGGCCAGTATATCCTCACTGGGGGTCCTACCAGTCTTAGTCCCTAATACCTGTCTGAGTTATCAGACTGATTAGCTCACTATTGTAGTTCTTATTAGGTTCAATCAATCTACTTAGTATTGGCTTCAAAGGAACATGGGCAAACTGATTGTAGTACATCATTGTAATTGCTCAAGTGTATCTGTATCAATGTTAACCTCTTAGTGAGTCTGACGTGTACACTTTATCAGAAGTCTGCACACAAGGATAAAAGGCGGTATCTGTGGGGCCCAGTTCTACCTGTGGCTTATGTGCCCCAGGGATTTTCACACATATTACCCATGGATAAGGAAATATACTGAATGGAGATTTTCAAATCATTATTTTAAGGAGAGTAATTCAAACCATACGGGTGGTTTAGACCACCTGATGGGAGTGTGTAGCCTGTAAGGCAGTGACTAAAGCTTTTTCCTTGAGATGTTTATGCTAAATATGGAAGATATTTTTGCAGAAGCAGGTGACTTAATCTTTTTGGTGAATGCTGTAACTCATTAAATCTTTTTTTTTTGTTAATTGCCTTTGTTTTTAGCATTCCATTTTTTTTCTATTCACCTGTTAATTATATATATTAAAGGGCTTCAGTGGGGTGCTTCCACGCATGAGTATTGCATGTGCTAATCAAATGCAGTCTCCCTTACCACCTTCCCTTTCTCCCCACCCTTTCCAGCTGTGGTAACTATTACTACTCCTAGGATGTCTTTTATTTAGTTCCTGGGTGTGAGAGCACAAATGTGGCATTTGTCTTTGCATATCTAGCTTATGCCTCTTAGCATCATGTGTTCCAGTTCCATCCACAGTGAGGCAAATGACAAGACTGAGCTCTGTGGCTGAGTCAGACCCTGCTCTGTGCATACGCTGCGTTTTCTTTATGCATCTCACAGCTGCTGGGCACCTGGGCTGATTGCATAGTTAGCTATTGTCAATGGCTCGGTAGCGATAATGGCCATGCAGATGTTTCTTTGGTATAATAAATTAGTTTCCTAGCCAGGTGTGGTGGTGCAGACCTATAATCCCAGAACCTGGGACGTGAAGACAGGAGGATCCCTGTGAGTTCAAGACCAGCCTGAACTTCAGAGCAAGAGCCTGTCTCAAGCAAAAAACAAAAACAAAACTGAAAAGAAAAACAAAATCAAATTGCATCTCCATTAGATACATACCTAGAAATGAAACAGCTGAGTCACAAAGTAGATCCACTTTTAGTTTTCAAGGAATTACCATGCTGTTCTTCCCAAGGTTTGGACTAATTTATCATCCCACCAGCAATATAAAAAAAAAAAATTCTCCTTTCTCTGAATTAATATTTTCTTTTGAGAAGTGTGTATATTATTTGCCAAAGTCTAAGTTGGAGTTTATGAAGATTCTTATGTATCCTTGATATTAATCCTCTGTCATTTACCTAATTGGAAATATTTCCTCCCATTGTTAGTTATCACTTTCTGCTGTTATTTCCTTCATTATGCAAAACTTTCTTCGCTTGATGTAACGTCATCTTTTTTTTTTTTTTTTTTTTTTAATTTTTTTTTTTTTTTTGGGGTCTTTAGCAAAAACAAAAACAAAACAAAAAAAAAAAACAAAAAAAAAAAATCTTTTCCACTGATGTCTTGAAGTGTTCTCTCTATATTTTCTTCAATTAATATCACAATTTTAGGTCTTACATTTAGAACTTCTATCCATTTTGAATGGATTTTGTATACAGTGAAAGAACTACTTTCAATCTTCTGCAAGTGGACATCCAATTTCCCAGCACCATTTATTGAGGAAGCTGTCTCTGTACTCCAATATGTGTTTTTGATAACTTTCTTAAGAACCAGTAGACTACAGAGGTCTGATTTGTTTCTGGGATCTCTATTCTGTTCCCTGGTCTCTGTGTCCCTACTGTACCAGCACCAAGCTCTTCTGGGTACGATGGCTCTGCAGTAGGTCTTGAAATCATTGTTGCAATGGTGCCACCTTTGTTCTTTGCACTGGCAATTGCCTTGACTTGGGATCTGTTGTGCCTCCATATGAGTTTTAGGACTGTTTCATCTGGCGTGTGAGAATGCCAACGGTATTTTGGTGCAGATTGCATTGAATTTCACTTTACATAAGATGGGCATTTCAATTCTATGAATGTTTAAAGTAAAGTCAAAATGAACTAGATTTAAGAGGTAGTTTTGGTATTTTGCTGCTAAATAGGGAAATTAAAATGTCTATCACAGAAGTAGAAAGGTAGCACTCCAGGTGGAGAGAAGGGAAAATGATTGCAAAATGGGAAATTTCATTGAAGATTTATGAAGATGAAGCAGGATTCCTCAGTCACGATCTTTAGTTTTGATTCATTGTCTTTTATCATTGCTGGAGCAGAGTAAGATTAAACTTTAATCATTAGCAGCCTAATGAAGAATGAATTTTGGCACTGGATCCGTGGCTCCCATTGGTAATAAGATAATGTCTTCAAATGCTATGCAAAGAATTTGTAGTACACTGGAACATGACCTCCACGTATACATGGGTCCTTATCCCAGAATGTGTTCCCCTTACCTTACATGACGCAGTGCATTTGGCAGACAAGATTAAGCTAAAGATCTTGAGGTGAGATTACTTTAGATAATCTAGGTGTGTGTTATATGTGATAACAAGTTTTCTCATAAAACAGAGGCAGAGAGAGATTTAGTGAATAAAAGAAAAGGAGGCCACGTGACAGAAGCAAGTGCAGGCAAGGTTGACAGAAGAGGCAGAGGCCTGGGGGATTTATAGTTGACCAAAGGGATCTTGAGCCAAGGCATGAAAGGAATGATGTTTTCTCAACCAGATAAAGGGAAGGAAAAGACTTTCTTGCCTCCCACAGAGGTGCAATCTCATCACAAGGTTGGCTTTAGCCCAGTAAAACTAATTTCAAAATTGTTGCCTCTTCAACTAGAGCAAAATAAGTTTGTATTTTAAGTTACCAGATCTGCAGGAATTTGTCATACTGGAACATAGAAAATTAAAAATTCTGAATATTTTACTGTAGTGATAGCATTAGAATGAGAAATGAATAAAACACATTTATTTAGTAGGCACTTTCCTAATGGTGTTCAGATTCTCCTCTCCCTCCTTTCCTTTCCTTTCCTTTCCTTTCCTTTCCTTTCCT
>NW_004524620.1:6710773-6719958 GCF_000260255.1 Octodon degus | reverse complement strand
CTCTCCTCTCCTCTCCTTTCCTTTCTTTTCCTTCCCTTCCCTTTCCTTCCTTTTCCTCCCCTGCCTTGGTTTGTGTCTACTTGTCCCCCCAAAGCCTCATGGAGTCATGGAGTGGGGACCTCCACAGTTTGAGATTAAGTCATGATCCACTGGGATTATGGGTCTTAGTACTGCCGGGATCATAGGTGTGAGTACAGCCTGGGGTGGATAGCCTGAATGCAATTTAAGAAGGACAAACTTCCTCTCTGTAGTCCTTGTTGCCACTACTCCTCCCTTTTGCTCTCTTGCTCTTTGCCGCCACCATGAAATGTAGCTCTCTGCCCTGTGTCACTCTGCCTTGGAGCTAGGTGAGTATGGACTGAAGCCTCCAGTAACTGTGAGCTGAATAAACCTTTGCTTCCTTCATTTTGGGTGTCAGCTATTTGTCCCAGCAATGAGAGAAGAGTAACTAAGATACTCTTTTTCTTTCTTTTTCTTGTTCTGTTTCTTCGGATCAGAGGACAACTTTACATTTCGGTAGAGTTGACAAGGGTTGGCTTTGAGGATGTTACCATTTCTGGATTTTCCCGCAGTCTCTTTCCAGGACGTGTTGGATTGCGAATGTGGCTATCTCTCCGTGCATTGCTGCCTCCTCTGGTAACACTGTTGCTGATGCAAGACAAGAAGTGCCCTGGCTGTGCAGAGCAGAGATTTGTTGGCTCTGGAGAAAACTCTGAAAAGGATCTCAAAGATCTTCTCACCTCAGCGCAGCATTGCTTTCTGATGGCTTCATACCTGATTCTGTACCTGATCTAGTTCCACAGGCTTTTCTAGTCCTAGAAGTCATCCCAGCTGGCATTCAGACACATAGATACATATATAAGTTTCATATATCTTGTAAAAATTGGACTAAAGAATTTATGGAAAATCTAGCACATGTTACCTATCTTTTTGATAAGAAATAGTTTCCATTATGGCTCAAGAAATAGGCTTTCCTTAAAAGTTTATGTGAAGATATTCAGAGAAATGAAATGTCACAAAGTGTCAATCAAGTAAGTGAAATGTGTGTAGTTATTCATTGTTTTGCTTCTTGATTTTTCTGGAGGCTTGATATATTTCAAAATAAGGTTGAAAGGGAAATTAAGGAATGTAATGTGTTCTAAAGTACACTAAAATGCTAGGTTTGATCTCTAGGAATTAACCAGCTGATAAATAATCTACTGGGGAAACAGTTTGGAGAAAAAATGGAGAAAAATTCTGTTCAGCTGAGTGAATGGGGATTCTAGGGTGTTAACAGAATATTTGTTGTAAGATATCAATTACACATACATTACAATCTTTGCATGTTATTGCATGACTTAAGATTCTGTTAGTCTAATTAAACAAGACCATACTGCTGCTGCTAAAGGCATAATCTGAAGCTCCATGGCTCTAGACGGGCGAAAGGAAGCATAGCTATTGATGGTATACCAAAACTTATGTAAGACAAACTATGTTCAGCTTTACAGTGTTCACATTTCTATATAGAACAGGTAAGTTAGAATATCTAGCAATGAATGAAAGGCTGGAGGATCTCCCAAAAGTTGTGGAAAACAAGTGCTTTTGCAAAAATGTTTCATAGCCATGTTTTGTTCTTGCAAGTACACAGTCCGCTCTGTCATCTGCGGATGAGCAATCACAGTTGTAAGCTTAGCTCCGTTTTCAGAAGAAAAATCATTCCAAGTATAAATAGTATGGAGTGGCAGTAGACGGTTCCTGTAGGGCACTCTTCCGCGGCTGCTGTTCCATGAAGGCGGAGGTCTGCCAGTTCTAGGACTCTGCTGACATCTAGAGGAAGCCAGCCTTAGCATCCTGGTTTCCAGTGGATTTGCAGCCTCTGGAGTTGCCATAGCTGAAGCTGGTTTCCAAAGCTTTACTCTTTGCCTTCTTTCCCAGGCAGATTTTGACTTCGTTTTCTATAGCAGTGTTATATAGCAAAACATACAGCACAATGCTGGAAACACAAAGAGAAATGAAGAAATTGTGTCCATTAGCAAAATAAAAATTACACCAGGGTGACAACGCTTCCTTGTCACTTAGCAGCATCCTGCATGTTTGCTATCAACCGCTTGCCAAGGTTAGTCAGTGAAAGGCATTGAAAAACTTGGATTGAGCTCAGTTTAGATTTTTAAAATTATGTATTTTGCAGTATACTGGGAAGAATAAAGTTAATATTGGAAAAAATACTGCATTATACATATATATATATATATATGTGTCTCTCTGGAACTTGTTCTATATCTGCAAATGCCATAATAGTTTATTTAAGTATTTTAAATCTAAATTGAGAAATCCAATTTCGTTTTAATATGACAAAATAAAAATGCATGCTATGATTCTGTCTCAGTGATACTGTTTTTTAGAGCATAAAGCACCCTGAACAGGGAGGGCTAAGTGAAGGATTTGAGTCTTTCCTTGTAGAGGGAAAGAAAAGAGACATGAGCGAGGAGGAGATCTATTTTGGGGCGCCTCGCTAAGCTGAGAAAGCACACAAAGAGGCAGACGGTGCAGCCACAAATGAGGCCTCCGAAAGGACCGTTGCCAAGCCAGGAGCTCCCAGCGCTATTTGCATAAGTGCCAGCAAAGTTCCTCAGCCGATCTGGCCCTGCACCCCGACGCGGAGAAGCAGACGCGGCAGCAGATGACCGTCTACACTGCCAGGGTGTGGGGACCGGCGAACATCCCTCGCATTGCTCACTAAGTAATGAGGAGGGGACGCAGCAATGTTCCACAAGTCAGACGGGCCTGCCAGTTGGCCCCTGGGCTTCATTGTGCGCGATCCACACGCAGCGGAGACACTCGGGAGGCGATGCAAATGCACCGACAGACAGCGCAGAGGTCCCCACAGCAGCAGGCAAGGCGCTGCCTATGCAACAGGGCGTGATGACAGATAATTAGCTGTGACATGCCCCTGGATGGCAGAGGGAGGAGAGCGTTCAGTTGGAAACCAGCGAGCAACACGGTATCGAAAACCAAAAGATTTAACTCGGAGCGTCCCTTCTTCCTTGGCAGTCCCTTTTTGAGAAGGTTGTTGAAAAGAGTTAAGTTTTCATGATTCTAGAAATTAAAATTTATCAAGCTATGCTACACTGACGAATAAATACAGTTGCTGTGCATTACCATTTTTAATATTCTAAAAATCCTTGCTTCATAAGGACTACCCTTATTTTTACAGCCAGAAAACTGAAGTTTAGCACAATAATGAGCTCGCTCAAGAACACAGCACTTACACACAGGAGGGGCGGGACGTTGGTCTGTAATGTGACCTGTCACGAACAGATGCTGATAGCTTTGTGTTTTTTAAAGGACACAATGGAGTGTCCTCTGCCTGCCTTCCCCAGCCATTTACATCTACTTGACTTTATCCAGCCTAAATTAAACATTTATATAGTTGATATTTTATATCATACCATTTCTATTTCTTCTTCAAAGTGTTGACTTGCTCATTTTTTAAAAAAATCCCTCCATGTCATGATTGGAACTTTGGGAGCATTTGTTTGAATATTTATCAGAAGGCAATGTGTCCCTGCTGGATGTACTGACAGTTCCACTGTGATTATTTAAGAGGATGTCATTGTTCCTAGGCGGTCCACTCTGAAACTGAAAAAGGCCCCCATGTGTGCTATTTACTGACTTTTAATTTTTCAGGAAAAAGGCCATTAATATGTCCATTAGTGTCCATTGAAACAAAGTGACAAAACAAACCGAAAAATACTGGCTGCTATTAGATGTCGGGGTGCACGAGAGTTCGTTGTGTTCTTTCTCATCTTTTGTGAAATATTGGACTGTCTCTAGAACAGTGGAAACACTGTTTTGAAGCTTTCCGTTAGGTTAGCTTTTCTTTGCAAGTTTTAGATGCACCTACAAGAATCACCGCCGCTGTCGGTATTTGCATTTTCAGTCCTCGATCTTTCAATGTTTGCCTTTTTAGCAGATGAACTGACTAGATTCCCACAGCCGGTGCGCCCTTCCATCGGTGTCCCAAGCTGTCAGTGGCTTCGATGCTGGCAGAATCCTCAATTGCATGAGAAGCCGTTTGGGCCACGAGCTACTCACTCACTCACTTTTGCAGCCGGCGAGGGCCTGACCACCGCGACCGTGAGGAGAGGCGGATTGTCTCCTGGCAAGTTTTAGCCACTGAGAAAGAGGCGCGCTTGTCTGACTCTTTGGTTGAAAACTTCAGCCATGTGGCAATTATTAAGTGCACAAACTGTTCCCTACCAAAACGATAATTGTGTTTCTTCTCCTTTCAAGAATCAGGCACATTAAAAGAAAAGCACAGAATAGCAGATGTCTCCACTGTTCATTTCAGTTGGAGACATTTGATGTTCGTAATAAACATTTTGAAATATGTTCAAAGGTGCCCTCTTGTGGTGATATTCATTCAGGCTCTAGCAGATCTAGTGACGAAAGCTGGCTCTACCAGGAAGGAGACAAAAGCAACAATGCAGAAACACAATTTCTGACGGTGAGAAGCCTGTATCTTGAAGACTAAATAAAAAGGCTCAAAGAGACCTGGATGTCTCTCTGTGTGTAATTTGCTTATTTAATGAGATTGATTCATAACTATTGCTATTCATTTTTCGGTTCTTTTCTGAAAGGCATGACATACTTAGTCCAGTACGCCTTTTTCTCTCTCTCCCCCAACTGTAAAGTTTAAAATTTCAGTGTAAGGGAAAAATAACAATAAATTCTGCATTGTAATACAAATTTTGAAATAAATCATTTCTCAGTGAAGATTTTAGAATAATCACTCTCCTTTAAAAGTTCCTTTTTAAAAGCCACAGTTTGCTGTTTATTGTTCACTCCATAGTGAAATCACATCTCCTATTTGACATAGGTGGTTGTTTCTTTAGAATAAATAATCATCTTTTTTTAATGTACTTGCCTGAATTAATCTCCATAATCTGAGAGAACTGAGTAAGTCTTCCAAAAAACTATTTTGCTGTCAGCATACCCTGTGGAAATGCTCTTTTTTCTCTTCTGCTTTTTTTTTTTAACTCGATACATAAAAAATGGCTTATGTTTGATCTTTTCCAAACAATAGGCTTGTATCTGTTTTTTTTTTTTTTTTTTTTTTTTTTTTGTATGTGTGTGTGTGATATTATATACGCTCATGCAGGGTTGAGTTTGTCTTCTTTGCAAAATGGTTGAAAACTTTAAAATAACTTCTTAACTTTATTGGTTCATTTTAGCCATGCATAATGATCACATTCATCATAGGGAATTCATACTTGTACATCATATACCTTGATTTTTCTTTGTCCCCTTAATTTCCTCCCCTCCCTTCAATCTCTTTTTCCCTCTTTTTTTTTTTTTTTGGTGCAACTGGGGATTGAACTCAGGCCCTTGTACTTGCCAGGCAAGTACTTATTCAACTGAGCTGTCTCCCTGGCCCTTTTCCCTCCTTATTTAGAAAGCTTTGTTTCCATTTTATCCTGCTTTTATCATTTTTTTTTGACTGAGAACTTTTATATACAGTTCATCAAAGGATGCAGGAGAGACCCTCAACTGAAAGTCTATATTACTGACAGAAGTAGGTGTATGAGAAAAACTTACTTTTATTATTTATTATTTATTATTACAGTTTATTAATTTACAATGTTTATTTATAAATTATACATTGGAGGCTAGGGAGATAGCTCAGTAGAATAAGCGCTTGCCTGGCAAGAGCAAGGGCCTGAGTTCAATACTCAGTTCTGAAAAAGAAAAAAAAAAGATATATAAATTAAACATTGTAAAATATTCACAATGTATATTTGTAAAATATTCACAACTATTCCTTTTCTCTTTTCTTATTGTAAAAGGCAAATAATTTAATTCACTTATTTAAGCATGGAGTAATAGAAAATACAAGAAAACAAACTGATCTATTTTCCTGGTGATAGGGTATGTGTTTCCAGAAATAGAAATATTCACAGATCCAAAATATACTTCTCTGGATACTCAGTTTTAATAAATTCTGATGGCCCAACCCTTCCCTCCCCTGAAGCCATATTCTCTTCTTTTCAGTGGCATAACACCATTATTCTTGTGAAATCTTCATTATTATTTTTGTAAGTCTTGACCCATAACTCATTCCATGTAAAAACCCTCCCCTTGGAATGAAGACACATGTTTTTACAAACCTTTACCTCTGTATCCCAAAACTTAAAAATCATGTTAAGAAAATACATTATACTTTTGATGTTATTTTATTCAAATAAAAATTCGAGTTAGCAGTCAGAGCATCCCATGTGGTGTTTTATCTACACAGTAATATATTTCCAACTATTTTTTTTTTTTTTGGAGAATTGTCATTTCTTGAACATTTCCTAGTTGTTATTTTTTTCCATATTAATTCTATGATAGTGGTCAACAATATTTGTTTCTCTGGGGCTTTATCAACTTTATTTTTCGCCTTTATCTTTCAGTTCCATCTTCACTTTTGCTCAGCACAGCTTTTTATTCAGCCTTCCCCTTGGTAGACATCTACTGCCCACAGCACCAGAACACAGTGGAAGGCGGTTCAGTAGCTAGTATGGTTCTTAAGTCTGGGACACTGACTACTACTTAGGGTTTGTATTTAGTTTATGTATTTGCCTCAACTCATAATGTCTACATGATGCTGTACACCTCTACATAAGGAAATATGTTCTAGAAGGACATGAAAATAAATATAACAGTGAATGGATCACTACATTCTGTTTAACAATTTTGCAGTAGTTATAATTCCTAGGATGCTGGAAGTGAAGGTTTGGGAAGCTGCTTCATATTCTCTGGAAGTTGACAACTTTGGATTCTAAAGTTCCTTGTCTGTTTGCCTACTGTGTTAGATTGAACAAGACTATTTGTTTCTGTGAAAGGTTTTCTCCTTTAGATAATTAAAGAGCAGCCTAGAGAGTGTTGAGATTCCTTCTAGCTTCATTAGCAAGGTCCAACTGAGGAAGCTTTAAAAATGAACAAGGGGAAAATGTATGAATTTGATCAAAACATGTATAAATGTCAAATTTGTTAAAATTGTATACCATTTTTCCTATTCACAGCTATGATTAAAACCTACTATAATAAAGAAACCTCAAGTGAAGTATGATTTCTAGTTTATGGTATCTTGAACATATTGTAGCAAACTTGGTCATTAGATGTACAACTACTTTTTCTTAGTTCAATGAGAAGGAAGATTTATGCTAATAGTGTTTAGACAAGATAACATGTCTGCATCTTGTACTCTGAATAACTACTATGAAGACAACAACATGCAATGTATTAATTATTGTCACAGTCCTACTGTTTTGAAACTGTCTCATTGCTATTTCTTTCTCAATAAATTTTTTCCATAATTTTATTGAGAAACAAATAGCAACGAGACAGTTTCAAGTCAAATTGGTAGGACAGTTCCAATAATTAACACATTGCGTACATTCTTCCTAGTGGTTATTTGCTGTACAAGATGCAGACATGATATCTTATCCACAAACAGTATTAGAACAAATCCCTCTATTCATTAAGAGAATGTAACTATATATCTATCCTAACCATTTTGAATACACAGATACAAAATGCACATTCATCTGTATCCCCTTTTTTGTTTAGTTCCGTGATTTAAATATTATAGGTGTGTTAACTCAGTAAAATATTCTAAAAGAGTCCAGTAATCCATAATTGTAGGAGACTCTTGTCAACAATTTCTGACATTGCCAGTCAAGCAGAAGACCCAATACTATTATGGACTCTTAATAAAATAAATAAAATGAAATAAAATTGCCTAGGAACAAAAACTCTAAGAACATTTTTTGAAGAGCAGGGAAATAGAGGAATAAGTGCACACCTCAACCCTTGCTGAACAGGGGCAGAAATGGCTAATGATGGTTGTCTTAGAAATAAAAAAAATAAAGAAATCTATAAATAATTCTATACCCACAGGTTGATAAGTAAAGAAAATAAATTCCAACAAAAATACAATATTCTAAGACATAATTAAAAAGACATGGAAAACCTACACAGATCAACAAAAAAAGATGTGAAACTGGTAAGCAAAAATTTCTGCACCAAGGAAAATCCAGAGCAACATGACTTAATAGGAAATTCTATCAAATATTCAAAGACTTAAAGCTAATCTTCATATTCTTCTAATAAATACAATAAAGGATATCTACAAGCCTCACTGCATGAGGTCACTGCCACTTGGAAGCAAAACTAGTGCGAGACTAGAGAGAAAGAGAACTTCAGGCTGAGTCGCCTAATGAACGTGACTGGAGAAGGAACACGTGCCATCCGTGTGCAACAGGGTACTAGTGTGCCAGAAAGAAAGGTTAAGTTTCTTTTTCTTCTAGGATTGCCATTTCTGGAAAGCTTTCTAATAGTTAACCTTTTCTATATTAATTCTACAATACTAGTCAACAATGTATAAGGAAAGAGAGGAATATTGAGACCTGAGTATTAAGTGATATGAATCAGAAACACGAGCTTAAATATCACAAAATTTTTCTTCTATGAGCAAACCAAAATATAAATAAATTATGTAGCAAAATGAAAGACAATAGGAAACATGGAGAGATCATGTGCAAAGGAGTGGGAAGTGAGAGAGGGATGGATAGAAGAGGAAAGGGAGAATTAGAACATGTTATGTGCTTACATGTACCAACTCCCTGAAAGAAGTGTAGTTATTATGTGCTACAAACTTGTAGTAGGAAAAGCAAAAGGAAACATCCAAAGAAATTCTTCAATGATGACTTAATATACACGAGTGGATGAGTGTGAGATAACACATTAACAGAGTGAAGGAGAAATATCACCAGGATCTCTCTGTAAATGCAGAAAAACAGCTCACAAAATGCAGCACACTTCTGTGGTAAAGCTCTCAACAAATTAGGTAGAGGAGAAGCTTACAGGAACACAGGAAAGGTCATATTTGAAAGGCCTCCAGGTGCCAACACAACCAAAAGAACCTGAAAACTTTTCTCTAGGATGCACTAAAGCAAGGCCCCTCACTCGCACCAGTCCTGTTCCATGGGCTTGTCTTGCAGGACTGACCTAGAGCAACCAAGCAGGAGACAGGAAGAAAACGCGGCCACAAGCAAAGCAAGATGACCCTGTTTGTGCAGGGCATGGCTGCACACATGGAATGCACTAAAGATTCCACAAAAACAATAACTTGTGTGTGGGACACAAGTTATGTTTGTGCAGGG
>NW_004524620.1:6708170-6709333 GCF_000260255.1 Octodon degus | reverse complement strand
TTTGTGCAGGGCATGGCTGCACACATGGAATACACTAAAGATTCCACAAAAATAACTTGTGTGTGGGACACAACTTAATGCACAAAAATTTTAACTGCTCACAAATGAAACAAAAAATAATCCGACTTAGGATAACATCCAAAGGGAAAAAATAATGCAGGAGTAAATTTGACCAAGATGAACGTTCTGAAGTGCGAAACAGTTGATGAAAGAAATTGAAAACACACATAAATAGAATTGAAATGTGTTCTGTACATGTCCAAGTTCTTTGCAGCAAATGTAATCATTATTTTCAGCAAGCATAGAGTAATAGCAGTAAAAAGGGGAAGGTTTTCCTATGTTCATGAATTGAAAGAATCAGTGCAAGTATTTGTACTGTTCAAAAGTAATCTACAAGTTGAAGTGCTTTGAAAAATTTCAATGATATTTCTCACGAAAATGAAAACAAAAGGCATCCTAGTATTTGGATAAAAGTATACATCACTGTGAATAGCCCAAACAATCTTAAGAAAAAGAATGAAACTGGACAGTGCATACCTTTTGATTTCAATATATATTATGAAGCTAAAGTAATTAAAACAACTTGATAGTGACATAAGCGCAATCATCTACCAACAGAACAGAGAGTTCGAAAGTAAGCCCTACATATCCAGACCACCATCGGCCAAGCAAATTTCTAGGAATGCTCAGGGGGAAGGGCTGGCTCTTTAGGCAAAGATGTTAAATAAAGCCTCTGCGTCCACATGTGAATAAATTAAGTCAAGGTCATACTATGCCAACTACAAAAAGAAACCTCAAATATACTAAAGGTTTAAACTGAAGGCAATTAACTGTTATGTTCATAATAGAAATCAAGGAAAGTGTCTTCTTAGCAGCTTTCTTTGGAATAATTTCTCAGCTATAACATCAAGTGTCCAGGCAACAAAATAAAAATAGATAGCTAGGACCACATCAAACCAAGGGCTGCCTACAGAATTGGAGATTACACTGACAAAGAATATATGGTGAGGGACTGATAAGCAAAATACACAAGAAATTCATACAACTCAGAAACAGAGAAAGCACGTAATATAGTTAAAAGCGGGCTAAGGAATTGAACGGAATGTTTTCAAAATAGAGAAGAAAGACATAAAAATAGACATCAGTATATGAAAAATGCTTTC
>NW_004524620.1:6692263-6707775 GCF_000260255.1 Octodon degus | reverse complement strand
AGAAAAATAAATGTCCACCAACAGATGAATAGATAAAAATGTGTGTGCTGATGATAGAAGGATATTCAGTCCTTCGAAGGAGGAATTTCTTCCATTTGAAATACGGCTGAACCTGAAGAACTATGTGAAAATAAACCAGGTATAGAAAGAAAAACACTGCAGATTTCACACATAGATCAATTCTAAAAAAGTCAAATTCACAAAAGCAGACAATTAATACTAGCTGCAGTACTCAAGGAGAGGGAAGAAGAGAAGGCGTTAAAGGCTCTAACATTTCCTTACAAGATAACTAAGTCCTCGCGGCTTAGTACCCAGCAGGTTGTTTAGAGTTAGTGAGGCTCTACTGTGTGACTTAAAACCTGCTATGGAATTAGATCTAAATAAAGAGAGAGGGCGTAAACTTCTGGATTAGCTGGTCATATTTATGTATAGATTTTGGTGATCATTCTTTGGGTATATATTTGATTCAAAATTATCTGTCGAAGTTACATACATTGTATGTGTACAATTCTTTTAGGTTAGTCATACTTCAATCAAGTGGATCTTAAAAATCTCATTTCAAATTCGAGTTATAGTTCACGTTCTTCCCTGCACCTACATTTCTGCTTTGCTAACTTTTCCGGTTTTCACGGTCTTTTACAATTCAGCTTGCCACTTCTTCAGGTAACTTATAATCATCTGTATGAGTCACACTGGCTCGTCAGGTCCCTTAAGAAGATCCTCTGTGTTTCAGCCATATTTCTATAAGTAAATAGCTGTCTTGCTTTCTCATTTGTTGAGGCAGTACTATTTCATGCCACAATCCAGAATTCATTTGCTTTATCCTGAACGGTTAGAATTCTGATTTCATTCAGGACAGTGACCAATCTAAGAGCCAAATAATCAACCAAGCAGTCAGACAAATCCCTCAGTGTTCTCTAGTGCTTTGCTATAGGATAAGATATAATGATGAGATATAATAAAAATTTGACTGTTATATCCTACGCACTAAACTCATCATCTAAAGAAATTTTGCCCCCAGAGGACATGTGACCAGGTTGTGCACATTTTTGGGTATTAGGATGGGTAATGAGATAAAATAAAAATTTTGAGGGACTGGCCAAATAGCTCAGGGATTAAAGCACCTGCAAGCAAGTGCAGGGGCCGAGGGTTTGATCCCTCGGCCTGCAGTGCCGGCCCCGCCACCCAGGTGCACTGAAATGGCAATTGAGACTGGGTGTGGTGGTGCATGCCTGTAATCTCAGCACTTGGGAGGCTGTAAACAGGAGAATCACTATGAGTCCAATCTAGTAGTAAGACCCTGAACACCCTGTGGACCCTTCCCTTAAATTCAGAAAAAAAAAAGATTTTTTTTTTTGAGGACCATATCCACTTCTGAAAAAATAAGGGAAATCTCTGCATGGATATAATGTATAATGATATGCCAGCTAGTCTTCAGTCCTGACATTATAAATAAATAAATAAACCAACAGAAAACTACCTACCGAAGGAGGTAGACAAATTTAAGCAGAGTGAATCTTTGAAGGTCCTATTATATTGCCGTACCTACCTTTTGCTCCTTAGTCCCTAAACTTTATATGGGGTGGAAGCCAAAACATTGACTTCTTAATAGATACTGGTGTTTGTTGCTCTCTCCAATGGCACACTCACCTCTGGAGACCTGGAACACTGTGGGAGTTGTTTAGACTTTCAGCCTTGAAACAGGGCTGCTTGACTTCAACACCAATGACATTTTGGCTTGGACAGTTTCCAATACAGGGGTGGCCCTGTGCATTACAAGGCATTTAATTACATCTCCACCCTCTATGCACCAGATGACGGTAATGCCACCACTAACCATCCTAATAGCCAAAAATGTGCCCAACCTGGTCCCATGTCCTCTGGGGCAAAGTTTCTTTAGCTGATGAGTTCATTGCTTAGGGTATAGCAGTCAATAGTTGATGACCATATTACAGCAATATTAGTTGGGTTTGGGAATTGAGAGAAGCAGTAGAATTGAAAGATGTCTTCCAAGTATCTCTCTTAGGGCGGTAGTTATATTACTTAAAATAGGAAGGTAGAAATTCCAGTTTTTTGGGCTGGCCAAATGGCTCAGGGGATTAAAGTGCCTGCTTAGGCAGATGCAGCAGCAGGGTTGGATCGCCAGCGTGTTGTGCGGGGGCCTGCCCTTGGGGCACGCTGCAATGTTGATTGAGTCTAGGCGTGGTGGTGCATGCCTGTAATCCCAGCTCTTGGGAGGCTGAACACAGGTGGATTACTACTGTCTAATCTACATAGTGAGACTCTGTACTAAAATTTAAAAAAAATTTAAAAAAAAAGAAAAAGAAAAAGAAAAAAGAAAAGAAATTCTAGTTTTTCACTGTGATCCTTATCCTATAGCTTTATGTATATAAATACTCTTAATGAGATAGATTTTTGTTTATGTGCTAATAAAGCTTAATATAAAAGCACTTTCCTCCTCTGTCATCTGCACACCATTCTCCTCCCAATAGCACTGCAGTTGGCTTTGATTAAACTTGAAATTCACTAAATCTCGTTACTTTATAAAGTGTGTTTGCTACCATTCTTCCCTTGCAGTAATGTTTTAATTTTATGGCCATCCTTTTGAACTAGCGTGTTCTGCAATTTTGCTATTATATTTTATTTCTTTGTTAAAAATCAGGTTCTGTTCTTGTGATACCAATATTTTAGATCTTTTTTCCCATTTATTATTAGCTTTCTGTCCAATTAGATCCTAATCAGGATGTAGAAAAGGCCAAACTTTTATAACGTTGTTTGATATTCATGAACTGAACTCTGAACAAATATCTTACAACCAGACCTTGGAGATTTAAATTACTAGCCCCAACTTTCTTTTTCCCTTGTATCCAATTTTTAAAATTGAAGGGACTGTAATTCAGCATTAACTCTGAACTCCTCTGTCTCTGGGAACAAAGGCAGGACATAAATAAGGCCCACAGTAGCATAGTTTTTATTCTTGATTTTATGGGAATGTCCAGTTAGGCATTTTTACTCACTGCATGTGTGGTCTAAAAGTTAGAATAGGTGTGGCATTTAAAAAGGAACAGTTAGCACTTAATTTTTTGACCAATTTTATATGCTTATATCTGCTAATCTGAACAACTACTCTGAAGACAATAATATGCAATCTAAAAACCATTGTTGAATTTGTGTCATCTTATTTTTGAAATTCTGGATCATTTCTAATTTTTATTTTTTCTCTTTAAAATTAAAAAAGTACAAAAAGTAAGCATTTAAGCAAAAGAAAAGAAAAGAATGGATTTAAAAAGTGGTGTTGAATTTGTCATCCCTTGAGTGCATAATAATCTCATTGTCAGAGAAGAGAGGGCAGAGAAGAGGGAAAAACCCAACCAACTGTGTATTATTTGTCATGACTAATTTGACATAGGTATAATGAACTCTTATAGATTTGTACAACAAATGAAAGTTCATGAGATGAAAGTAAGAAAAACAAAATGGCACAGCTGTATTTACAAGATAACGTGGACGGCTTTCTTAAAATTATTTAGATTAATTTTCATATTGGGACAGGCTTTCTATCTCCATAAACTATTCCATATTAATTTATGAAGCTTATGCAATAAAGCCAAGTTTAAAGGGAAACTCTGAAAAATTGGAACATCACCTTCTTCTTTAAAGTGATATAATTACCTGTCCTTTACTCTCTGAAGTAGATGATACATTGTGTCAACTTGAGAAGTTTAGAGGTTAAACTAAGTGACTCAGCAGGGGCCCAGGGCCTCACTTTGTAAACATCCTCATCCTGCCGGCTGAGAAGGGCCCAGAGATGGTGTGAGCGCTACGTGGCTCTAGGGCAGGCAGCCTGCTTTGCATATAAAGCAGGAAACGAGCTTGTTCCCCACTTTGATTCTTGCTTCTTTTGCTGTCTTTTTCCACCTTGAGCTGTTGCCCCTCACCACGACACCCAGCCTTGGAGCCAGCTGATTATGGACTGAAACCTCCATGAACTGATCCGTGATCTGAGCAAACCTTTCCTTCTTGAATTTGGTCTTTGGGTATTTTGTCTCAGCAATGAGAAAAGTTACCAAGATACTTTCCTCATCAATTTTATGTATAAATGTCATTGCCACTGTTATCTCTTAAAATATATGTTTACTCTGTTTCTTTTTTCTATAGAATGAGTTCCAAATGTTTTAGGATTGCACATAGGACATTCTGGTTTTATTCCCAATTTAATCTTCTACTCTCTTCCAGGAAATCTATGTTCTAACCACAGTGACCTACTTTATATTTTTGAATGTTCCGTGCTCTTTAAAACTTCTGTGACTCGCTCATGCTGTCACTTCTGAATAGAATGCCCTTCTCTACTTTTATATTTGGTAAATCCATTGGCATTCCTTGAAGCCGAAGTCAAATATGACCTTCTCAATTTTACAGTCCTGACTTTCTCTTTCAAAAATCCACAGTGCCTTGCACTGTCACTGAAATTTAGTGTATGGCTAATAAATGTGTCTGAAGTGAGTAATTAGAAAATGCCCAAAAATATAAGGTGGGGTATTTAGTCTCATTGATGTTTTATATAAAAACTGCTACTTGATAATTTCTTAAGAAGCTATGAGTATTTACTTTAATATATTAAAATATATTTTAATGGAACCAATTGACTAATTCTTATGAAAATGTAGTGCCCTGCCAGCCCTGCCAGCCCTGCCCCTGGGGTGCGCTGAGTCTGTGATTTAGACTGGGTGTGGTGGTGTGCACCTGTAATCCCAGGGCTTGAGAGGCTGAAAACAGGAGGATCACTATGAGCCCAATCTGTGTAGTGAGGCCTTGTAGACCTCTACTAAGTACATTTAAAAAAGAGAATTTAAAATACTCCTATATCACACTCTTTAATATTTTTCTTATCTTGTGCACATAGCTTTAAGAAAAACAATAATTAATCAGGAATGTATAATTTTAATCTGCTTTCTGGACATTGAGTTCAGACATCAAATTAGCCGTTTTATATAGGGTGTGACTGCTATAGCTATTTTTTCTCACCACTATAATTTATTTTAATTATAATGTCTGTTCATTTATGTGCAACATATATAATTTATTTGGGAGATATTGCTTCATATACAAGATCAAAAACAGAAAAAGTACTTCATGTTATATCATAGGAAAAACCACATTCTTGCAGAACTGGACCAGGACCGGGACAAACAAAACAATATTTTAATATTTTGTTTTGCAAATGCTTGAGATTTGGGTGAATGATGACAGAATGCTATTCAAATAAACCCAATGAATAGAACACTATGTTGAGCATATCAGGGACCTTGTGCTTCCTGTCAGGACCCTGAGATGTGGAAGGGGAATTAGGCAGAGAGATGCATGAGGAAGGAGATGGAAAGTATGAAGCTCCTCCTTCAACAAAGGGACTGAGGGAAACCCCGTGGCAAACAGACAGTGACAGCTGTTTCCCAACAAAATGAAGCCCTCATTTACTCAAAGTGTGGCAAAGATGGTGACTGTATAGCGGTGCAGAACCTGAGACCAAATAATGTGTTGAAATACGAATAAAATGACAAATTTGAAAAAAAAAATCATTAAAACTCCATGTAATTTATTTTAACTAATAAATGCTGCTGTTTCTTTATCTGTTGATCTATATCAATAATGAAAATGCTTTTACATTTTAACAGTGTTGATGTGCTTGGTGTTCTATTTTAAAATGAATACCATCAAACTTTATTTTCCTCTATAGATGAATAAAATAGATCAGGTGATTTGCATTTCATAGTCAAGCTTCAGAATACAACAAAGATCATCATGCTAGCTTTAAGGTGTCACGGGGTTGGTACAACCAAACATTTTATATAGAGCTAATAATTAGACACCATTGCAAAGATTATGAATTACTTTTATCAGTTTTGAAAAATAATGCTTTAATTATAACACATGCTTGTGCAAGAGAGTTACAAAGTGAAAGAAAAATCTACTTAGTCACTTGGCCTGCTAATTTTCAGCCAGGTTATTTCCTGACTCTAATGTGTGAAAGTAGCTTATCATTAGATCATACACTGATTAGGACTCTTAATTTTTTTTTTTTTTTTTTATTCTTCAGCATAATGTTGATACTGGTCAATAAGGAGAGGTTGACTGGCTTCATCCATGTTTCTTTTGGTGCGAATCAGACAAGAGACACCCACAAAAATGATTCCAACCAGTAACAAGGCAGCAACTACTGCTATGGTAATAATCTCAGAGATGCTAAAATTACGGCCTAGTTAAGAGAGAAAATAACAGGAAATAAAATAAACGTTAAAATAGTTATCACAAAAAATTAGACATCACAAATGTGGGCATTCTTTTGCACACTTTAACAGAAATTCTCATACTTAATTTTTATTGGCCATGTTTTCTAACATAAAACCTGTCTTCTTGAAGCTGCTTTCTAATTTTTTTTTTCCTCCTGGGGACAGTTACTCTTATTTCCATTCTACCAGCGAAAAACAGGTGGGTGACTCAGTTTGAGTTTCTAGTGCAGCATCATTTGATTAGTGAGAAATGGTTGATTTTGGAGGCCAGATTGTTCAAAATTTAAATCCTGTTGCTTTTCCACTAAGCTCTACTGCCCTTGCTGAGAAAGAGACTTCAAATTGAATAAGAACATTTTGAATTTCAAAATCTCAGCAAAAGTAGCTTAGAATATTCAAATCCTTCTTCATTTATATAGACAGAGGCAAACATTCATTTCCTTTCCTTGGAGGGACTGTAGTCATGGACAACAGACCTCTCTAAGGCTTGGTTTTCTTATTTGTGAAGTGAGAAATCATACTTCAGAGGAGGTACAAGGCTTGTGGATACACACTAGCACATAATCTGCTCAGTATCTGGTCAGAACACGCTTTCAACAAGTGTTAAATCCCCTCTTTGTTCCCAAATAAAGGTCCAAATGAAAATTTTCAAAATCCAAACAGAAATGTAAACCTCAGGACACAAGGACGACTGGACTTTAAAGACAACAAACTTGTTTTTGGAACACATCACAGTAAAATACAGTTTCAGTACTTACTTGGCCACTGCACCTCATAGGTGTATCCGAGGGTGTCTGCAGCGACAGCAAACATTTCTGTGTTGGCAACCGGAGGCCAGAATGGCACCATGTTAAATTGTCTATTATGACCAATAGGAGCATTTTCCAATGGGAATGTGGATATATCTGAAATATTCCAAAGATAATGTGTTAGAAGACACAGAGGTACGGGCCAATGAGATAGCTCAGCGGTCTACAGTGCCTGCTTAGGTAAGCTTAGGCAAAGTGCAGAGACCGAAGTTCGATCCCCAGCACCACATGCCTCGCCAGCCTGGCCCCAAGGGTAGGCTGAGCCAGCCCCCCCCAAAAAAAAGACGCAGAGGTAATATTGTATCGTTATGTCCTGAAAGTATCCCATATTTGAAGGGAACCTGAAAAAATGTTCTATTTCCCACTGAACAAAGACTCAAGGAAAGTTTCACACCAGCAGAACAAGGACTTTCACAAAATAGTGCAAATATTTTGAATGTGGCATCAATGTGCACTTAATAAAAAATATTTAAAAAGAGGAAGCTTAGTGTTTTGTCATCTATGATGATTATCAATTATTTTATTTTGAATTATGAAAAATGATTTAAATATAATTTATTAAACTTTTTTTGCAAAAGCCAAAGGAAAGGAATCTTTGATACAGTGTAGCACAATCTGTAATTTAAGCTATAGAGATGACACATCTCTTGTAAGCTGTCCTTGATTCTCAGCATTTCTGATTAATATTTTTCATCTCTAAGACCAGCGAGATAGCTCAGGGGACTAAGCGCCTGCTTAGGTAAGAGCAAGGACCTGAGTTCAATCTCCAGCACCACAGACCTCACTAGCCGGTCTCCTGGGCGCCCTGAGCCAGCTGCAGAGGCCCTGTGTGGGTGGCGCACACCTGTAATCCCAGTGCTGGGGAGACTGGAAACAGGAGGATCACTACGAGTCTGAGCTGCACAGTGATACCCTGTACCAAATACATAAATAAATAAAATGATATAAATTTTTTTCACCTCTTTGTGTTTCCTTTTAGAAAAATTATTAATTTTTTCTCACATTATTACTGTTAGCAAAAAAATTTCAGAATTTGCAAGAATAAAGTCCCTAAATCCAATAAATTTCTTGCCATCTCTGCTCTTATATGTGAATATTAAGCCATTTAATTAAGAGGCATCTATCTTATTGGTATGTTTCTGTCATCAGGGATAAAAGGAACTGTAGGTTCTTCATGGCAAAGAGTTACTCTTCTTGTTTGTTTGTTCTGCACAATTGAATGTACAATTAAGCAGAATGCCACAAAACCAACACAGAAGGTCGGCTTGTGCACGTCAGGAGTGAGAAGGCCAGCCGAGCACAGCTTTCCTCTTTGCTCCAGGCCTATTACCTGCACTGTCCTGATCCTATGAACTCCAGAAAGGTAGTTTAGCATCTAGTTGGAAGATTACTTGACGAAAGAAGTGGCAGGTAGTGTTTGCATATTTGGAATTTTAAATCTACTATAAATAAAACTAATTCAATATTTATTTATCAACACTTCTTGATTTGCATCATTGCCCAGCACTTGTTTAGACACAGGCCATCATGCTGAAGGAAGCAGGCAAAATTCCTGTCCTTAGACAGCTCTCATTCCAGTCTCTTACAGCTGTTATTTGCAGAAATTACTCATCAAGGTTGATAACTTAGAGTTTTACACTTTCCATTTTCATTCATCTTTCTGCCTTGACCAGGCTCACTTCAATTCAGCTCCAGCTGAATTGATAAAGTTAAATTCATGGAACTAAATGGAGGAATTGAAGTGAAAAAAAATAATAGCAATTGTATGTTCATGTGATTTCCCTACACAAGACTTCAAAAGCTGCCTGTCTCTCTTAAGATGAAACCTCGTGACCTTGAGCACCTGCTTTGTTTATCTTCTCATTTTGTCTACAGGCTTTTTACCATCTACTATAATGCATAGTTATTTACCTTTGTTTATTTTGATTTCTACCAATAGGCAGGGAACTTCCAGGAGGAAAACTTTTTTCTGGAGGTTTGTACGCTACTTTTGCTAATTAATATATGGTCTAGAATTAATAGACGTTCAAAAAATATTTGTGAAAGAATTTATGAGTGTGTGTGATTACTTCATTTCTCTTATGAGTCAGCAGATATGATAATAATCATTCTAATAAATGTGCAAACAGCTTCTTCTGAAAATGATTTTATGTTTACGATTTAACTCAGTTCTTTGTTTTAAAGAGTGGCACGCCTGCAATCACAGCGCTTGGGAGGGAAGGCAGAATTGTGAGCTTACCGGCTAAAAGTAAGCTCAAGGCCAGCCTAAATGGCATAGTGAAACCCTGTTTCAGAAGATGAAAAGATAAGTTTCCAAAAAGAGGGAGTTCAATCATATGCCGCTCAGATCCACAATGGTAATGGCTAGAATTTAGGGTGGTTGTAGCTGGCGTTCCTGATGCTTTGCACTGTGCTACAGCACGTCTAATGTGAGGACCTAAAGCACACTGTTGCACAGACCAATGCCGTGTCCTTTGACTATACCATGAGATTTGTGTTCCTGTGTGGTCCTAAGAATTAATTCCATAATTATATGATTCTTTGAATTAATGCACATTGTTGCACAGATTAATGAAGTTTGGGGAGATTTGTGTGCCTCAGAATGAACTTTAACTATTTCCCTCATCCTGCCCCTCCCTCTAGTTTCATATATTTTGGGTAGATTTCAATGTGGATAATATATTGTAATAATTTTATGATTTTTGAAACACCTTTAATATGTATACATTTTAATGCAAAATAATCATATTCACTACTTTTAGATTGATCTTGAAAAATATTCATTTCATATTTCAATTTGTCTTTTTTCCTTAAACAGTTGTTGGATTAAATTGTTTTCCAAGGGATATTTGCAGGCATATGATACATTTAAGAAAATAATTATTGGGCTTAGTGTTCATTTAATTTATAAGTACTTGTATTGGCTTGTCCTGTATCTTTATTTTCAAATCTAATCTGAAAAATTACATAGACTAATTTTCTACTTTGCATTTATGGTATTTCTCTCCTCACTACTCAAAGGGGACTGACAAACCTTAAGCTTCCTATGGTTTGAATGAAGGGAATAGGAGGTAAATAAAAATCAAAGATATTTTTCTAATTCAATAATATTGTTTATTTATTTAGTCATTCATTTTTAGGGAAGGGCTTATAGGGTGTTCAGAGTCTCACTACTAGATCAGACTACTAGTGATCCACCTGTTTGGCAGTCTCCCAAGAGCTTGGATTACAGGTGTGTGCCACCATACCCAGTCTCAATCAACATCTCAGTGTACCCCAGGGGCAGGACCTGCATGGCAGGCCTGGGAATCGAAACCTTGGCCCCTGTGCCTGCTTGTAGGCACTTTAATCCATTGAGCTGTTTGGCTGGCCCTCAGCAATACTGCTTAAATTAAAATCTATAGCACATTACTATGAAAATAAAATAATTATTTTTAATCTATATATGAAAGGTAATAGAATACATGTTTCATAATTGAAATAACACTCACTTAAGTGACTTGTCATACTAAGATTCTCCATTTTCTAACAGCCAAGACATTGTCAATGACTGGATAACATAACTTGCATGTTGCTATTGAGCATCCATTGGTTATATGTGTCACAAAAGTTACACGGTTTGAATAATTCCTAAACCTATTAACTCTAGTTGATCCGATAATGAAAGCAATCTATTTAAAAAGATGTTGAACACTTTGGGAAGCTTTGTTAAAAATGAATACATGAAATATAGCTATGGATTAGCGTGTAATAGAGAGACAGGACAATCTAGGCTGCAACACCCAGACTGAATCACCAAAGTCTTAACTTCTTGGTTCACTTGAAGAACAAAAGGACCTTGACCCTGCAAATGATAGATAACTCACTGTGGTTGTAGTTATGCATATAAATACACACAAAAAGGAAAGCGGAACTATAATCAGTGAAGTCTAAAATTATGACAATATTTATGTGCACGTTACTTTTATCCTAAATCATTTTCTTATGGAATAAACTATTTGAATTTATTTATCCATTAAATGTCTAGAACATGTTGGACTAGAGGACTTCAACACACACACGCGTGCATGCGCGCGCGCGCGCACACACACACACACACACACACAGAGGAAATGGGCTGTACTGGATGGATGCACCAATAGACAACTTACCTCTAATACTATGTTTATGTTCATAATGAAGTAAAGACAAGTAAAATTTTATAACATTTTAAATATACGGAAAGTTATGTTTAACCAGAGGAAGCATTTTAATGGTTTTAGAATAATGGAAGTCTTTCAACTGAGTAGAAGTGTAGAGAGACCCTTTAAATAGCATTTTAAATATCATATTGAAATTAGCTTAGAAGAGATTTCATATGGTGTGACACAAAAATCAACATTAACTTTTCAAGTTGAACAAAATTTCTATTATATGAGGCTATTAAGCAATAAATTCCAGAACTGTAGAGTGTGGATATAAAATTTTGATCTCCTGGGACATCAGAGAAAAGCTATGTAAGGTTTCCTCATTCATTTTAAAAGGCTATGAGATTGTTTGGTGGAAGATATGAGGAAGGAAATTTGGGGAAACAGGGTGATCTTTTTTGGTGGGAAAAATGAGAAAAAAATACCTGCTTCGCTCTGTGAAGTGATAAAAATCAATGGCATCTTAACATGACTATTACATAAAATTCAGAGGCTTCTACAATTTCAAAGTGGTTTTAAATATTTGTAAATGGCTAGAGAGTGAAGATGTTTTATCTTTATTTTGAATTCAATGTAGTTGCTTAGTTCAGAGATATCAGGGTATAGAGTTACTCAGGGTGAGGATTCTATCCATTAACTATATTTTCAAAAAACTGATGGAAATTGTTAGGACCATTGCCCTAACCATTTTGCTGATATTAATGTATGGTTTTGCCCCTACCATATCTCCTAACTTCTTTCCTTTCTCTCTTTACGTTGTTTAGTCCTCAAGTTCTCTCTTTCCATTGGGTCAAGAGCCGGCATGACCTGCTAGCTATGCCACTGAAGCAAAGCACTCTGTACAAACGCATGGAAGGGTCTTACCAGCATTGTATCTCTTCAGCCATTCATCAAAGACTGCATCAGTGAAAGTATGCAGGAGGATGAAAATAGGATCATTTGGAGACAAATGGGTTTGCCCTCCAGTTCCATTCAGGAACAGATGGGCCAAGTTGTGAAGACTCCGAACAGCAGGGTCATACTTTCCTGTGGGATCACTGTAACCTAGATTTAAGCCAGGATGAGAGGAATAGAAAACAGTGCATGTATCTCATTATTTTTCAAGTCAACAGCAGGAATTATACTGGGGACCAATTTTTCCGAAGCTTGTCAAGCTAAATTTTGCATTAATAGAACAGCATTGCTCCTTTGTACCAATGGTTGATGACATTCCCTTGCTGTACTCAGAAACTAGAATACTGTTAAGCTAGTCATGTGACATTCTAAATGTAGTCAGCAGGTTAAAAATAATGACCTGCAAAGGATACCAGTCAAAATATATAGAACATTGTATTTTGACAGTTGTTCTACCTGGAAACTAAGTGGAACACTCTAGTTTTCACTAAAACTGCTGACACAATTGGGAGTACACCATTCTGATTGTCCTGCAACTTACCTATCCAGATGTTCCTTTTCATCCTTATTCTATTCCTTTTGGATGACTGTCAGCATGTTTATTTTTGGAGAATTATTTTGTGGGGAAATTAAAATTTTTTACGTCTCTGTATCTGTTTAAAACTTCTGAAAAACCTACTGTCCTGACATTTGTAGAACTTTTGATAAATACTTCTTTATACAGTGGTACCTTCTCTGTTCATGAACTTAGTTTGTTCCATGATTCTGGAAATGGTGGTCACATTCACATTCATTACCCGGTGGTGAGTTTGCAAACAACCTCAAAATTTTGCCAAATGTTTCTGTTTGTGAACGAAATTGTTCACAAAGAAAAGGCTTTGTGACCTTGGTACCACTATATTAGTGAGAAGCTCAGAATAGATACTGAGCAGACCACAAATACCAACAGAGCCTGGAATGCAGAATGGAGCTGTTAAGTGTGTGCAGTTGGCTTGAAGCAACATTGTGTAACAGCATCAGTCTATCTGTGCATCCATCCACCCAACCGTCCATCCATCCACCCACCCATCCATTCATTTTCATATATTTATTCCCTTATTTTTTGATTCTAGAAACACTTAAAGATTGCCTGCACTACACATGGCATACAGCTAAGCACTGTTCTTTTTATACATCCTGCCTGGAAGTCAGCATCAATTGTTTTGGAATTGTGCATTAGCATAACACAATCTGCAGATGTTTTAAAAGGTAGTTCTCACTTCCTTACTTTAGAAATATGGTTTAGGCAAAATATAATAATTATTTACTGAATCATATCCCAATAAGTATCTTTAAGCAGGACTGAAGAATCTATTACAAGGGAGTGGTCGGGGCATATCTAACACGTGCAAGGGTATATTTAAGCTAGAATTTAATAATAATATGATTATAGTTATGCATAATTGTATTCCTTTGAAAAGTTTATATATGTATCAATCATGATTTAAAGGTTTTTTTTTAAATTTTTTGGTGGAATCAGGGATTGAACTTAGACCCTTGCGCTTGCCAGAGAAGTGCTTATTCCACTGAGCCATCACCCCTGCCCTATGATTTTAAGTTCTAAGAAATAGTTTTGGTTTTTTGCTTTTGTACCAAGGATTGAACTTAGGAGCTTGTGCTTGCCAGCTGTCTCTCCAGCCCCCATATTTATATTTAAAGAGAGAAAGTTTGGATTTGAATCTGTACTGCTACTAAAGACCTGAAGGGTCTCTTGGGAATACTTTCACCTGCATGGATTTCATATTTGCTCCACTTTAAAATAGTATCAAAATGCCATTAAATATAAACAACCCAAATTGTAAATAATTAGATGCTAATTTGAATTTCCAAAAACTGTAGAAAGAATTACAGAATGATACAACCTTAATGTAACATGTACTCCAGCCAGGCTTTACAGAATGTCATCTGCTTATTTGGAATTTTTTATTGTAATGCTTTTTTAAAAAGTAAATTATTTTGTAACCATCTTGAATATCATTTGCCAATGTTAAACTTTGATATAGTTTTATATACTGGCCAGCTAGCTGCTGGAAATTTGAATTTAAGTAGTTTTTAAGTGCACAAGAGTAGGGAATAGGGGCCAGCAAGATAGCTCAGTGGACTAAGCACCTGCTTTGGAAAGTGCAGGGACCAGGGTGGCAGCCCCACTCCCTTGCGCATTGAGCCGGCGACGGAGTCCAGGCGTGGTGGTGTTATCCTGTAATCCCAGTGCTGGGGATGCTGAAAACAGGAGGATCACTACGAGTCTGAGCTGCGTAGTGAAATCCTGAACCAAATACATAAATGAAGAAGAAAAAAAAAAAAAAAAAAAGAGTAGGTCATAGTTTAGTTTCCAACACCTTCCCTTATAATAGCAGCATTCACGACCAGTTCATAGCAGGCAGCTTGATCCATACAACTCACAGGATCAACATGGTATTTAATTTTTTTTAAAGCTGTGATATTGGCTTCTTCATTTACTTTCATAAACAGCATTCCAAGGGACCCATCTCATTTACTTGCCTTCTACTGTGTTTCGGAAACTGTCTGTAGAATTGGAGTAGAAAGGAGGTGTGTCAAACACGCCCACTTCCAAGCACTGGGCAACGTCCTGCGGGGCGGGAAGCCGCTGGACCATGGGCCTGCCCACATTCCCGGCTGGGTTTCTCCTGATGGGTCCACCTTCAGTGCCTGCGAGAGTGGGGCGGGGTCAGACAAGCATAGCGTCTCCGTAGCTCTTCCTCTGCTTTCGAAAACATCGTGCCTAGCATGGGCACTGAGACGTAGGTCCTCCGGATAAGCAAATTTAAAAATGTACGCTTAGGAAAGTTAAAGAGAAAAAAGAAATCTAATTTTCTGTGGCTTACTGTTGTGAGTAAGTATGTGACACATAAGAAACAACTGGAGCAAAAAGTATCCTGGTAACAGATAAGGACCTTGGTAATTGTTGAGGCAGGATACACTTTCTCATGTGGTTGCATCGAAATAACAATTCAATGGAAAATTAAAATTTGTCAAAATGGTCTCACGAATTCCAGTCTGAAATCTGTATTTCCTTCATATATATATGAATATATATGTATATATATATATCAAATTACATATATATATAGTACTAAATACCATCTGTTTAAAGCTTTCACAGAATTTTAAAAAAATCCCTGAATTTCTATGAAAAGTTTTATGTACTTTAGTCTACACATCAGTTCTCACATTTTGCATCAATGTGATAAATACCGAAACTTCTTGAAGGGTAGTGATGGGAGCCTTAAGGGAGGGAGGTGGGAGGGACAGAGAGGGAGAGAGGGATAGAGGGG
>NW_004524620.1:6644190-6692163 GCF_000260255.1 Octodon degus | reverse complement strand
AGAGAGAGAGACAGAGAGACACAGAGACAGACAGAGACAGAGACAGAGACAAAAACAAGGAGAATTTCTAATCTGATGGGTCCAGAAAAATTTTCACAAAGAAAAAATTTACAAAGAACAAAGACATCTGAAGAATTGTGGAGAATTTCTATAGATAAAGTGGGATAAATTTTACAAGCAATTTTACATTTTGTGTATAAGAAATAAGAGTTAAGTTTTATTTATAAGAAAAATCCCAGGAGGCCTCCAGGGCACCTCAGCATCCTGGTGCAGTGCCTGGCATTAGAGCTGCTCAGTGTACATGGTCGTAGTTGAAAAGCAGTGCTGGCTGTAGAGTCTGACTGGCTCTGCTTTGTTTTTTCCAGAGCTAAGTGACACTGAATGGTCATAGCAGAACGTTGAGAAGGTAGACAAGAGCCACACGAGAAACTCAAGTTTTGAGGTCAGAAAGTCAGATTTAATTCATTGGGAAATGAGGAAAACTGAAGGCTTACGTTGGTGGGAGGAGAGGAGAGTGATTAGGCGTGTTTTGTAGCCCTCAGCCTCAGGGGTCTCTGGAGAGAAATCTGTGGCCTTAAAGGCAGATGCAAAATAACCCCCTGGGTAGGAAGAGAAGACCTTGTAGCTTCAACTCATTTTTGTTTACTTCCTTAAGCTTTCGATGTCATACAGTTCATAGTTCACATGATGATTATCACCTGATTGGTTAACATAATGAACCTTAATGCAATATATAAACAAATCGTATCTATTGGAACTATAAAGCACTGTGTATGTGGGTTGTTGGGGTGCACATTTATCAGAAACGGCCAATTCAAGCTGATGTTTTCAGGCCAGGATGGTGCTGCATGCTTGTTATCCCAGCACATGAGAGGCTGAGGCAGGAAGATCACCATGAGTTCAAAGCCAGCCTGGGCTACATGATGAGTTCAAGGTCTGCTTGGACTGCATAGAGAGACTCTGGTTCAAAAACAAAGCAAAATAAGCTGATGTTTTAAGGATTACTGCCTCGGGAGTTGTTGACAAATCATTAAAAAAGCATTACTTGTACTTAAAATGCTGCACCATAATTTGCCCTTGTAGAGTTTTGCAGTAGAAAATTCTGATAGTAAAGAAATTCGTTAAACTAGTTTAATTTTATGCCAGCTATTTTTAACTTTGTTTGCATGTGGACAGCCTCTGCTGTTGCACCTATTAATATCTTATGAATCACAGTTTTGTGGAATTTCCGCTTGTGGAAAGTCAGAATGTCTGAATAAGAAAATTGATTTGAGAAGTATTATGCTAAAAGAGCAGTGCTTTTGATGTGATTAATCAAATCTCATATTTTAGTGGCTGGCAGAATTTTAGATATTAATAATTCACTTTTCAATCTTGCAGTGAAGTACAACAAGCCAGCATGGAGAATTTATGAAAGGATTAATTTAAGGGTAAGTACATACGGGTCACCGGTAAATAGTGATCTGTGATTCTGCAGGCCTAGGTAAGATCTCCCAAGAGCAGAGAAAATAGGATTGCTGTGAGGCTCAAGTGAGATAACACAGCAGACATTTCAATATGAGACAAGGTATGTGTTCAATAAAAGGCTAATTTTAATTTTTCCTATCTTGCCTAACAAAGTGCTTGGTATTTGTACCTTGAACTGAGCAATCTTAAGAAAGATTATCAATGTGTCACAAAGCTATCCTTCTAAATTGTGATATGTACACATTAATTGACAAGGAAAGCTGATCAAAGAAAATACCTTCGCTTTTTGTCTTCCTTTCAATGTTACAATTGTGTATGCCCACTTAAATTTTGTGGTTTTTTTTTAATTTTAGTACAGGGTCTACAGGGTCTCACTACGTAGATTGGACTCGTAGTGATCTGTCTGTGTTCAGCCTCCCAAGCCCTGGGATTCCAGGCCGTGTCACCACGCCCAGTCTCAATCACCATCTCAGCGGGGCGGGGCTGGCTCAGCATGCCACTACGCTCTGCCTAAGCAGGCGCTTTCATCCACTGAGCTATTTGGCTGGCCCTAAGTTGTGGTTATTTTGGTGTCTAATCATTGATATGATTAGAAAATGTCTATAAAAGTTTAAAGCCCAAATACTTCAGCCTGGCCAGAAAAACACAGATGCAGAAATGTCTGAAGGGATCACAGCCCTTGGTTTCATCTGTCCAGCACAGGCGGGAACACATTTTTTTTCATACTAAACAATTACATTTTTTTCCTAAGTTTTATCACCTACAGTGAAAATGTTACAGGTGATCACATTCCTTATTTCTGTGTGTAGCACACGTGTTTCTAAATATTCTGCTTCTGGTGAAATGTCTCCATGTATCTACTTCTTTCTGAATTATTTAGAATACATTTACGTTTATAAAGGAACTAAAGATTTGATGCATGAATGTTGCAAAATATCATAGGAGCGGATAACAAAATACATTCCCATGGTTCTAGCTTTTATACAGAAGAGCAAATATTTAAAATATGCATAAAAACCTAAAGAAAAAATTAAGTGGAGTAAGGGCTTCTCATAACTAAGGCCTCGTAGTAAAAGCACAGAGACAGCATCATTGTCCAAGAAAGAAATAGAATCTCGGGAAGAGAGCCACGTAAAATCAGCTGGACCTGCAGGAAAGGCCTTCAGGCCAGGTAGGATGACGTAGCGCAGCCAGAACCTCTTGCTGATATAATAAACAAATCACATCTCTTACATTTATTTTGCAAGAACAAAAAGTCAGGTGCTGGCAGACATTGTCTGAGCAATGTTTTCCTTTTCTGAATGATTCCCCCAACACCATCTTCAGTTTTTTTTTTTTTTTAACTTTGACTAAATAAACACAAAGTCTTTTCTTTTCATTCCTTCCTTCCTAGTCCATCATCCCCAGAACACTTCCAGCTCTTTTTCATATTTCAGATTTTCCTGAGAAAGCCCTTCTATGAAATTCCAACTCTAGACGCATGACTACTAAGTACTGCTGAATATAAGAGGATTAATTTACACATCTAGGCATTTCTAAAATAAAGAATTCGGCAAAGCAGTGACCCATTTAAGCAAGAAGGCAGGCACTCTCTGGTTCCGAGGAGCCCTCGTACGTTGTCCTGCAGACAGCAGGCGCTCGGGGGGCGTCCGTGTAAGGATTCTTGCAGCTAATAACGACAGGTTTGACCCTCAAACATTCTAGCACGCAGGGCTTCCTGCCGCCTGTGCAAGCTCTTTATCTCACGTGGAGCTCCGACTGTGGGTTTTCCTTTGGCACTTACTGTTGCAGAGTGTTCCCAGAGTGTCGTAGTCTTCCAGGGATTCACAGAGCACTCGCCATTGAGAGAAGACGGAGTTGGGGCTTATGAGAGTCGGATCGAAGCTGCTCCTGGAGCCCATCAAGTCATCAGTGCAGACATCGCAGACGTTTTTCCCGGTTGCGAAATTCCAGTAGGGCAGGGAGAAGGCAGGCTCCTGCAGCATGTCCTAGACACAGAAACTTCGTTAGTTCTCTGGGGGTGGTCTGCTTCCGCTCTGCCTGCTGGCTGGGTTTGCTCTGTTGTTTCTACCGGGTCTCCCCAGTCCCCTAAGGAAGCAGTGAATAGCCTGTGTGCTACTTAGAAGTCCCTGAGACCCAGGACAGTGAAACTCAACTCAGTATTTCCTCAAATAATTTGAAAGGAAAAATTTATTACTGCCTTTTCTGTTTGTCAGGTAATTTCATTTCTCCTGGCTATATAGAAAAAAATCATCCATAAAAATATCCATCCCTTCACATTTATATTTTCCATTTCCTGTCTTTTGCTTGTTTGTTTTTCGCCATGCTGGGAATTGAACTCAGGACCTTGTGCATGTCAGGCAAGTGCTTATTCTATGAGCTCTCTACGCATCCCTTCCATCCCCTGTCTTTTATTTAAACATCGCTAACTCTTAGTGTGATGTCAGGTCCAACTTGGAAATGTGTATCCTGGAACAGTGCCTTCTGTTTCTGTTTTTTTAATTTTATTTAAATGGTTGTATTCAGTCAGGTTCTGGTTTGATGGCAGGGCTCATGGTCTCTCCCACTTTCTCTGCTTGGCGGTTGTTGGCTTAGACTCCTGCTGCAGACTCTAAACTAGAGCTCAGGTCTCTGCCTGAAATTCAGACAGGGAATGCTAAACAGGAGAAAGTTTTGGGTCTGTTCCATTTTAGACCAAAGACCCAACTTCCATTTGGTACTGATTTCACATTTTTAAAAAATGTTGCAGTCAAGGTCCCAACCTCAGAACATACTTTACTCTGTTACTTCCCATTTCTTTTGCCCTGAAAGGAGTTACAGTCAGAGGCGAGAGTGTAGTTAAGGCTGGTCTTGAACTCACTATGTGGCCCATACGGGCCTCAAATCCCCAGACAGCCTTCTGCCTCAGCCTCTCAAGCATTGGGTTCAGAGGTGTGATTCACGTGGAAGGATGCTGTTGCTTTGTTTCTTAAACATACAATACATCATGCCCTTTCACTGTTAATTCCTTTCTGGAACACATTTCCTGATCTGTGGCCATGTTACCGGGTCAGCAGCTTTGCAAGGCACCTCCAGTTACTGACAATCTCCACGGGTTTGTTGACCTCATTTAGAAGCCATTATTGGTGGTCCACACATATTAGTGGCAGCTTCCAAGGTATCATTAAGAAGCAGATTGTGCTTCAGTAGTGGACCACTGGGGACCAGAGCAAATCCAGATAGGGTTTCAGCGGTGCATTCTGTTTAGAATGGAATTTGTTGGCTGCCTTGTGCCTTAAAGAGGTGGAGGGTTGCACCAGCTGAGCGGAAGCCTTGGAAGACCTTCCACCAGCCTCTCACTAGGCGCATCCGTAGGGAGGGATGCGAAGATGTGCAGATCTAGAGTCAGCGAGTGAGGACAGGTTCACGCACACAAAAGCCACTGAGTGTCTTGTAACCAGAGCAATAAAATACGATGTGTGTGCTGCTAGAAGAATTCATCTAATCACACTCACACTGCATAAGGAAGACTACTTGCAAAGAAATGATTTATTCTGCAGTTTAGAGCATTTATTACCTCTCTTCTAACCAATTTTTCTTCTTGAGATAATGCTGCTGCAAGCATCCTGAAAGCCAATACATATGTCTAGACACCTTTTCTGTCTTCAGAAGTTTTTAGGTTAATTTTTAAAATTTTAACGAGGGGGGAGGAGCTTATGATTATTAAGTCCTGGAAGCAAGTTTAATTTATGAATTTCCTAGTTGAGATCTGATGTGTTTTGAGTGTATCTGCTTAAAAAATAAGCAGGAAATAGCTCTACTCAAAGTGAGGTTCACTTTATGATCCTGAAAAGCCAATTTCTTTTAATTAAAAGCAATATCTGATGGATGAATTTTTTTTAAAGAAACTACATATTTTTGGTGCACAACACGATGCTTATGCCTATTGATAATAAAATGACTATAATAGTCAAAAAAGTTAGCCATAATTTCATATAGTGATGTGCAGTCTTCAGATAGTGTATAGAAAAATGTGGCTTAACAAAAATATAACTATCAAAATGGAAAGGAACATTTGCTCATGTCTTAAACTCTAACCTGTGTTGGACGGAATCATCAGCTGTTAAGACGGGGTAGACCAGTTAGAAACAAAGGTGCAGAGCAGTTCGCTCCCTTCCCCCACCTTCGACCCTCAGCAGCACCCATTGGCTGTTCCTGCTTCCATTATCTTAAGAGAGCTGCAGAGTGAAGTCGCAGAAGCCTGAGAGATAGCTGCAACCTGCACGGCACAGAATTCCACTGGGGTTCTGTCAGGCTCCTAGAGCCAGAGTTGTCTGGCCTTTACATTCTAAAAGCCTGAGCTCTGGGCTCCCTTAGGCCCTTTTCCCCTTTTCTGTTGCTGCCTTCCCAGTGGTCTGTAATAAATAGGACTACTACTGGCCCATTCCGCTGTGACAGAGGCATAGCCTGTGTTTGGGGCTGGGCGGAGGAAGGGGTTCATGCACACTCACCAACCAGGAGAGGGCGTCTACTCATCTTTAACAAAGAAGGATCCACACAAAATGAATTTCCTTTGTTTTGAACTCCCTGGGGGTCTTTTAAAGTTAGGGACCAGGAGAGATTCCTAGTGCCTAACTCATGCCTAAGAATGTTTTAAATGGCTTTCTCTTCACTGATACTTCCTTCTCACTGTACAAGAAGGTCAAGTTTAGTTAATCAGCAAGTGATCAGTATGAGGTGAAAAATGGATATCAAAGGTACACTGAAGCATGAAAACGCTTTGTCTTCACATATTCTAATCATTTCAAACAGCAGCTAGCTGCAGTGACTTACAAATGGGTAGCACAACGTTGGCCATGGACTTGAAATTGAACTTTTTCATACATACCCGCATATCTTTCTCCAGCTGCAGGAGGTGATACCGATGCCAGGTGAGAAAGGCTGGTCCTTCATGAGAGAAATCCACTTCCCCAAAGCTTTCCTGCCCTGGCCCAAGGAAAGTCTTTTTGACAGAGTAGTAGTGTGTCCAGACAAAGTAGTTGTAGATGGAAATGTTCTCAAACTGTGGTGCGTTGCCATCTGGCCCCAGGACTTCTTCTGATCTCCTGATGGCAATGACATACTGGGGGTGCGGGGTGCGCTTAGCCATGTCCAGGGCCTGGACAAAGTGCTTCTGCTCCTCTGTGCTTAAGTCCAGAAGATTTCTTCTGACTTTAGGGGTGAAAAATTCAGGTATGAAAAGCGCTGCCTTACAAGGATGAGTAGAGAATGAACCCCCTGTGTCCTGCTCATCCATTAATGGCTACATATGTCTACGTTCAAACTGATTGTTAATCATTTTACAGGTTGGGCACCTTGTCTCTGAAATGCTTGGGACCAGACATGTTTCACATTTTGCAAATTTTTGTATTTTAAAATGCATAATGAGACTTCTTGATTAATTAAAAAAACTGATTTGTTTAATGGATGCCCTATTCACTTAGCCTGTTATTCGTACAACAAAATTAGACAGTAGAGGACTCTCCCCTTGTGGCATTGTGTCAAAATTTTAGAGCTCTGAGCATTTTGGATATTGGACATTTGGGTTAGGGAACTTCCACTTTAAAAATATTCCTAACTAAAGTCTTCTTCCAGCCTTTTCTCTTTCTTTCCCTCCGTACACATATCTAGCTTGTTGCTCTCTGTTATTTTTTAAAATTACATTTGTGTATTTCCAAGTCTTTCATGTGGATTTTATGAATCTGTGACCCTCTCATATTCATTTCTGCTCACTACTGACTTTTTTCTTGGAATTTCTGTTTTTTTTTAACATCATGAATCTTGCAAAAATCAAGTAGGGGTATAGCACAGTGACTAAGATCAGAGCTTTTTTTTTTTTTTTTTTATGAATGTGGGAACATTTTCTAAGCTCAGTATTTCATCTTTAAAATGTGAATATGTACAATACCTGCTTTGCAGAGTGATAAAAATCAGAGCACACCCATAAAAGCAACTGGGCAGGCCTTGATCATAGTAAAGACTAATTAACACTCTTCCACATTGTGAGTCCAGGGTCTGGCACGTAGAGAACGATCAAGTCGCATGGGCTGTTACTATTTAATGCTTTGATTTGCATAGGATGCTATCTCGACTGCAGGCTTAGACGCTCAGCTAAAATGCCTGAATTTGATCATCTTGGTGGCAAACTTCTTTGCTGACTATAGGGATAGTTGGAGAAGCTAAAAGATTAGCGCTCCACAGATCTCAGTGTGAACTCCAGGCGTACAAAGCATCAGATGTGTGGGATTAACCTTTCTGTACCTCATCTTTGGCAATTAGCATAGACACCTTAAGTTCCTCACAGTTCCTAGCATACAGCAACCCATTAATTGATCTTTTGAAGGGAATATTGTGGGTTTAAAGGTCTGGGCTTCAATTCCAACCCTGTACTAAGTGTCACATGTTTCTTAACCCGTCCTAGGCTCACTTTGCTCAACTGGGGAAATGGATATAATTTGCAGGCAATCTTTGAGCTAACAGGACCACCGGGCTGCAGGAGGCGCTTCGGTCCTCACCCAGGTCTGCGCACCAGTTCATACTACCCCTTACCTGTGAGAAGGCGCTGGTTGCAGGCCACTCCTGTCCACCCAGGGCGGCACGCCCCACAGTTGTACCCTGAGAAGTTGCCATTGCAGCGGCACGTCCTGTTGAAGAATCGCAGGGGCCACTCCTCCCGGTCGTCTCTGCCATCGTGTGGGTACTGGCGGCTGTGGGGTCTGGAGTCTGCGGTCACTGCGTCGCACCTGCCCCGCCCCGACGAAGAGCCACAGCGGTCAGTCCCCGGCCCGGCCAAGGGAGACAAATCCGGGCAGCACACAGCACTGCGCAAAGCCTCCACGGTGGCGCACTCGCGTGGAAACTGGGCCCGCACCTGCTGCAAGAGCAGCAGCGGGAAGAGCGCAGACCCCAGAGAGGGGCGTCTGCGGGCCCTCATTCTGCAGGGCGGAGGTCTGGTCTGCATCCTCTGCACGGGGGCGAGGGAGGCCGGTGGACGGAGACTCACCTGGCAAAGAAACAGCACAGAATTACACAAGGGTGTTTTTTAGTATTCTTAAAAAGTGTACAAGCTCTCTCAGCCTCCCTTCAAAATGAAATATCCATATGGAAAAAGACATTTTTAACAAATAATTATATGATAATAGTTCACTTTCAAAAGTGTGATAAGCACACTACCTCCATAATTAAATCCATTTCCTAGTAATTTAATTTTCTTCGCTTAAAATTTTTGTTTATATAATAATACTTATTGACCAAAAGCATTCGTTAGCAGTATTAACCAAGGTCTGAAAGAAGAACTGGGAGATTCCCAGCAAGCTGATTTTCTTAGTGGCCACTCTCCCTGCTGGTGGAGCTAGGGGCAGAGTTCTCTCACTCCAGTACCTTACATTCCCAAGAGCCTTGTCTGCTGGGCCGCCCTCGGAGCGGGCCGTTTTTATGCGCGCTTTGCATGATGTCAGACCTGTTAGTTTCAATGTGGGATTCTGCCTTGCAGCTGAAATTAAACCTGCTTGCTCGACGGGAGGGGCTCGTCCTCCAGCCCTCACTAATCCCTTCTCACATTAGTGAATTTTTCTGCCCTTTAACTACTTTGCCAGCACATGATTCCCTTCCCACTGGTTTCCTTGTGATGCTTAAAGTTTTAAGAAAAGGTCAGCAGTGCTAATGTGGAAAATAAGTTAGAGAAACTACAGCTCCTTTGTTTTTATTGTACAGTAGGATTTTTTTTTTGACGGTATCAGCATGAAACAGATTAATTACATTTTCTTAGTGATACAAAGAACAGGCACTACCTGTACATTACAAGAGCTTTTGATTGTGTTCTGTTTTTAAAAAAGATGCTGTCAGGGCTGACCAGACAGCACAGCTGACTAAAGTGCCTGCTTAGCCTTAGGCAGAGTGCAGGGGCCAGGGTTTGATCCCCTGGTGTGCCCATGCCAGTCCTGCCCCCTGGGTGTGCTGAGAAGGTAATTCAGACTGGGTGTGTTTGCCTACACCTATAATCCCAGAGTTTGGAGGCTGAAAGCAGGAGAACCACTATGAGCCTGATCTACATAGTGAGATCCTGTAGACCCTGCAAACTCTGCACTAAATACATAAAATGAAAAAATAAAACAAAAAAGTAAAAGAAGTGTTGTCATTTTAACAGCCTCTAAGAGGAACAGTTGTACAACATGAACCAGATCCAGTTTCACCAACCCACATAGCAATGGCCTGAGCTGGGTTCCTCCCCCACCCCCACCCCTGCCCTGAGGCTGGTGTCCGTTACCATGGCAACGCATCACAGAATCACTGATGGACTTGCTGTTTGGAACATGCCCACTACATGACTTCTGATGCCCACCTCTTCTGTATGCCGTAGCAGTATGGGTAAGGGCTATGTATAACTGGAGAGGAGCTTTCTCCTGAAGTTGAAGTTTATGCTTATGAAGTCACTCCTCAAGGGCAGGGTTTTGTACAAAGGTGATCAGGATCCATGGTTACTATTGGCTGTCTCTAGCTAATTCTACTAAGCCATAAAATTGACCAGAAGACCATCTAAGACAGTGAGTGTATGATTATTAACATAAAATATAGCTAAGCCTAGGCAAACCGAGAAAACAAGAAGAGTCTCCTATTTACAGCCCATGGTCTACACCATCACGTGATTTATTCCAACCATATTGAAGTTGGTTGCTAAGATATTGTTGGCCAATTCAAAGTTCATTCTCTTTTTAATTTTTTTGATCTGTTATGTATAAAATGTCTATTAATATGTTTCTTGGGATATTTCATACAATGTTTCTAAGAAACAGAAAAAATTTTGATTACTTATGCATAAAAGCAACTAGTTTTTCCAGCTAGATCTGCAGGGTATCAGTATCACAGAATTAGTATCTTTGCTCTACAAGAAGCCCACAATGATTAGAATTTTTTTTTTTTTTTTACTACTATGATATTGCTAAAGTGGATTGAAGTTGCTGCTGTGAAATGTTGAAGAAGTATTTTCTAGTCTTAATGAATGGCATTTTGATATACCATTGTGAGAATCCATTAAGATATATTTACCTGTTCTCCTGTGGTGAACATTTAGGTCTGTCTGTCTGTCTGTCTGTCTGTCTGTCTGCCTGCCTGCCTGCCTGCCTGCTTTCCTTCCTTCCTTCCCTCCTTTCTTCCTTCTTTTCTTCCTTTCTTCTTTCTCCTGCTCTCATGGACGATGCTGCTAGGAATCATGTTTAAACACTTATTAAGTGTATGTATGCATTTGCGCACGTTAAGTCTCTAGAGTGGACATTGCTGGTCATAGGGTTTGTGAATATTTACGGGGTGATTTTAAATTGTTGTCCAAGTGCTTTCCCAAACCTCATGTTCTAGAGTGTTTAAAAGTGTTTTCAATGTATAGTACATAAGAATTTATTTCATTTAAACTACTAATTTATCTTCGTTTATTGAAAAGAAAGATTTGTGTTATTATCAGTTTGTTATTCTTGTCAGAATCTTGTTGGCTTATATCTTGTACTCAGAGTAAATATTTGATAAAAATAATGCAGTGTAACAGCTATCATTATTATCTTATTATTTGGTGAAGATTACTTTTTAATTTATTTATTTTATTTATTTATTTATTTATTTATTTATTTTTTGCAGAACCAGGGATTGAACTCAGGCCCTTGTGCTTGCCAGGGAAGCACTTATTCCACCGAGCCATCTTCCTGGCCCTTGAAGATTACTTTTTATAAAATAAAAAAGATTTTATTACTAAAATGTTAAAAATTATATTGTTTCATTTCCATGCCAAAAAAAGCAACCGAAAATAAACTGTTGTCCAAAGTAGTTGTTTCATTTTATATTCCCACCATCATTATTAAAATTGCTTATTGATTCTCAACTTGTTAACTTATTATTATTAAACATAATTGACAGCTGTGTACAGAGTGGGCCTCTCTCGTCTTTAATTTTGCTTTCTGTGGTTTCAGTTACCTTTACTCAATTGTGTTCTAAAATAGTTAACGGCAAATTGCAAAAACAACTTACAAAGTTTGAATTGTGCGCTATTCTGGGGAGGAGATGAACACTCATGCTGCCTTCCTGGGGGAGGAATCACCCCTTTTTCTGACATATTCATGTCATTTATGCAGCTGGCTCATCAGTTCCTCAGCAGCCAGCTCAGTTTCCAGAGGTTATCGGATACTCCATGTGAGCACCTCAGCGCTTGTGTCTCCAAAACATTCCTTTACTTAATAGTGCCTCGAAGTGCAAATGGATTGAGGCTGGCAATGTGGATGTGCAAGACAAGCTGTAACTTCTTTTCTGTTTTGTTTAACTGAAAAGGTAGCACTCTTGATTAGCAGGAAAAGGAAACACGTTGTGTGTTGCAGTCAGTCGGTTCTAGGGTGAGTGCGAATAGGATAAACATCAGGAATGTGAAGCTGATGCTCTCAGGAGTCAAGCAGGCATCTTGGAATGTGTCTGTGTCCTTGATACCAGGACAGTAGCTGTGCTTCCTGGGCGTTTCTCCACTATGCAAATCATCATACTATTAATAACAATGGTTATATTTTTCATGAGTACTTCTAATACTTCTTGTTTTGTTTCCAGGTCTTCATTATTATCAATAGTAATTCTTTGATGAACTTTTAATCTCAGATTGTTTTTTTAGCTTATTTCTCACAGATTGTGGGGGGGGGAAAGGTAGGATTAAAAAACTACATTAACTCCCTTCTGTGGGAAGTACAGATCATCTTCTCTATTTGGAAAAGCAATAAGCAATATCCATTAATATGTAAAGTGAGATTTGACGCAGGTCCAGCATGTGAGTGGGATCACCTGGGCCCCGCCGGATCATTACTCAACCCAGGCCTGGTGTGTGAGTGAGAACCCTGGGCCTGCCCCATCCTCATTTGACCCAGAGCCCAGACCCAGGGTAAGGCCTGGTGTGGAACCCTGCAGTAGAACTTCCTGTAAAGACACTAGATGCAAGACCCACTAAGCTGATCCAAGAGCAGAACATCCTTGACAGAGTGGCACAGAGGGTTCACCTCCAAGGGCTGCAGCAGGAAGAAATGGAGCACAGCAACCAGACCCAAGCCACACACATGTGGATGAGTTTGAACTTGATAGATGCAGACTTAGTGCTAAGGTAATAACTCTACCAAAGCTCTACACCAAATGTCAGAAGGCAGTGCTATACAAAACAAAACAAAACAAAGAGAAGAAGCAAAATGCATCCTCCGGCCCTGAGCCCACCCAGAACAAATGCAGGAGACACTAGCATAGAATAAATTGGAAATCACACACCTGAAATCTCTGAACTAATAGCATTGGCAGTAAAGAAACAACTGCAGAAAGGCATAGAGGAAATCAGAGCAGAAATAATTTCTGAAGTAAAAAAAGAAATGATAACTATAATGAAAGAATTACTAAATGTTTCTAAAGAAGACATTGATAAAAAATAAAGGTGAATGGAAAAATGACGGAATCCTTGAATAAGCAATATAGAAAAGGAAAAGAATGTATGAAACAGATTCAAAGTGTGATATACAGGAAATTAAAATCTCAATCACAAACTGGCAAAAATGTTTGAATGAAAGTGAAAATAGACTTTCAGACCTTAAAGACACCGTTGCAACTAGTGAAAAAGTAAGAAAAGATCTAAAAACAACTAGGATGCAAGAAAAAAATAATTAAACATCTGCAAGACAGTGCAAAGATGAACAATGTAAGACTAATAGACATTAATGAGAAAGGAGTCAATACAAATGATATAAAAGGAATATGGACAGAAGTAATAGCAGAAAACTTCCCAAACATGGGGAAACAATCTCACACACTGGTAACGGAAGCATGTAGAACTTAAATAACAACAACCCAATTAAAAACACATCCAGACATATAATAATAATCAAGATCCAAGAAATTCAGCATGGGAACAGTACAATAATAGCTGCTAAAGAAAAGAAACAGATCACATTTAAAGGAAAACCCATCAGAATACCAGCCTATTTCTCTTCACAAACATCAAATCAAGAAAAGCATGGAGCAAAGTACTACAAGTCTTGTAAGAAAGCCAATTCCAACGCAGATTGATCTATCCTGCAAAACTCTCTTTCAAGTATGATGGAGACATGAAATACTTCCATGACAAAGAACAACTAAAGAATTTCATGATGACAAAGCGAAGCCTACCCAGACTACTAAAAAATGTTCTAGAGAGGGATCAAAATGACCACAACTCCGTGAATGAGAATGGAAAGAACCCACCACACAGGACAAATAATTAAATGCAGGAGAATAAGAGGTATACAAAAGGAGTCTTTCAGTTATTCTTTTGTATACAGCAACAAAATATTTCTGTAAGCATACTCTGCAAATGGACTTCTCCTGCACCCTACGGGTCATGATTCTATCTGGGTCTACAGGGTAGATATCAAGGAAATAGCAGGAGCTCAGTCACACAAGTGACACCTGGCCACCAGTAAGTGTCATGCTCACTGTCCAGGTCCACAACGTACAAGAACTTTGTGTGATATCCTATCGCCAAACTGTTAGAGGTGCTGGTCATTTATTTGCATTCCAGTATTTATCTTATGTTGTATTCTTAATAATTCTTTACTATCATGAATACTTTTTCTTAATTCAATTGTTTTGAAGCATTTAATTTTTAATTAATTGATATTTAATTTTCTGAATATTGCTTAATCTTAATTTTTGTTTTAAGATTTATACTGTATCTTTGACTTACAATCTACTTAAAAGACAAGTGTGGTATGACATTTTCTCCTAGTTTTAGAAACTTTAAAAAGCATATTTCCATTTTCCATTGACTTTATATTACTTCTTCCTTGTCTTTTTTTTTTTTTTAAAGTTTATTTATTTATTTATTTAGTGTGTGTGTGTGTGGCAAGCTCAGCCCACCAGGGGGCAGGGCTGGCTGGCATGTGGTGCTGGGGGATCGAACTGCGGTCCCTGTGCTTTGCAAAGCTTGTTCTAAGTAGGTGCTTTAGACCACTGAGCCATCTCACCAGCCCTTTCCTTGTCTTTTATACACACACACACACACACACACACACACACATATGCACTTACACATATACACATGAAAGAATATGTGTATAACCTGACATAAGATTGATACTGTTTTGTGAAAATCTTTAATGACCTTTTAATGGGTTCATCTAATATATTTTACATAATCCTGCATAACTATCATTTTGAGAGCTCTTAATTCTTTACCCAGGACCATATAGGAACTTCTCTTGCCTTTTGAATTATGCTCTTTATTATTTCTTATATGCTACATCTGGACATATTAGAATATTTCGAGTTTATATAACTGGAAAATATTTTACTTTTAGTTTTCAAAGTTACGTTTGCTAAGTATAAAATTCAAAGAGGACAGATCTTTTTTTTTTTCTTTAAGTCCTTTAAATTAATTAGTCTAATTTCTTACACAATTGGTTTTTTCTTCTCTTTCTAATGTGAAATTAAATGTTATTTAATTTTGATTTTCCATAGCTAATATTATTTATGCATATGCTTTAATGAGTTTTTTTTCTTTATAATAAGTTTTGGGCCATTTTATTTTTGTGTATCTTGTTGTGATTTTATTCAAATTTCTTGTGCAAAAGGTTCATTATTCTTGGAAATGTGGTTTATAAGTTCAACCAAATTCAGAGAGCTTAAATCTTTAAATATTTATTGCCTACCCCTTTCTACTTTGAGAATTCCTATTATATGAATGTAAGTTTCTTGATTTTGGCACAGAGTGAACTATTACATAACTGATCGGTAGATTCCTTCTTCTTCATTTTTATTTTGGACAATTTTTATTGTTATATTCATCTAAGTTTATAAATAATTTATTTACATTGTGTAATCTACCATTAAGCTCATGATATGTATTCATTTCAGAAATATTTCTCTAAAATTCACTCTGTTGGGGCCAGGGAAATGGCTCAGTAGAATAAGTGCTTCCCTGGCAAGCACAAGGGTCTGAGTTCAAGCCCCGGTTCTGAAAAAAAAAAAAAAAAAAATTTACTCTGTCTACATCTTATATCTTTCACATTTCAATATTTGTCTACAATTTTTAATATGCTATGTATTCATTGATTTTCAATAAAGTTATTGAAAAAATAAATATCTACATTGAGAAACTGGGTAATTATAGAAATTATTTCTGTTTAAGTGATAAAAGTTATCATTTAAAAGTAATATGCAGTATTGCAATTTGAATATGGTAAAATTGACATGCATTTTGTGAGGTACTCTAACATAACTACTTTATGAGAGTCACTTTTATTTTACAATTTATGAATTTCCTTATTTGTAATCTACATTGAATATTATAATCTACTCATGATATATATATATATATATATATATATATATATATATAGTACTTTAACAAATGATGGTTTAAATGATAACTTCACCAAATTTGGTAAAATTCTAGGATAAAAATGGCTTAGATTTAAGAATTGGATATTTGCCATTGTATTTTGGATGCTTAATTTTAAAACGCCTTGCTTGACCATGACCCCTTAGTTCAAATGGCATGGGTTTCCTGTTCATAACCATGATTTATTATCGATCTAATATGTGATATGTTTCTATGAGCAATATTAAAGCCCCTTTCTGGTGCCAGGGAGATGGTTCAGTAGAATAAGCACTTCCCTGGCAAGTGCAAGGGCCTGAGTTCAATCCCCAGTTCTGCAAAATAAATAAATAAATAAATAATAAATAAAATAAATAAATAAAAATAAAGCCCCTTCCCCCATGTCATTGTTTTTGGTTTGTCAAAGCAGTCTTAAATTTATCCACTACTTACATTTTTTTTCACTATGGAAGTTGTATAATATTACAGCAAAGTAGAATATAGATGAATTCATTTCTAATTTTAATACTTAATCAAGAACAACAAGTAATTACTGGGGACTGGGAGCTGAAACTACTGAGGTGAACAACTCTGAGCATTCTGTTTTACTTTCTTCATTGTATAAAGCTGTGTATTAGTTTTTATTTATAGTTCTATGTTTTGTAGTGGTAATTTTAGTCAACAATTTTATATCCCAATTTTTAATTAAATAAAAAATAAAATGCCCTGCTAATTCTGATGGATTCATATATTCATGGATCGCGATCTCAAGGCATGCTACTCATTCACTCAAGGCAAAGACAATTGAGAATAACAACAGGTAGAAAATTATATTTAGGTAGATTTTGTAGGTTTTTTTTTTTTCTTTGGCAGAACTGGGGATTGAGCTCAGGCTCTTGCACTTGCCAAATTTTGTAGTTTTGTAAATTATCATTTTATGCTCTTGAATAAAACTAGTAATGATATACAATAGATATAGGAACTGGGAAAAGGGAGTGAACTTATTCAAAAAGAAAGGGTTATGAGTTGAGGAGAAGAATTAATAGTATACTAATGATTTTTAGTGGGTTTTTGGGGCAGAACTGGGGATTGAACTCAGGCTGTTGCACTTACCAGGCAAGCACTTATTCTACTGAGCTATTTCCCCAGCCCCGTTTTTTTTAGTTTTGACAAATGTACCAAAGTAAAGTGTTTTAATGTTAGGGAAAGTGTGTGAAGGACGTTGGGATATTTTTCATGTTATATTTTCAACTTTCCTGTGATTCTAATTATTTCAAAGTGAAGTCTTTATTTCAAAGACAATCTTCTAACGTACACCTAAGCATGTGGATATAAATGCATACAGTACCATGCTATATTGAAAGAGAAAAAAGTAATCTACACATTGCATATTTGCGGTTGTCTAATTCCCACGGTTCTCTCAGAACATCTTCCTGTGTGCTGTATTTATGTCATGAAATATACCCACGTTGCTCTGTGAATGAGTGTCCTTGTTTCTCTGAATGTCAGTTCCTCATCTGAAGAACAGGTCAGCAGTCACCTGTTGTTGGGACAGTAAGCTCAGATACAAGTACCTCACAGATTGCAGATGACAATCAGCACCTACTTGTTTAAATAAATGAATCAAAGATGGTTATTTGAAAGAAGATGGAAACACTGAAACTAATACCCACTTGAGAACTATCTTAGAAGACTGAAATAAACTTTACATTGTTACTCATCCAATAATGTTCTAGCAGTCCTGCAAAACAAAAATTTCAAACAGTAAAGAAAGAGAAAGATCTCAACTGATCATGTTCTATTAATTGTGAAAACCTGGACATTAATCACTAGTAGAAAATCCTGCCATCAGTCTCCTACTTTCAGGTGCTGTTCTGTTTTGGGGCGGTTGGTACCTGGGACTGAACTCAGGATCTTGTGTTTGCCAGGCAGGCACTGTGCTGCTGAGCTATATTCCCTGCCCTCAGGTGTTTTACTAAAATAAGATTCTAAATCAAAGAACACAAAGAAATACATACTTACAAATTCCTTCTTTAGTCACAGAGGCAGTAGTTGAAATTTTGGAGTGGTGGGCCAGGCATAGTGGCCTACACCTGTAATCCTAGCACTTGGGAGACTGAGACAGGGGGGTCTTGTGAGTTTGAGATCAGCCTAGGCTACAAAGTAAGTGAGTTCAAGGCCAGCCTAAGCTGCACTGCAAGACTTCATCTCAAAAATACAGTAATTTTTTTGGAGTTGTTGAAATATCATAATCCAGCACAATATAGGCCAGAGGTGAATGTCAAAATCCATGTACAACAATCCTGAGTCTATTGAAGACATTATTGCTAATAATTTTTTGTTAAAAATTAAGTTTTACAGTGATTTTGTTTTATGATACGTCAATGAGTAAACACACAGCAATAATTGCATTGTTTATAGCATGAGGGAAGTAACACATTAAAAAGTAATAATTACTTATCAACAGATAATAAAAGGAATGTGCAAAGACCTTTCGATCAACAGTACTACTTAACTGCATAAGGTATATCTTAATATTGTTACTCTTTCTAGCGGGGGGGGGGGTGGGGTTTACCAGGAATCGAACTCAGGGCCTCACGCTTGCCAAGAAGACGCTACATTGCTGAAATTAATTCCTGGTTGGCTTACTCCTAAGCCAAAGAAATTGCATTAAAATTACTGGAAATAAGCCTGAAGAAAAGTAATTGGTGGAGAATTAAAAATTATGCTGTTCAGAAACATGCAGGTTGGCAGCCTAGTTATAAGTTTAACTAGTAAACACTACCCGTGTGCTTGACTTAAACCCACAGTTGGTGCATAACTCATATCTCAAAAAAAAAAAAAAAAAAAGGAATGGTCCCCTCTTTCTTTTTTGAAGTCTTATAATTGTCATCTATGAAATAATTAATTGAACATCTAAATGATAAAGAGCAGGAATTCAGATTAATTTGATGAGATGCAGCACTTCAGAAACATGTGCCTTTTTGCAAGAAAATTGCTAATGAATGTTAATAACTTCCATGACAATTTGTAGTGAACGATACCAGCTATATTAATTTCCTATCGGATTACATGTTATGCAATTATATACTTAGTAGTACTAAGCTTTGATTAATAGCTAGAACTCCTCAGGCACTGAGCAACTGAAAGTCACCTGCCCAGCCAGTCATGTGTTTTCACCTCATGGGGAAGCTTAATTCAGAGAAAGCAGAGGGAAAGGAAGGCCTGTGTTTCTGTGTCACTGAGCACAGCCGAGCACAACATTTCTATTTCAGAGAAGAATATTTTGCAGAGGTCTTAAAGAACGTGCTTTCTGACAAATTGGGCTTTTAGGTTCTTTTCTTTTCTTTTTTTTTTTTTTTTCAGAACCGGGGATTGAACTCAGATCCTTGCATTTGCCAGTCAAGCGCTTATCCTACTGAGCCATCTCCCCGGCCCCATGGGCTTTTAGTTTCTTAACTGAGCTTTCAAAACTCAACGTCGAGGCGCTCGGTCATTGCTGCTTTAGTCCTGAGTCCACTCAGTACGCTTACCTGGCCGGGTTTTCTTGGCCTGGGCAGAGCCAGAAGTTGCACGGTGCCCGAGCAGGTGAAGAAGGTGGGAGAAACGCGCAGCCGTGTGTGTCACGGTCCCTTCTGCTGGGCGGACCCGGGCAGCCGCGCGCCCTGGGTTTTTTTTTTTTTATGATCACGCCTCCTCAAGACACTCATAAAAGAAGCCTGCCAGAGCTGCTTCAGAAAGTGACAAGAGTCACCGGACAGGAGTGCGCAGTGAGCGGAACAGCATTTCTACAACAAGGAGGGGGACCGAGAGCAGGGGTGCGGGGGAGAGGACAGGCAAAGGCACTGAGAACAGAACCAGAGGTGTTTCGAGCCCCACAGCAGACGTAATCATTACGTCCTGGGAACACGTATGAACAAAAAACCAAACAGTGAGGGGAACTTTAGAAAGAGTTTAAAAGAAACGTGCATTTCACTCTAATCCTTTTTTTTTTTTTTTTGTATTTAGGACAGGGTGTACAGGGTCTCACTGCATAGATCGGGCTCGTAGTGATCCTCCTGTTTACAGCCTCCCAAGAGCTGGGATTACAGGCGAGTGCCACTACGCGCAGTCTCAACCTCTGGCTCAGTGCGTCCTGGGGCGGGGCCGGCATGGCCGACCTGGGGATCAAACCCTCGGCCCCTGCGTCTGCTTAAACAGGCACTTTAATCTGCTGAGCTATTTGGTCTGCCCTTCTAAGACATCCTAAAAAATTTAATCAGTCACTGAAATTTTGATTATTGCTTATACATCAATGATATAGACACAAATAATGTTTTAATTTCTCTTACAATATCTATAACAAAAGACATAAGGATGAGAAATTTTACTAGCAAATAGATATTTATGAAGTCAGGATTCTACAGTAAAGGGTCAGTGTATACTGAATGACTACTAAACCATTTTAAAAAATTACTTTAAAATTGAATGTGTAGGATGTAATGTAGTTTAATTTATAATAGTCATACATTATGTAATGCACACTAGTTATATAAAATGTGATATGCAATTATTCATGCTATGTGATGCATATTTATATATTGCATATTTATGTACAAGTACACATATGCATAGCTTTTGGAAGTAGCTGCTTTACTCATTGTCTTAAGTTCTGGAAGCAATTCTCTTCCTACAATGGGATATGTGTAAAAACAGATACTGAGGCTGATTTCTGAAACACTGATCTAGAGCCAAGGGAGACTCGCGCAGCGCAGTCACACTCTGCGCGTCTGTCCTTGCGGCCGAGGTGAGCGTGAGCAGGCCACTCGCTCTTCTCCCTGGTCATCATGGTGGCACATGCAACATGGAACTGCGACTGCTTCGACTCTTAAAATTCTGGTTGCAGCCCTGCACCTCAGACTCGTGCGAGACTACCCTAACCGTAAGGCCATCGTGCGGGGGTTGTCTGCTGGGGGTGCTGCCATGGCGACTGCTCCCGGCTGAAGGAGAAGACTCAGGCTCCTCCCACTTCGTGAACCTTCCGTCTTCAGACCTGGCTTTTGCAGGTACCTCTACATTTTGGCATCAAGGTAGCGAGGGAGGAAGGAGTGTGGAGAATTAGTCTGCGGAAGGTGTTTTAGAGCTCAGATCGCAAAGCAGCTGACATCGCTTCCCTGAATGTACCTGCTCCTCCGGCTCTGCGGTACTACACCAACGTGCGGAAGTAAGTCTGGGTTTGGGCCGAGGAACAAGAGGGAGTAAGTTTGATGATTCCACAGTAATCTCTACTCACCAACTCTTGGGTATCAGAAAGCTCCGATGTAGCCCATCATCTATCTGTTGTCTATATAATCCATCTTGTAGAAGTAGGCCTAATCATATCTGTACGATCTAGATTTCAGTACCGCTTCTGTCATCTTGCCTGCTTTTCAGTTACCACGTGGCCACATTACTCTTCGGATTGTCACACACACAATTAATTTAAGAGTTAAAATTCCTCACATGTTCCTCAGTGTGTTGGCTATAAAGTAAGACAACCACCTGCCTCCCTCCTCAGGGAGTCTCTATCTAGCGGGGCATGCAAAATTATGTTTTCCAAAATATTTTTTCAGAAATCGCTGATAATGGCTGTAAGGGAAATGGAATTTTAATAAAGAATCACCCATCAGAGAAGCCCTGTGCCCTTATTCAGGCTGGTGCATGAAGGCAATGTGGCACTGACGATGGAAAATCACCGTGCTGCCGTGACATGTGACAGTGTTCTGCCCTTGAGCTTCCTGGAGTGCACTTCCCAGGTCTGTGCTGTCATTAGAAACAGCACTTGGCTGGCCAGATAGCTCAGCAGATTAAAGCATCTGCTTAGGCTGATGCAGGGAGCGGCGTTCAATCCACAGAACGCCATGCGGGCCCTTCCCCTGGGGCACACTAAGTCGGCAACTGAGACTGGGCATGATGGTGCACGACTGTAATCTTAGTGCTTGGGAGGCTGAAAACAGGAGACTCACTATGAATTTGACCTGTGTATTGACCATGGTTCAATCCCCAGCTCCACCTGCCTTACCAGACCCGCCCTTCAGGCAGCCTGTGCCATCAAGGAAAAAAAAATCCTTCTGCTCTGTGTAGTGAGACCCTGTGGACTATATACTAAATACATTAAAACAAACAAACAAACAAACAAACAAACGCACAGCACAAACTGCCTTAATGGTCTCAAGATAGCTGCTAATACTGGGAAAGAATCAGAGAAGGAGGTAAGAACACCAGCAGCCCATAAGGCTGAGGAGCTGACTAGAAAGCACAGCTAAAATGTAAGCCACGACCACTTTTGTACAGTTTTAGAATTATAGGGCTGGAGGGGCCAGAGGCTTTCTAACTGCCCGAGGCCAATTACTATTTCTTAGTAATTCTTTACTAAACAAGGAGCTCAGAGACTGGTGGGATTTCTTAGGGTTATCAAAATCACATTTCCTATTTAATAACGTCACTGATCCCTGTTCATAAATAATGCAGTGACAAGCAGCGGAAGAGTCACAGAAGTCTGGGGCAGTCCCACTACGACTGCCGGGCAGATGTTTCTGTCAAGTTTAGTAGTGTCTTCACAAGCATTGCTTTTAGTCCTTTTGGCTGACAGTTGGTAAGTTTTTCAAAGTATGGACTTGTAGGAGCTAGTAGGTGGGCTACTGCCAGGGCAACGCAGTAGGCAGGTGGCGGAGCAGGAAGACTTGCTGACAGGCAGGATCTGCAGGTGCTGCCGAAGCAGAGGTGGGGTGGGACATTCGAGACATTCAGGAGCGTGTTGGCTGCTCTATCAAAGGATTTTCTAAGGACATTCTTAACCCTATCATCTCGTTTGCAAAAACAACTCCATTAAGAAGAGAACTGATCTAAAGCCCGAATAACATAAGCCACTTTTTGTTTTGTGATACTAGGATCAAACTGAGGACCTTGCACATGCCAGGCTGTTGCTCATGCTGCTGAGCTACCTTTCCAGCCTAGATCACATTCTTAATTCAAATTGCAGTGAATTATTGTATATCTGTTAGAATCTTGTGTGTAAAATGATCACATCGAATGCTTTTGATGTGAAGTCTTTGAAATTCTGCAGAAGGTTGAAATTTTTAACACAGACTTTACCTCAAAAATAATAAGACTTGGAACATGCAGATGAAAAAGTGAAGTGCTGAAGAGATTTATTGTAGCCAGTGTCAAACACTCATAAAATGGATAAAGCCCCTCTGTAGTAATATACCAAGGTGTGTAAGCTGGTTTGACTGTATTTCAAATAAATTTTCTTTTGCAAATGAACCAGCTTATTGCAATTTTCTATATTATACTGGTGGAAAGTTTTAGCTGTAGAAAACTAAAATAAGGGGGTACAGAGAAAAGAAACAATTTTGGGTGCTGATGGACTTTGAGTCCCTGTGTGATTATGGCTATTATTTTTTTATTAGCAGCTTTGACACATTTAGCAATGCTATCAGCTCTTCCTTTTCTCTCTGTCTGCGTCCATCCACACTCATCCTCTGAATTCTGGACCCTGAAACCCACCATGCCTGAGGGACCTCTGTACCATCTTGTCATGTACATTTAGGCAAGAAAACAGAGATCTTTCACATTCACATTGTCTCTTTCTTTTTTAAGTAAACTTTCAGAAGTCAGGGAATAGTGTGAACTTCATCCCCTTTCGTGTCATCTCTGAAACCAAATGTCACTAACGCCTGTCCCTAAGACTGCTGCTGCTTCTCTTCTCTACTTAGCAGTCTGCTGTGAAGAACAGGCATTAGGACGTAAACCCCAAAGGGAGAGAGTGGGGAGGTCAGCCCGGAAGTCTAGGGAGGGACAGAGGTCAGCGGAGAGAGAGAATTGAGAGATGCTGCCACGGAGGAGGCTCAGGGTTCCCATCTTGGGCGGATGGCATCAGCGGATGGACTGGAGGAGGTGTTCCCAGCCGCAGCGACCTGAGCACTCTGATATTTGGGAGCTGTGGTGGCTTAGCTAATGGCCAACTGCAGCACCCAGCTGAACTGCGCCAGCGCGGATCTGGATATGGATGGCCCACCTGAGGACTGTGGCCAGCACAGGAAGAGAATACAGGGGACGATGGTGTGCTGTGATCCTTCTGGAGAGCCTGTCTCACTGGCTTTCCTGCCATGAGCTCAGCTGTTCTCATCATCAGAGGAGTTGGGTGTCACTAAGGCTGGTCATAGTTATATTCCAGTTCTTACCTGGAGTGTCACTTCCTGGCTGCAGTGCAGGTCCCTTGGCCTGCTAGCACAGATCTTTCATCTGCCTGGTGCAGACTTTCTAGCTTCCACTAGTGACTTTCGGGCTTTTCCTTGATACAGACGTACATGAGACATTGTCCTGGGCACCCGGCCTTCAGCTGGCCTCCTGCTGGTGTTGCTGTGGGATCGAGGCCCTTGGCTGGATCCTTTGAGTCTCCAGTGTGTGGACAGATCTCCCTACTCTTCAGCATTTGACTCTGAGTGAATATCATAATAAAATATAATCTATAAATTATGTAACACATAGTCAATCTATTTCTTTGCAGACCCTAACTATGATAGTAACTATCAATAAAATTTAAATTTAGCAGGTAAGTAAAATAAATTCTATCTTTAACTAAAAGTCTTACCAGTTAAGACTTTCACTTCAGGGCTGCCTGGCTTTGCCCTTTCACATTAAATTGAAAACAGCTGGATATCCAGAGTATTTGTAATACAAAAACTATGCTTTTTTTTTTCTTCTGCAAAGATCAGTATGAAAGGGTGGGTAGGAAGCAGAATTCTTCATGCAGAAATGCATAAGTATGGAGAAAAGTGGGAAAAATTGCACTGGTTTTCTTCTGGGTCACACAGAGAGAGCAGTTAGTAATAGATACAGACACTCTTCATTGTAAGAGTTGTCTTGTTTATTCACACCCATTATTCTCAGCTCTGGCAAAAAGCATCTGTCAATGTCAGCAGTGATTTCTTTGTAAAATATGAATAAAAGTCTTAAACGTGATTATATGTAGGAAAAAGAACTATCTTCATTAGGGAGTGACCCATTGTTACTGTTTCTTTTATGTCTTTCATGGATTTATTAATTTCTAATTTTCAGTTTGCGTTTTTCTCATCTTACACTTTTTTGTTGTTTAGACTGTTGTTAGCAAAGGGATGCTGGCTTAACATTTCACCAGGAGCCTTTGATCTCTGTGCACCAACCCCCCACAACTCAATCATACTGAAAAAGTGCAATAATGAAAGCCGATGTGCAACACATCTTTGATATCAACTTCTTTTACATCAACTCTCTAAGGCAGTTATTCATAGTCATAGAGACTCGGAAAACTAAAATGATCTCCGACATTTGTCTACCCAGAAAAAAGCCAACTAGGATTGAATGTGTTTTCTCGGCCTAGTTTCCAGCATTGCTTCTGCCTCGTGACAGCTGTACATGTGTTACTGAAGGTTGAAATGAGAAGGCTAGCTAACGGGGGGATACGGGGCGGGGCAGGCAGGGAGGGCGTTAGGAAGAGCTGTCAGATGGATGCTGAAGGTACTTTGAGACAAATATTTTATGTATGAGGGTGTTAATGTCTTGAACTAGCAATTATGGACAAAACAGACTATTATCTTTGATTAGCAAGTTCCTTTTCGAACCCTATGTTAATATTGCAGATACTATTTCAGTGTCCTTTTAGTCAGCGGTCATTATTAAATTTTATTTTGAGATGAACTCTGCTAGTGTTTATTTTCTTATGCAGAATTGTAAGTAGGTCAGTAAAAGTAGAGCTCTTTCTTTCTGAAGTGTTCAATGATTTTTTTCCAACATACATACGAGGTTTAAATAAACAAAACAGGAACCTGATGAGAAAGAAAATGAAATCCAGATACTAATCAGTAGGAAAGATCAAAAGGAGAATAAAGAAAACTTTCCCTTTGAATATATGAAGAAGTCACCTAGTTACAAAATAATTTATGTTCTCTATCTACGGAATGTATATACTAAGCATTCTTATAGTTATTTAGAACCCTAAATTAAAAAAAAAACAACCAAAATCCTGACAATACTAGGCACTATCATCACCACAGTTTATTATTTTAAACTATAATGTGATATATGATATTTTATCTGAAAAATTAAGAATCTTAGCCAAGAATTTGCAAGCTTTCCTTTGATTTGCTGGTCAGAACTCAGCTGCATGAGATTTAGCTTTCCAGAATAAGTATTACATACATGGGGCAACAACGACAGAAACCAAACAGAAAGCAAAAGCCTCGCTATTCCTCCATGTCCGTCTTCTGAAGAGGGACTTGCAGTCAAAGAAATTAAAAGAAAAGTGTAATTGGCATGGCATATAGTGATTTTTATCATAAGCATTTTAAGCTTTAGAAAGCAATCTATTATTTTGACTAAGGGCACAGAAGGTTCTGGAGCTTGGCTGGCTAACCCAGGGACGCAGGGCCCGGGAAGGCTGCGGAAAGCAGCTCACGTCTCGGTGTCCAGGAAGGGAGCAAGCGGGGAGTCAGGGAGGGAGATAAGCCCGCCTGGAGCCAGGCCCCATCTCCTAAACCAGTCCAGGAATCCCGTAATCCGGTTGCCATCCCCAAGCCCTGCCTCTGACTACCTGAGGCTTTGGGGCCCATTCCAGACAGAAACCAAAACAGACAAGAACTTGGGCTGGTCCCCACTGGTGGAACTGGCTCGTGCTTTCCAATCATTTCTTCCGCGGGGCGATGGATCACCCACAGAATCTGTCAGTCGGGTCTAGAGTGTGGGGGACTCACACTCCAGAGACCCCAGTTTTGGAGGTGGGGTCGGGCAGTGTCTGTGCACCCCTGCGCTTACTCCGATCGCCTTTGTGCAGGCGTGACGGGCTCTCAGGGGTGCTATTTGCCCCGGGACAGGAGCAGCTCAGCCTCCACGGACCTCTGCAAGGCAGACCCCGGGCTCCCCCACTTCAAAGTCCCGCGAGAACGAACTCCTTTCATGCCCCCTGCGCCAGCTGCTGCTGTTTCACACTACCCATCCACCCTGCCAAGATGCTCCCAGAAGTCGGGGGTGAGGCTCTCCAGGAGTCAGAGTCACAGACAACGTGGGCGTTTTTCTGAGCGTAGGAAGGAAACATCACATCCGGCTCCAGCTCTGCTCAGGTGCATCTCCTTGCTATACAGAGCGCGAAGCGTTGCACGCAGCTTCTGCGATGTCTTCCCGATCCGATGCTGTCCAAATCTGGAGAGATGGGATGGGGTTCAGTAGTCCCATCGTCGCTCACTTGGTCACCTCACTGCTCGGGCTGCCTGCCTGTCCCCCAGCAGTGTCAAGGCTCACAAGTTCTGCTGAGATTTTCCTTCAACTACTGCATGAAAGGGAAGTTCTCCCTCTCACTGAGCAGCAGTTCTTTCTGCGCTGAAGTGCATCGCTTCTGTTGGCTAATTTATCTTTCTTAATACCAGTATTTCATTTCCTTGTCTGTAGCACCCTAAAGATGCAGCTCCACGACTTCTATGATACCCCCACTTCCTCATAAAGCCACTTATCTGTTTTTCTGGATACATATTCTTGAGCAACTTGTGAGTGCAGACTGCTTCCAGGTCATTTCTGAAAATCAAATTTCAGTGGAACCAAATAACTTTATTATTATTATTATTAATTTTGTAGGATCTCATTGTGCAGTTCAGACTCCTAGTGAGCATCTTATTTTCAGCCTCCCCAGCGCTGGGGTTACAGGAGTGTGCCCCAGCTCAGCGCTCTCAGGGATGGGTACCGGGAATCAAACTCCAGTCTGTACTCTTGCCTGAGCAGGTGCTTAGACTGCTGAACTATCTCACCGGCTTTCAAGTAACTGTTAAAGTGTATTATTATAGTATTATTATAATCATTCTGTTTTATATTGTTGTTACTCCCTTACCATGCCTAATTTATACATTAAAATTAATCATAGTTATGCACATATAGGTACAAGCAGTATACACATAGAGGTGTGTACTGTCCGCGGATTCAGGCATCGGTCAGCGATCCCAACACAAGCCATCTGCCAATAAAGAGAGACAACTGTGCTAAGAGTAGTCAGAACCAACAGAAACAGTGGCAGTTTCTAGTGCCTGGAGAGGGAAGGAGGATGCGGAATTATTCTGTCAGTGGTGTGGAGTTTCTATCTTGCAAGACAAAATAGTCCTGAAAAGGGACAGTGGTGATTATGTAAAAGGATAAGCGTACTGAATTCTACTAAGCTGCATACCTAAACCTGGCTGAGACAGCAAAACTCATATATGTGCTTAACTATAATAAAGAATATAATGGGAGAAAGGATGAAAATACAGCAATGTTCAGACTCGCTTTCTGGAGAGGTAAAACAACTTAAATAACTAATAAAAGGTACTTTGTTATAAAATTACTATTTGAAGCTAATGGGGCCTGGGATATATAGCTCAGTGGCATAAGCGCCTTCCTGGGGAGTGCAAGCTCCCTAGTTCAATTGCTGATACAAAAAAGAAAAAAAAAGAAAAAAGAAATTTGAAGTTATGATAATGTTGCTGGATAAAACACACAGATCATAAATACATTTGTATTTCAGATAAATAACAACTAACTTTCAGTAGTGTGAAAAATATACTGAACTTTTTTTCATTTTTATTGATACTGTACTGTATTTAGGAGTTGTGCATGTTTATTGTTAAACCTGATAAACTTTAAGAGACTTTCAAAGTACTTACTCTGAGTATAAAAATAATTGTTTTCTTTTTATTCTTACTATTTTTTTCTTTTGAATTTCTTACAACTTTTATGTTGTTTTGTTCTGTTTTTTTTTCTTTGTAACAATCTTGCATGTTTATATCTGGTAACTTAAACAACTAATCTGAAGATAACATCATGCAGTACAGCAACGTTGTTGAATTCCTATTACTTTGTTTAGTGAAATTTTGTATCATTTCTCATGCTGTTTTTTTTTCCATATTACCATTTTGTATTCTTTAAAAAATAAATAAAATGGCAAACATTTCAAAGAAAAAAATAATTACAAGTATATCACATATTCTGAAGAACCTTTTCTTTTAATTGCAGAAAAGGACATATATTGAGTCAGGTTGTAACATTTTTGTCTGTGTGGATTTAAAGCTTTAAGTGAGAAAGTCAAGTTTCCTTTCTGGTTACGCAAATTGGAAAAGATTTGAGCCATTTATTTAAATGCTTCTCAGACTAATGGACTAATTGATTACCCAACTTCACAGAAGCAGGAAGCCACAGGAGAATTATTGTACTGTTTTTTAAACTCTTGATGCATAGTAGGAATTATTCAGTCACATAATTAGGAAAACTTGGGAACGCTTGTGATTCCTTAGTGACCTGCTGCGAGATTCTTCATATGACTTTCTGAGTAAGATCATGCTTTCAGAAAGAAATAGCTTGCATTCCACTCTTCTCCTTTCATTATAACTCATGATCCTGGAACGGACCCAATGTTTTGAGATCGAAATGCAGCCTTTGGGCAGTTAAGCATCTCCAAGGCTGGCCAAGTCATCCTGCTTCTGTTGAACAGCAGCAAGAGCCACGACCTTCTGTGTCTGCCAGCACCCTTCCGGCTAACTTGCAATCCTCCTGTGTGTAGAAGGCCCAGCAGAGGCTGAGAGAAGGTCTTGCAAGGACAGGTGAAATGTACCCCCGTTCTCAAGGAGATCAAATAATTAGAGAGTGACACATGATATTAACTGATGAAAGGGCAGTGGGTGATAAACAAAATGGGAAAATGGATCATGACATTAATTTTGATTAGTGACATGTGTTAGTTATTTTATTCAGCAAATTATTAATTGTGTAAGAGTCAGACAGTGTGAACACAAAGGGAATGTGAACATGCATAATGCAAAAGCGCTTCTGGCTTCCAAAATTTACATTTCAGTTAAAGGAAAAGAACACACACACACACACACACACACACACACACACACACACACAGCCACAGCCACAAATAGACACCTGAGTATAAAATAACAGCTACAATATTACATATTGTCTTGGCACACACCTGAAATGCCAACCCTGCAGGCCTAATGCAGGAAAATTGCAAGTCTGAGCCCAGCCTGGGAAACTTATTGATTTACCAAGACCCTGTGTCAAAAAGAAAAAAAATGCTGAGGTTATAGGTTAGTGGGTTCATTCTCCAGTACTATAAGAAACAGACAAAAAAAATCAAAACTTACTAGTTGTGACAAGTGAGTTGCAGGCAACTGACAGAGGATGACACAGAAGGCAGAGGGGACGTTGGGAAACCTATTTTATTTTTAATGAGGTCAGGAAGGCCTTTGTGAAGTTGTGATATTTAAAGTAAAATGTGTGAAAACACTGCTTAAGATAGGATACATTAAATTAAAAAAGTTTGTAACGCAGATAATTTCTTTTTATCATTCCCCTTCTTGCTATAGAGAGAAGAAATATTTCTTCGACTTCCTCAGCTCACTGTAGGGTGCTCCCTGGGTAGTGACAGCTGCGAATCTCCAACTGTGTTACTGAAACACCGGGACACCTTGCTGTCATTTGGTGAACGGCTGCATCCCAGAGTTCAGCTTGCTAAGGTTCTCGCTCAGGTCCACCCTGTCTCCTCTGACCAGTCTGCAGGGCTAAGGGCAAGTGCTGTCAGGGACTTTCAAGACCCTGCCCTTCGTATCTCTTCACCTGAGCAGTGCATCGTGGGCCTGATATGAAATAGGTTGAACATCTTCCTAGGTCTTATCTAATGGCTCTAAGTACTAATGAGATATCTTGGCCAGCCCATTCAGAGCAGACCCCTCAGGCTCCAAAATGAACAAATAGAAAGACCCTCAGGCACGTGCACTTCCTACAATCAGACACTGCCAGTAGAGAAGGAGCCCTGGCGCTGTTTCCTTGGAGACATAAACAACAAAATTTCACCTTCCTTTACCTGTCTATAAATACTTTTATGCCTCTGGTTCTTTGTTTTCAAAGCTGTCTGTATCACTTTGACTGTTTCCAAAATATGTATTATTATGTTTTATTTTTTCTAATTTAATAATATATATTTTAAAATGAAATTTACATTAAGAGAACTCAGAAAGCATTGTGTGTGATTTGCAATTGACTTGTTACCAGAATTTTCAGGCGGCTTTAGAATAATGCAATGCTCTAACGGAGAAATTATAAAATGTGTCACACTGTTGAAATGATAGCTTATATATTTTTCTTTGTTTCACTTTTCTCTCCCATATGAGTGAGCTGGACTTGGGAGTATTTACCTTAAAGAAGGACAAATTTAAGTAATTTTTGGGAAATGGATGTACCTTGAGATCATAATAAGTGAAATAAGTCAGACATAGAAGATTAAATATTACATACTTTGTCTTATATGAGAAATTCCAAGTATAAAAACTCAAAGGCTGAAATAAAACATAGATAGTAGGAACCTCGGAGGAGAACTTTGAGGAGACAGAAAGGAATCTGGAGGTGGTGAAGATGGGAGGGAGAGGGCGGGGCAGGGGACCGCAAAGCATGACGGTGTGCTGTGCCGCGCACTCCTGCTGGGGGTGTCCATAATGTGTCTGAAGTTTCTCAGTCCTTCTCCTTATCCTCTGTACTAGCTCCTCTTGGTGAAAAATTTTCCTGGCTATTTTCACAATTATCCTGTTGATTTTATTATTTGGCTTATGCAAAATCCTTTCAAGACTAGCCTGGAATACAAGGTGAGATCCTGTCTCAAAAATACAAAACAAAACAAAACAAAACAAAACAAAACAAAACAAAAAAATGAAAGAAAGGAAGAAAGAAAGGGAAGAAAAAAGAAATTAATGTTGCTAAAAAAAATCCCAAGAAGCCATAGTCATTTCATTTTTAAACTTATAACCTTTTTGGTAAGATTTGAGTTAACTTGTGAGAATGTGTATGTAAGCTAATATTGAAATAATCACTTAAGACTAGAAAGCAAAGAGATCAGAATAGGGAACCAAAATGGGAAAACTAAGAATGTATGTCCTCAGACGTGTAAATGACAGGCTTCTAAAAGGTTGAAGCTTTATGGAATGGTATGACATTTCATTTCACTTATTTACCTTTTTATTAAGTTTATTGGTCCAACTGAGATACACACAACAATCACATCTATCATAGGAAACTGCTATGTGTGCTTGTATTAGCCTGTTGAATATAACAGTCTAAAGTCAATAAACAGATCATACTCTCCTTTGCTGATACTACTCGGGTGGCTTCTTTCACGTGTGACATCAGATCCTACAAACAACTACAGATGTCGCCGTGTACAGCTCCCCCTCTTGTTTTCACTGAGCAGCAGCCACTCCTTTAACATCGTATTTTTTATCAGTCATCGGGTGCTTGTCTTCTTGGGGACTTTTACCATTACTGCTTTTCTTGCTAAGAGCTCTGATTCCAGAGCATTAGCCCTTATTCCGCGCTTGTCACGATTCAACTGTAGCGTCTGTTGAAAATACCAAACTCTCAATCATGTCAGCATATTCAATTTCCTTTCAAATCTCTTTGTCCTGAAATTATTTTACCGTGTGTTTCTTTGCTTATTTGTTTAACATCTCTTTTTCCTGCTCTCCATGCCTACAAAGATGGATTTTCCAAAAGAATGTTGTCTGTCATTTTCAATTCTTTGCCCTCAACCTAGAGACCTGTATTGAAATGTAGTAAGTAGTCCCTGAACAAAATGTATTACTCATTCTCAGTGAGAACAAAGGATTAGTAAATGACACACACTATTAATCTATAAAAAAGAAATGCATGATTGAAAAAAATCTTGAGTTTCAAAATGACAGAAGTAAAAAGATGGTTTCTTGGACTTTTGGTTGCCTATTCACATCAAAATGTTCTGATGGGTGTTGAAAGCTTTCTTATCAATAGTAATAGAGAAATTTCAGTCAGGCATGCTCTCTCCCACCTGCCATCCCAGCACTTGCACTTGGGAAGCTGAAGAAGTAGGATGGCCACAAATTCAAGGCCATGCTGGGCTGTGCAGTGAGACCAAGACAGCCCTAACTACATGATGAGAGCTGTCTCCAACAAACCAAACCAAACCAAAGACAAACAAGCAGCCCCCCAAAGAAAACAAACGAATAACAGCAAAACATTGGAAAACGTTGTTCTGAAGGGGCATCATACTGGGAGAAAAGTTCACTTTATGCATGCTCAACAGTATCTTCAAGGCATCCTTTATTTTATTTTTTTATTTTGTTAAAGCATCCTTTACATAATGGTCTTAAGTAGTGATGCAGCCAGTGCTTGAGCCTGTCATGTATGGGCAATCAGGGGACATTTATTTCACTCTAGGTACAGTGTTCAGTGACCTGCCATGGGAGCAGCCTTTGCTGCTTGGTAATTGTGCTGCACTGGGTCATGTCTATCACAGCAAACAATAAGACCAGCATAAATTATCATAGTGCAGTGGCTTTCACCTGCCCCTACTCAACTCTTCTTTCTTTTCCACAGTTTTTCTATGATCACAGCTAATGCCTTTACATGCACACAAATGCAAACAAATAGCTTTACAATTTTCTTCTATGAATATAAGGTCTATTACGCTTGTTATTTTCAATAAGGAAACTCATAGCTAAGTGATTTAAATGAATTACATATGGATAGATGTAGGTAAATAAACCTGAAGTCACATTCCGTGCATTGAGGCTGCAATAAAAGTATTATCTGAAAGCTACAAATTACAGTGTTTTACAGAGGAGTGAACCCTCCAAAGTCATCGGCCTCAGCTGAACTATTTGCATATGAAAACGTTGAAGCATAAAAGACAAGAAAGGAATTAATTACATTGATGGCCAAAGAGAGAAATTCCAAATTAAGAACAATAAAACTATTTTCCTTTTTAAGCTGGAAGAAAATTCCAAGGAAATATACACAAAAGGAAATAACTGAGCGAGTTCTGCAGACGTGGCTCTCACGGCCGTTTAGCCCTGCATTGTTCATTCAGCCAAAGAACGTCAGCTGCGTACGCACGCAGGACTTGGCCGGGCAACCCATGACCCGTCAGACGCACAAGGCGATATTGTCTTTTCTTCACAGTTGTGAAAGTCACCAGTTTTAAGTTTGAAAATATGTTCTCATAAAGCCAACAGCAGCGTGCATGAAATTCAGCTTTTCACGCCACAGTCAGATGAGCTCTTGGAGCCATGAATAATTATGAGGCTTAGAGGCCGTGAGAAGAAATGTGTGCCCTGCCGTAAGTGCAAATGTTTGGAGAAACATAATTTTAGTTTTCAAGTGAACTTGCCTTCATATCAGATTATTAATTATGTATTGATAGCAGCTAACTTCTGAAGAGTAATTAATACTGAATAGTAATTATAACATGTATACATTACATAAGTTATTTGTAAGGTATATGGTAAAACTATTAGTGTTCAAACTGAAAAGCAAATCCATTCATGTAACTTTAGGCTAGAAGTTATACATTCTTGAGTGCAATGACAAAAACAAAATCAAAAAGAAATCAAAAGCAGGTCTGTTATTATGGAAATATATATTTAGAATTTTTTTGTGTGAAAACTATCCTCCTTATGTCTAATTAGCTCTATATTAAAGAGAAATACTTTGTCCAAATGTGAATAAATTTTTATAACATAGAGTATTTAAGGTTTTGTTTTTGTTTTTGTTTTTGTACCAGGGATCCAACTCAGGACCTTGTGCTTGCCAGGCAGGTGCTTATACCGCTGAAATATGTCCCTACCCCCCAACATATAGTGTTTATATGTCTAATTTTGTGGTGTTGATCTCCTAAGACAAAGCTCTGTACTATGCACAACAAGGGTTCAGACATATTTAAATAACAGCAGTTCTTGCGCTTCCAGATCTGAATTTTTGGCACCCCCATATCCTGGTCTTTATTGGATGAGAAACGAGAGCAGCCTGATAAGCCATGTCTAAGGCTTCCTAGGACCTTGCATGAAAATTGGTATAATTCCAGCCCCAATTCTTTTCTATCTATCCTCAATGTAAGCCATACAGAATTTCATTATTGTACCAAATTAATTTTTGGACACCTTACTATTTTTGATTAAGTTTCCTAAGTAAATGGCAAGATGCATTTTGATTCACAGTAATTTAAGATCAGTGAAACAATTAGTATTTAAAATTATTAAGCTCTGAAAAAAAACCCTTCAGAACAATGTCATTCATAAAATTTTTTTCATAGAAAACAAATCAAAAAAATTGGTAACAGAAAAACTATAGCAGTGTAATAAAATGTTATAAATTTTTACCAGTAAGTTAATTCAAATACAAAAATGGAAAAATAATTTAAGATAGATGATTAATACATTCTATCAAAATAAGTAAAGAAGCTTACAGAGTTCTTAATAAATATTGAAAGGAAATTTAAGAAAATTTAGTACATATTTCAATAAAAATAAAATATTGATGAACTAAGGCTAGAAGAATCTTATTTTAGTAAAAATATATGTATAAAAACTAACACTGGAGTTCAAATAAAATACTTGAGTAATTTTTATTAAAATCAAAGTTACATCTGCCTTCTCTACCCCAGTTACAAATATTGTAAATATTATGAATATCAAAATTATTATGAACATTATTTGCAGCGATCTACTTAGTGTAGTGAGACAGATAATAGAAAATATGCCTCATAGAAATTAAGAGATAGCTTATGCTGTTGGTACTGCTTTTCCACAATATGAGAGAAAAATCAAGTTAGATATTTATCTTGTATATAATGTTAATGAGAGAAGTTGATTAAAATAGGTAAAGTATAAGGTTAAAAGAATAAAAGGTGAATATTTAGCATATGATGGAAAGCATTCTACCATTACAAACTCATTTCATTAAAAGGAAAGTAGCTATAAAATTTACAGCAAACCCTACAAATTCAGTAGAAATTCAGTACAGATTCCACCAATTGAGTAATAAACATGTTTTTTCACAGTTTGAAGAGTGGAAAGAGAGATTATCAAGTAATTCAAGAAACTCTGTGTACTCTTATAGATCAAAGAAGACAATTTCAGATGTTGATCTTGATTAATAATTTTGTGATGACTTTGAAAAAGACATGGATTGTTCAGTGAGTAACAATGTGCACATTCTTATACAGCAGGTGGGCATTTATAAAATAAAGTATGAATAAATAAACAAACACTCCTGTATGATGAGCTCATTTCTATGCACATCAGTTATTTCTTCTTAGTGGAAATATGTAATTTATGAAGAGACTAATATATTCTGGATGCCATAGTTACAGATAGATTTTGTTGAGATGTTAAAATGCCACTGATCACTGCTTGGAAATGAAAACACTGAGCTCCGATTCCTCTTCATCTTAGGACGAGGCTGGAGTCTGGAAGAGAAAGCGAGCACACACACTGTGTTCTATGACACAAACCACAGCCTGTGAGGAAGCCAGAGCGGTAGACAGATGGAAAGGCAGCAAGGAAGTGGAGCCACCACCCGACCCAGCTGGTGGCAATGACCACAGGAGAAAGTGTCATTCCGGGGAGCAACATGGAGGATTGAACAACTTCCTGCTTGTGAAAGGAGTAAAACTCAAAGGGACACATGATTGTTAGTAGTAAACTATTTCAAGGTTGACTTTCAAGATCATACAAAATGAAATTGAGATAATAGTTGAAAGATGATCAAAATAAATAAATAAGTTATTTATAAAATCTTTCTTTAGAATAATTCTCCAGATTATACCACAATATCCAATTGTACAACCAGGCTGGGGTTATAGCTCAGCATGGCACAAGTACCTGCCTGGCAGTTGCAAGGCCCTGAGTTTCGTCCCTGATTTATATAAAAAAAATTGTACAGCTTTATTATTTTAAGGATGCTATCATTAGGGAAAAAATGAAGCATTTGATGATACTTAAGACTTTCATTACACTTGGTTATGCTTGTGATAAATCATAAATTTGTGTTAAAAAGTAGTGAATTAATGAATTAACTAAGGAAAAGTCACATGAACCTATGTAATTTCCCTGTGGGCAGTGGCCTTTTGCATCTGGTTCCTTTATCTATCATTGTATCCTGAAGGGTTTTTTTTTTTTTTTTTTTTTAATGTATTTGGCTGTTGCAGGGCCTCATTATGCAGCTTGGACTTGGACTGATCCTCCTGCTTTCAGCCTCTGCAGCAATCGGATCGCAGGCCTTCACCACCACGCCCGGACTCTGGCCAGCTCAGCCCACCCTGGGGATAGGCTGGCATGGCACATGGTACCAGGAATGAAACAACAGTTCCTGTGCTCGCATAAGCTTGCCTAAGCAGGCGCTTTGGTACATTGAGCTATCTTGCTGACCCCCATGGAGTATTAAAACGGTGTCATAATACTGTCTCGGTTACTTTCTCTTGTTGGAGCAAAGTGCATGACATCCACAATCAAGGAAGGAAAGGTTTACTCAGCTCACAGTTTGTGGAAGCTTCAGTCCTACTCACCTGGCTCCAAGGCAGAGTGGCACATCGCAGAAGGCAGCTGATTGTGGCAGCAGAAGACAGCAAAGAGCTGAAGGGAGGAGCAGCGGCAGAGGCGGCAGAGGTAGAGAGCAAGCCTTTCTCCCTAACTTAAATTACATTCAGGTATCTGCCCAGGCTGGGCGCAGCACTCACAGCCACAGCCCCAATAACACTCGCACTCATAATCCCAGCGCTAGATCATGAGTTAATCACAGACTCTGGAAGTCCGGCCCAGTGACCATGAGGCTTTGAGGGGACATCTAGATACAAGCCATAACAAGTACTACGTGCCTAGAAAAACTGTTCAAGGATTTGGAAAGATGAAAACATGAAAATCATGCTGATAGAGATTTATGAGAGAAAAATGAAAGCTTTAAATTACATAAAAGTCAAATTAATATGCAATGTGATCTCAGATTTCAAAAGAATGTCATTTGGATCTAAATGAAGCAATGTACAAGAAAATAAAATCTTAAAGTGATAACTTTACATTTTTTAATACTTATTTTCTATTTTTTCTGCAATGTACATCACTATTACTAGAAAGAGAATGTAACTATAACCATTTGAAATGTCATACTTACACTGATAAACCCAACTTTGTTGAAAGTAAAATATTCTAGTTGTTATGAGAGCAGACCTGTGTGTGTCTTCCTGCTACTTTTCTGTCAATAACATGCACACTGTAGGGCTCAGAGTACAATATAAACATTCATTTATTGAATGAATGAATCAGTTTTCATAATTGCATTTCTAAATTATTCTAGATTGCTAGGTCAGTACACCTTACAACTATCTCAAACTGAATTCAGAATTTTGTCTGACTCAGATGCAACTAGACATAACCTAAAACTTGTTTTATTTTCATTTTTTCAACTTTATTTCAATTTCATTTTGAATGATCTTGAAAGAATCTTGAAACTCAATCTTGAAAGAGTTTATCAGTAACAATCATGCCTCTCTTTGATGAGTGGTTTTACTCCTTTCACAAGCAGGAAGTTGTTCAATCTGCCATGTTGCTCTCTGGAATGACATGTTCTACTGTGGTCATTGCCACCAGCTGGGTCAGGTGGTGGCTCCACTTCCTTGCTGCCTTTCCATCTGTCTACCACTCTGGCTTCCTCACAGGCTGTGGTTTGTGTCATAGAACATAGGGTGTGTGCTTGCTTTCTCTTCCAGATTCCAGCCTCGTCCTAAGATGAAGAGGAATCAGAGCTCATTGTTTTCATTTCCAAGCAGCAATCAGTGGCATTTTAACATCTCAACAAAATCTATCTGTAACTATGACATCCTGAATATATTAGTCTTTTCATAAATTACATATTTCCACTAAGAAGAAATGACCGATATGCACAGGGATAAGCACAAAGTACAGGAGTAAATGAGTTTTAAACGCTGTGGAGTAGACCACAGGTGCTATCCAAAGGAGGAGGAAGAGGTGGTGCTTGAGCTCTGGGTCCATCATTGCTGGCCACAGAGGAAAGCGAAGTGTGACTCTGAAGGTTATTACGGCCTGTAATAGTGGTCCAGCGAAGGAATCAAGTATCTCATTCGCTTTTGACAATAAAATATTAATTAGGGTTTGCAAATTTCCTTTTAGTGGGTAGATATTAAAGTGTTTATTGCATCACTAGGGTTGAATTATAATCAATATTACAGAAATGATATGAGCTTATTTGATGAAATCTTAATGAAGAATTACTTTCTTGCTGTGTCTCTCAATATTATAGTTAGTAGAAAAGGTCTAACCTCAAAGACATAAGTTAGAGAGTAAAATATGTGTTTTTATGTCCCTACCACATACTGTGAGTTATCTCTTTCAGGGAAATCTGAAGTGACCCGGTATTGTGAGTAGTGTACTCCCTAGCATCTAGTACATCTCTTAGGATACTTGTCTAGTACACTTCCTAGTATCTCAGATTGAAACCCTTTTTCATATATTTTAATAAATGAGAAACTAGTGGAAACCCCCTAGTTACAATTGTATGTGTAATTTGGGTTAATAAGTTAGGCAAATATAGGCCATTCTTTTAACATCATCATGTGCTAAAAGGAATTGTTATCCATTTTAAAGAAAATACTCCAGGAATCATTTAATAAATTACAAGCAAACCTATAAATAATGAGGTCTGTAGTCTAAAATTGCTAAATGCAATTTACATGCCTGAGATATATAACTCTGGGTATGCAATGTGAATGAACTCTCTTTCCTTTAGGCTGTCAATGATAGGACTTATGGTATATTTTAAAAAAATTCTCTCCTGTTATTTTATAATGGGTCAGAGGTTATTTAGGCTTCATATGCATATTTCTGAAAGGGCAACACACATTGAAAAAATGTCACTGCATTAATGTGTGCCATTCTTGGCTTACTTGGCCATGCCCACTTGTCACAATTATTGCCAAAGCAATGCCATTGTGTATCTTGTGATTCTCTGCCCATGCATTTCCGACCAACCCATTTCCATGTTCTTAAGGTAATTATGTCCCTCCAAATGTCAGCTAAATGACTTTGACATTCAAGATTCCTAACAGCTTTTGAACACCATGTTATCTGTGCTATTTGTAATTCATATTCATGCAAATCCCCAGCCCCAGCCACATTATGCCTTCCCATCTGCTGAGAAGGTTCCTAGTCCTTCCGCCTTTGAAATGTAGCGGGCTTGAGAGGCTATACCCTTTGCAAATGCTCTCAAGGTATCTGCAGCCTAGAATCGTAGTGGAAGCTCCCATAGGTGGGAGATTCTCAGTGTTGCAAGTGGAGAGGCACAGACGTGCTGGACGATGTAAAATTTATGAAAAAAATCTAGCACTAGGCTTGTCCTGTGGAAAGGCATTGCCATTCTCTGTATTTAGGATGTAACAATAGTTCCAGTCTAGTTTTAGATAAGTCTATCTTTGGCTTATTTGCAAAATAAATACAATATTTACACATAAATGACTTTAATAGGAGGAAAAGTATAGAGATATGTCAAAACAGAAGAACTATCTTGTATTCATTGTCTCTGACCTGAACACATACATACAATTTAGTCAACGTACCCTCCAGAGGAGAATGACATAGTTAACAGAGGCGAGTTTCTATGTTGATTGCTATAAGCTCCTTCTCGGTTGCCTTCATAGCCTCCTTTTTAATTATCTCTTGAAGGAGTGGACCATTGAATGCTTTTAAAATGTGAGCGAACAACACAGTGCAATGTCTGTAGGTGGTTAAAGCCTTGGGAACAGGCCTTTCTTCTGTAGCACAAAGTCTCTCAAACCCTGTATCAGCTGTTTAAATTTATGTTTGATAAGCCATCCTCTCTAGTTGCTCCTGAGGAAAATAATTTCATATCATTAAATGAATATATTCCTACTGCTGCTCATCCAGGAAATATATTTCATATCGGTGCTCAGGTGAGTAGCAACTTAATCACACATCCATACTGGTCATGTTGTGTCTGTTTCAGTGAATTCCAGCTTAAGGACCGTGTTGGAATTGGGCATTTTGCCTCTGATTGGGAAATATGCAGCATCTCTCCTTCCTCAGCTTCAATTGCTTTCAATGCCAATTGCCTAACTCTTAGGTGCAACCTTCAGTTGCCCCAGACCTAAGCAAAGGAGAGGCGGCGGATGCCATAGAGCCCAGCGGCAATATAATAGCCATAGTTACATTCTTGGCGCTAGCTGGAGGGCAGCGACTTCACACAAATGTATTCCAAACTGTTCAGTTGTCTCACTGAATTAGACTTCCAGCATCCCTAAACTCTTTGGAAATATTTTGTTATGTGTCTCAGCTATTGCTTTAATCATGTTTATTTCAAAATTAGGTGTACAAGTCAAATGTTGCTTTTCAGAGACTGAACTGCTCACCTTCCTTGGAAGCTCAGCATGGCCCAACCATGTGCTGTAAGGTCTCTGACAGCAGTTCTTTTGTATCTTTTGAATCATGCTGTAAAGACCATGTATTATGCAGAAGAAATACACATCACAGTGCCTTTCACAGAAGGGCTTTTGTGATAGAATGAACAGTTCTGCGTGAGTCCTGTGTTTAAGGACAAAATTAACTTGTATTGATGGACATATTTCCGCTGAGTTCTATTTCATGTGTTCTGAAGTTACCCCCCGCACTCACCTTCCGTGTCTGTCTCTCTTATGTTTGAGAATAAATTAGATCTGGGGATATGACGACAAAGCGCATGTCAGTGCCCGGGGCTCTTCTCTCATACAGGAAATACTTGAGAATAAAAGGAAACATGTAAACATTATAAACAACATAAGTTGAATGTCCAGCGAGGTTAATCTGTAGAAAACAATCTACTCACACAGAAAAATTGCTTATTTCTACCATCTTGTACTTTGACCCTTAAAAATTGGAAATATAATTTTAAAACGTAAAAGTGCTTGAATTTTAAGAGTAAAACTTGATGGATTTTCCCATATGTGTGTATTCCCCCACGTAACAGCTGAGGAGCGATGAGGCAGGGTTTCCAGGGCCCCTGAGCTCTCGCCTTCTCCCTTTCATTAATGTGCTTCTTTTCACAGCTGAGTACACTGAGCTCTTCTGCTAAGCGTATCTGTGAGTCATCCACGGTGTTGTGTGCTTTGTCGTTGTCCTATCGTTGTGATATGTACGAAATCAGCAAGTGCTACTTTAAATTATAAAGTTAGGGGCTGGCCGAATAGCTCAGCAGATTAAAGTGCCTGCAAGCAGGCACAGGGGACTCGGGTTCGATTCCCTAGCTTGCCATGCCGGCCCCTCCCCTGGGGCACACTGAGATGACAATTGAGACTGCAGGTGGTGTTGCGCGCCTGTAATCCCAGTTCTTGGCAGGCTGTAAACAGGCGGATCACTAAGAGTCCAATATAGTAGTGAGACCCTGAACACCTTGTAGATCTTTCCCTAAAATTAAAAAAAAAATTAAAAAGAATTATAAAATTAGCTTTATACTCATGAAAAAATGTATTAAGCAGTAGACTTACTGTACATCACTGGATCCCGCAATTTAATAGCTATACCACGTTTAATGGGTACTTGTATTGTTTCAAATCTGGGGCTGTTACAAGTATACTGCTATGAATGAATATTATGTATATGTCATATTCGCTGTAAAAATATGCATTTGTCTTTATTACATACTCCCAAGTGCACACATCAAGAATATACAGAATTTTTCATTCTTTCTACACCTTCCATTTATTTGCATCTTTTCTTTATATTTGTGTCTATTCAGAGATTGCACACAACTTTTATTATACTTAGTCATAGATATTTTAAATGGGATTTTAAGTCACATTTACAATTATTTTAAATGTTCTTTGTCTCTAATATATACAAACTCAATTTATTCTTTACATGTACTAATCTAGAATTCAGTTATCCCAGTAAGGTTAATTAGACTTGTTTATTTTTAATTCTTAGCCAACTTTGCTTTCATAGAACAAATTCATTATGCATCATATTTATTGTACATCGCTCAACTCAATCTAAAATTTATTTTTCTGTCTACATTGGGAAATATTTATTCATCGTGTACTTCATTGTAGTGCCCTTGTCAAATGTTTGTGTCAATGCTATACTAGCTCATTAAACGCATTGCAAAGTCTGTACTCTCTCTTAGGAGTCTGGAAATATATCTGAGATACTGGCACTATTTCTTCCTTCAGTGTTTGTTAAAATTTGCTGGTAAAACATTACAAATATTGGCTTTCTTTGGTGGAAGTTTTTAAATTATAATCCATATTCCTTTAAAGTCAGAGTACTCTTCAGATCTTCTGTTTCTTCTTGGGTTACTTTTTAAAGTTGAATTTTTCATTTACCTAATTTCATTTCAATCCAGATATTTTCTTATCATAAGACAAACTCTGTATGATTTCAGTCTCATAAAATTTGTTTGGTTTGACCTGCTGCATAAGTTCAGCATATTACCTTATGTTTAGAAAACTGTATATCTTTCATCTTGAGTGGATTTCTCGAAATACAAAATAAGGAACTTGGTGAGCAGTACCACTTAAATTTTCTATGTCCTTTTTGAATCATTCCTTCCCATTCACCACACAATGCAAGGCATTTACAGCAGCTTATCTTGCCCATTGTTTCTTGTCTATTTCTCACTTGCATCATGTTGACTTCTGTGCATGGATTTGTGTTGGGAAACACATAATGATTTTAAAATCTGACTCTCAAAATTAAATTGAGAAGCAAATACATACTCTTTTAAAGGTAAAACATGGCTATCTCTAAAGAACTGCTAGGAATACTTCTCAGACATATAGAGTTTTTGTTGTTGCTACTGAACTGAAGATAAGAATATTGACCAACAAAGGTAGACATGGGATGTATTCTATCATAATAAGTGAGACAAAATTAATTTTATGTCATTAATTATTTAGGTGGTAGTCTAGGATTATCACTGTCATATCCATATAAGTAGGATGTATATGTCTATATACATATAAAATGTATTTTTTCAGCCTCAGCATACTAATTTTCACTCTCAGTGAAGTCTTTTTTTTTTAATCCAAGAAGACTGTATCTTTCAGATTTCAGAATATCTACTCTACCACCAGAGGCTAAATGGCCTGGAAAATTTTAGGTGTTCACACATTTGTGTGTGATGTCAGAGAGGAGGGAGGAGGCCCACAGTGACACTGGCACAGAGCTCCTAGCTCAGTTTAGGGCCACAAGGGCATCTAACTAGCCTTGAGAGCAAAACTAATATGATAAGCTCGCAAATTCACCGATGCTTGTGTGATTCAGAAGCTCCTCGGTGTGAGTCTTTTGCTTAAACTTACGTCCCTGAAAAACATGCAGGAAAAGAACTTGAAATTGTTAAACAGCTGCCGTGTGTCCTCACTCAACTATGAATATGCTTCTTCATTAAGTTTGCTTGGAGCAAAACATTAGTGGGAACTTATAAGTGTTAAGTACGCAGAAGTCATTCAGGTGGCAGACCCTCCTCACGAGGCTTCCTGCGACTCAGGTACCCTTCTGAGTTGTCCTCGGCGGCCCCGACCAAGCAAGCGTTCACAGAGTGCTGGAGAGACGTCTTGGTGCACGGGAATGCCGCCAGGCCGAGGAGAGCTGCCGCATGCTTGGGATTCAGATGCAGAGTAATTTCCTTTTTCTTTCTCTTTTTTGGTCATTTTCTTCTGTTTCTAACATGCTTTTTGGATTTTTTTTTTGGTTAGAATATTTTAAGAAGATGGAGTCCTTCCTGTGAGAACCTAGACCTTGTTATTACTGAGAATGTCTTATTTTTCTTCTAGTATTTAAATACATATTTACATAGACATAAAATTCTGAGTCTTTTGTGATTTTCCTTCAGTGAGTTGAATATATTTATTTTCTTCTTACAGTACATGTAGCTGTTAACCGCACTGTAAAGTTTATTCTTATTCTTTTCCTCATGTTTTTGAAAGTTCTTGTAAATTTTCTTTATTTCTTCTTTTTCCCCTATGTTTAGTACAGGGTCTATAGGGTGTTCAGGGTCTCACTGCATAGCTCAGACTCATAGTGATCCTCTTGTGTTTAGCCTCCTAAAAGCTGGGATTACAGGTGTGCAGCACCACACCCGGTCTCAATCTCAGTCTCAGTCTCAGCACACCCTGGGGGCAGGGCAGCACAGCAGGCGGGGGAATTGAACCCCAGCCCATGCACTCTGCCTAAGCAGGCACTTAAATCCACTGAGCTATCAGGCTGGCCCAGTTTGCTTTATTTCAAAAGTCTAAAAATTTCACTTTTTTTTTTTTTAAAGTTTAATTCTTGTTTCATTCCTCTGGCAATATGGAAACATCTAGTTTTTTTTTTTTTTTTTTTTTTTTTCTCCTCTCTGATGTTAACTTTCATTTTTTTTTTTTTTTTTAATCCTGAGTTTCTAATATAATGGTTCTCAGATATTTCTTCCTCATTGTTTGAATTCCTTCTTTGACGGCTGCTTCTATAAAGATCTGACACTTCTATATCTATCCTTAGTGTCTATGTCCAAACCTGTTGTCAGAAACTCTCCTTTTTTCTTGATGCTATCTAGGAAATTTCTCTGTCTGATCCTCCTCACTGACATGTTCTTCTGTGTTGCCTATTCAATCCCTCTTTTTGTTGCCTTATACAAATAATATTTTCTATGTTCCCTGTTTTCTTCTGATAAATCTTTGCTCATAAATTTTGTTAGCATTCTCTCTTTTTGTTTGAGAATATCAATTTTATCTGAATTTTTGTTCTATTTGGAATTCATATTTGGCTTTGTTGTTTAAATGATTTTTTGTATGATTTTCTGGGAATATTTAAAATGTTTTTGGACAACGTTTGGTGTTTTGTCACTTTTCCTCCGAGAGCTCACATTTCCCTAAGACTGGTTACCTCTTCCTGTGGCCCCAAAGGCCATAGAGCCTGATTCCTAGCTTTGCCTGATCCTAGAGAGCTGAGTGGAGTCTCAGTGTGGAGACGCTGCAGTCTCCCCATTTGCTTCCTCTTCAGAGACCCTGCCCTTAGGTTAACTGCAGTTTTCTTTTTTAATTTTAATTTTTTAAAAACTTAATTTTATTTTGAAGGGTAAAAACAAAAGCAAGAACAAAAATCAGAAACGAAGACAGAAACTGTGTAACATACAACAATGTATGTATGACAGATTTACAAAACAGTAGTTGATTAACAGTGGTTGACATAATATCTATTTATATCATCAAATCTGTTAAATGCAGTTTTTAAGCAGTTGCCAGAGGGAGTCCTGAGGACTAGAGGAACTGCCCCTCCTTCCAGGTAGCCCACCAGCAGGAATGAGCCTGCCCTGAGGCTTCTCCCCTCTTTCTCCAATCAGAGCAGCACCCACACGTTTTCTCAAGATTGTGCTGTAACAAAAACGTAGCCGAAAATCTTCCTAAAGATGATATATGTAGATGAAAGAAATTAAGCATTAGCTGCTCCTTTCCATAGTCCAGCAGAAATGCATAGAGCAGTTGGCCAAACCATCCTGCTTACGTACATATAAATCTCTTTCCCCCACTCTCTCTCCTGTCCTTCTCCTCAACTCAGTGACTCTTTCCTTTTGAATGAGTTCATTCCCTTTTCCCAGTAGCTATTGTACCCTTCAGATTCTATTTTTCTCTTCCAGGTTCTCACATTAAGGAGACAATATGATCTTCTTATGCATTTCTTTCTTCTTCCAATTTTATATGCATGTATCTGGTAATATGAACAACCAGTTGGAAAACAACACTATGTATTACAACAAATGCTGTGAGATTCATACTGCTTTGTTAAGTGGAATTCTGTGCCACTTGTAATTTTTCTATTTTATTTTTAATTTGTACTCTCTTTAAAAAATTAAAAAAGAAAGTATATGTAATAGACAAAATTAAACTCCAGACATTTTTTCCCTGGGAAGCATTTCACGTAATTAACTGTCTCTTCTCCTTTAGGCCTTTGCCTTCAATAATGCACCTGAAATACACATACATTCACCCTCCCGCCAGATTCTTACAAGTTTTCACAAACTTTTCTTTTTTCTTTCTCAGATTCTACTTTATTTGGTAAAATTCTCAAACTAACAACCACACACAAACCTTTCCAGTTTGTAAGTTTCTTAACACTGATCAGCAATAATGACACTTTGGATAGACCTGCTTGACTCTGATGCGGCCGCAGCACAAAGCTGTGTTTTCCATTTCAAAGACTTGTCTGGAACGAGGTCAGCGTGGGGTGGCTCTGGAGGACACGAGCAGCCTCTGTTGAACTGTCACTCTCCTCTCGGCTCTGGTGAAAATTATAGTGCTCACGACCAAACATGAGGAAACCACAAAACACTGAATTTCTTCAGCAAACATGGTCTCTGAGAGATCAAAACTATTATCAGCAAAAAGCTACTTAAAAAGCTTAGGGAACGTTTATTGCAAATCTTTCCAATTTCTAGAGAGGCAATGGTATTCATTATTTTTCTTATATATGAATATTAATTATCTTTGATAGTTCACATGCATTTTAAAAATTTAATTCTAACAATGCTATGAAAGTTTAATATTGTCCTGATTTCATGTGGAAATAGACTCCTTCTTATAGTTGACAGTTTTGTTAGCCAAATCTAAGTGGAAAAACGCAGGGCTTTTTGCTGGCACAGTATATCTAGGTGCAGAACCGGCTGTTTTAATTATTCAGGGAAAGAAGTTTAGAATTGGAGAGAAGCCCGGTGGTCATTTAGTTAAACTCTCAATTTACAAAGGCAGAAATCAAAGCCTAAGGAAGTTAGGAGATTTAAGCATGTTAACAACCTAGTTTATGGCTTCATAGAACAAAATACTGTAATTACCTTTGATATCTGAATCCAGTGCTTCTGTACATTCTTTTGTATGTTAATATTGTTCTCTTTTTTCTGTTATAAATATTTAATTAAAACATTTTTATCTCTAGCATTATTTTAACTTAAAAACAATATATAAAAATCTGCCTTCATTCCGCTCCCATTCTCTCCCCCTAAAAATCTTCATTATTTGGAAGTTTTACTTGGATTTCTTTTCTGAATAGCTAGTCATCATATAATGATCAGTTTGTTGGTATTTTTTTCAAACCAAATTGGTAGGACAGTTTCAATAATTAACACATTGCATACATTCTTCCTAGTGGTTATTTGCTGTACAAGATGTGGACATGATATCCTATTTACAAACACTATTAGAACGAATTCCTCTATTCATTAAGAGAGTGTAACTATATATCTATCCTAACCATTTTGAATACACAGATACAAAATGGACATTCATT
>NW_004524620.1:6617246-6638385 GCF_000260255.1 Octodon degus | reverse complement strand
AGTAGTGGGGAGAGGCAGCTCTCCCACACACTCACCAGGCCTGGGCTAGGACTGCATCTGGGGTCCCTAGAATGCAGCAGAAATTCTCACCCGGCAGGCTGGGCCCCAAGGAGGTGGAAGTGGATCTCACCCATCCTGCATCTCGGCTGGGACCGGTAGGTCCTGTTGGTGCAGGGTAGCTGGAAGCTCTCCCACACACTCACCAGGCCTGGATTAGGACTGGATCTATTGTTCTCTTTTTAAAAGCTTTCTTTACAGTACCTCATGAAGAATGAGTCCTTTTGATTATTAAAATAATTAATTATGATCTATACTTTTGTTCAATCTTATTACTACATATTGTATTGGGTTAATTACTATGTTTAAAAATAAAGTGTGTAGTTGCTTAAATCTACCTAAAGATCCTTATAAAAATTATACATTTAATTGGATTCAACATGTATTAGAATGTATAATAATGCATTAAAATAGAAAAGGAAGGGGCCAGGGAGATAGCTCAGTAGAATAAGTGCTTGCCTGGCAAGTGTAGGGTCCTGAGTTTGATCCCCTCCCCCCACCAAAAAAAAGTATGCTTTAATGTTTTAAAGGAAAAAAAGAAGAAGTGAAAAATAAAATTTTCCTCATTGTATAAGGCATTTTATGTTGGTGAGTTAATTTTCTATTAAATAAATTTGAAATTCCAAAATTTCTAATAACCTTAGAAATTCTGTTATGAGGTTCAATTTACTCTAGTAGTTATTTCCATATAAAATGAATATAAATTTATTCTTTTTAATTTTTCTTTATGCAAACACTTTTATTAATAACATGTAATATTACTGAACATGAAAAAATGTAGGTCTAAATAAAATATACATTATTTTCAAATTTTACATTAAATAATGAAAATTATTGTTATGCCTTATAACTAAATGAGTAAAATTTATAAAACTTTGAGGTCTAAAATTATTTACCTAAATGTTTATAAATGTATTCTTTTCAGCAGTTGCTTACAGCTCTGAGATCACTGCACACATCAGAAGAGAGCACAGCCGACTGCCCCAATTTGTGGGTGCAGTTCCTAAATATCCAGGAATTCCTTGCATTTTCAAATTATTCCATCCTTTGAATATCTAGATATAATGATAAATATAATTTATATGGAAAAGAATATCAACCTATAAAGATAAATTCCACTTATACATAATTAATAATTAATTAATTAATTAATTTTTTACTATGTCTGGTGATGTGGGAAGTGAAGAAATGGACCCTTAGGGTTGAGCTCTGCTGTTGGTTTCCTACTTGTCACACTTGTTGCTTCAGATTCTCTTTCTGGCTTTCTGTACCAGACAAGGGCCACCAAGATGGTATCCCAGGATTCCCTGTGTGAGTTCAGCCGACCCAAGGTGGAATTCTGTTTTGATTTCCCTTGCATTCTTGCTGCCTGGAAGTCTGTAAGACGCTTTCCCTGTACAATCTCATGTAGCTTTCTTCATACATGGTTTCCTTTTGCATTTTTCTTACTTAGATGTGCATGATGTTGATATACCACTGGCTGAACTCACCTTTATTTGGCTGTGGTTTCTTACTTGGCTGTCCTTAGCTACACCAATGAAGTGCATCATGTGTATTCTGCCAGAAACCTTACTCATATACTACATTACCTTAAAAACCACATGAGATCTTTGAATGTCAAATTTCTCCTTTTGTAATACACATAAGAATGCCCATCACTAAGAGTTTTTGAGACCCCCCCCCCTTATTTTTTCCTGTCAAAGTAAAGCTCAGGTGCCATTCTGGCTCCACCCCCGGGGCACACTGAGAGGGTGATTGAGACTGGATGTGGTGGTGTGTACTTTTAATCCCGTGCTTGAGAGGCTGAAAATGGGACAATCACTATGAGTCTGATTCCTGGGGGCTGGGGAAATGACTCAGTAGAATAAGCACTTGCCTGGCAAGCACAAGGACCTGAGTTCAGTTCCACCAAAAAATAAATAAATAAACTATGAGTCTGATTTGTGCAGTGAGACCCTGTAGTTGCTGTACTAAATAAAAAAAATTATTAAAAAAATAAAGCTCAGACTGGGTAACACTGGTTTAAGGTCAGTTCATCCATCTTCATTTTTACTGTTGCCATGGTCACCTCTTGATGCACATACAAACATGGATGCACATATATCACTGTGGCATGATTTCAGTTCTTCTAGAAAAATAACCAGAAGGGTAACAGCTGGATTGAATGGGATCTCCAATCCTAGATTTTTGAGGAATATTCACACTGATCTCCACAGTGATTCTACCAGTCTGCACTTCCACCAACAGTGCAGAAGGGTTCCTTTTCCCCTACAACCCCTCCAGCATTTGTTATTGGCTGACTTCATGATGATAGCCATGCTTTCTGGGGTGAGATGGGATCTCAGTGTTTTAATTTGCAGTTTTCAAATGACCAATGATGTTGAACAGTTTTGCATATATTTATTAGTTATTTGTATTTTTTCCTCTGAGATTCATCTCAGATACTCATTTGTGGGCTGAGTCTTTGAACTTAGGGGGCCTGATTTTTAAAAATGTATTTAGTACAGGGTCTATAGGGTCTCTCTACACAGATCAGACTCTTAGTGATCCTCCTGTTTTCAGTCTCCCAAGCACTGAGATTACAGGTGAGTGCCACCATGCCCAGTCTCCGTCATTGTCTCAGCATACCTCACAGGCGGGGCCAGCACAGCATGCTGGAGGTTGAACCCCAGACCCTGCACCTGCCTAAGCAGGCACTAGGGGGCTTGATTTTTAAAAATTCTTTATATGCATCTAGAAAACTGTCCATTTCCTCTGTGTTTTACATCCTGGGACAGTAAAGATTTTAGAAGTAGGTACTGATATCTTCTTAGTTTCTCTAAGGTCTTTAGCGATTTTACCCTTTTCATTCCTTATTGCATGAATTTGGCTTTTCTTTCTTTTTCTGATAAAATTAAATAGGCATTTATCAATTTTATTTATTCTTTCAAAGAGCCAATTCTTTGATTCATTAATTTCTCGTATTGTTTTCTTTGTGTCCATTGCATTAGTTTCTGCTCTAATCTTTATGATTTCTTGCCTTCTTTTGGCTTTGGCTTGCTCTTCTCTTTTTCTAGGAGGTTCAGGTGCAGCATAAGATCATTTCCTTGGGCTTATTCTGTTTTTCTCATGTGTGAATTTACTGCTATAAATTTCCCTCTTACTATAGCTTTCATTGTATTCCACAGTTTCCAGTAAGCTGTATCCATACTTTGATTTGATTGTACATATTTTTAAATTTCTTCTTTAATTTAATCTGTGACCCCATGTTGTTTAGGAGGTTGTTATTTAATTTCTATGTGTTTATGTGATTTGTTTTGTCAATTTCCATTTTAATTGCACTATGGTTAGATAGCACGCATAGGGTAATTTCAATTTCTTTGCATTTACTTAAGCATGCTTTCGGTGCTAATATGTGGTCTATTTTGGAGAACATCCCATGTGCAGTTTAGAAGAACCTGTATTCTCTTTTTTCTGGGTGAAACACTCTGTAAAGGTCTACCAAGTCCATTTCTCCACAAGCTTGGTTTAGTTCTGTTATTTCTTTGTTGATCTTTTGCCTAGTTGATCTATCTGTGACAGTGGTTTGTTGACATTCCCCATTACTATTGTATTATTGACCGTTTAATTTTTCATATCTGTTAAAATTTGTCTTATGTAGGAGGGTGTTCCTACATTGGGTGCATATGCATTTATTATTGCTGTCCCTTGCAGTTTTCCATTAACAAGTATGTAGTGACCTTTTTTATCTCTTTAAATGATTTTTGGTTTGGAGTTGATTTCATCAGCAACCAGAAAAGCTACCCTTACTTTTTTCTGGTTTTCTGTGGCTTAGAGAGTTGTTTTCCATCTTTTGATTTTTAGGTTGTGAATTTGTTTTTGAGTTAAATGTGTTTTTTGTATGCAACATATTGTTGGATTTTGTTTCTTAAGCCAGTCTGCCAGTCTGCTTATTTATTGGTTAATTGAGGTCATTCACATTGATAGTTTTAACTGATATATATTGATTTTATCTTTGTCATGTTATTTTACTGCTATAGGCTCTGTAATTTTTCCCTCCTTTCAATTACTTGCTCTGACTGTTGGTTCCTTTCTTTCATTGCTCTTGAAGCTGTGGTTTTATCTGTCTCTTTCTAGAGTATCTGTCAGCACTCTTTGTAGGGTTGGTTTGGTGGTCATGAATTTCTTCAGTTGTTTTTTTCAAGGAATGTTCTTATCTCACCATTGAATTTGATAGATAGTGTTGTGGTGTCCATCAGATTGGGTTGGAAGATATTTTCTTTCAGGACCTAAAATACTTAACTCCAAATTCTTCTTGATTTAATTGTTTGTGTTGAGAAATTTGCTGTGATTCTGTTGAGCTTTCTATTGTAGGTGAACTGTTTCTTCTGTCTAATAGATTTTAATGTTGTATACTTTTGTAGAATTTCTGAGATCTTGATTATAATGTGTTTAAGTGTAGATTTATTTTGATTCTGGCTATTTGGAGTTCTATTTTCCTCTTTTAACTGTATGTCAGATTCTTTTTGCTTGCTTAGAAAATTTTTCAATAGTACTTCTTCAGTTTTTTAAAAATGTCCTTTGTGTTGTCTCCTGCTGTTTCATTGGCACCCATTATTCTCATATTAATTTTCTTTGCAATATCTTATAGCTGCTTGATTGTTATTTCCTGGTTCTTTCTTAGTTTTAGGAGATCCTTCCATTCACATTCATTAGCTGCACTGCTGTCTTTGAGAGTTGAAAGTCTATCTTTAGCTTCCTTCAAGCTGTTTTGCCAACTTCAAGAGAAATTCTTAATTTCTTGGATATCTATTTGAATCTGTTTAATGTATTTTAATTCTTTCCATATTGTTCATTCAGTGTTTCCACCATTTTTCTATTTTCTATATTTTAATCTATGTTTCTTTAGCTGTGATGAACAATTCTTTCATGATTATTGCCATTTTTTAAAAAACCTGTGTGATTATCTCTGATCTTATTTCTTCTATAGCTTGACAGACTTGCGTCTTTACTTCAATTGCTATCATTTCAGCAATTTCAGCTGTGCGATTTCCAAGTTCTTGCATATCCTTGTCTCCTGGATTTGTTCTGGGTGGGATGGAGGATTGAGACTACTTTTGCTCTGGTATTTTGGCATTTTTGAAGCTCCCCATAATCACCTAGACTTAGCAGTCATGGAAGAGTGGGGGGACATGGGTCAGTAGGGTATCTGCTACAGTGGCATCAGGGTAGGACTCAACAAGACTCAGTACTAGTGGGGGCCACTGGTTGATGCTCAAGGCCTCAGTGCAGGTGGTGGATGTGGGCCATATTCACCAGGATTCCATAGGCCATGCAGAATCTTCCTAAGTCCCTAAAAACTAGGACCTATGGCAGCACAAGCTCCATGCTTGTGCTCTGGGGACCAAAAGATGCAGCTCACCAGAGTCTGAGCCACCAATGGTCCTCCTAAATTCTTACATGGATGGACCAAGAGCCACGAAATCTTCATGACTTCATGCACTGCGCCTACAGGTTGCAGCTCGCTGGGGTCCTGCGGGCTTCCCAGAGTCTTCCGAAGTTCTTAAAAGCTTGGAACGGTGTCAGCACAGGCTCCAGATCTCTGCACTGGAGGCCAAGTGTCACAACTTACCTAACCCCCTTGCGTCATCCTGAGAGTGTGGTCTTCTAAGACTCAGGAAAATTTAACATTTCTTTTAGACTTTTAATGAGGTTTGAAACTCAATTATTAGAGCAATAATCTTATTTCTAACTCCTATTTGCTATGCTATTTGATATAAGCTTCTTGAAAAATAATTTTCAAGAAGTCTGAAAATATAGTCTCACAATAATCCTTTTGTGATTTGTTGTGTTCTTGCTTATACTCTGAAACAGACTCAAGGGTGATTTATCACATAATCTTGATTCACATTCTGTGTAAAGGAGAACAAGCCTGCTGTGTATGTGAAACACATTCAAACTAGGTAAGTTTATCGTTCTCCCCAACTCCAAATCTAAGAACTTCTATTTGGCCATGTTTGAAACATACAATCATTTTTAAAGCCTATGTTGTGTCTGTTTTATATCTCGTTCCTAATTTTCTCCTCTTAATTTTGGTAGGTAACAGGGTCATAAAAGCAGTGTGGATGGCTTGGCCACGGCCTCTTGGCATGCCTTTCATACCATCTCACATCTTGATTTGACTCATTTTCATTTTTTTCCCGGACAGCAGGAAATCACATTAAATGCACAATAATGCTTGTGTTGTGATAGAAAGTCATTGAAAACTCTTTTAGTATGCCTTCCAAATAAAGATAAGGCTTCTGAGACACAAAAGCATCAAATAACCAAGCGTGGCTGTCAGCTAACGCAGACGTCTTTATCTCTTGGGTGCTGTATTGTCGCGGCTGATATTCTCTCTAATGGGGTTTTCAATCAGATGTGACCTTTGCATCATTTGTGATGAAAAGGGACAGCAAAATTACTTTTAAAAGGCTCAAATTTCAAAGTGATTTAGTCAAACTTCAAGTTTTTGCGTTATTCATTCAAAGAGCTTTCCTAGGGAATGAAAATGAAGGAATTTGACTATTTGAACATGTAGTTAAATCTGTTTTTTAAAAAAATTTTCTACAAAGCTAATCTTTTCCCAGACAAGCAAGCCAGAGTTTAGGGAGCTCCTCCCATCCGCACAGTAAGGTTGGGGTGGGAGAAAAACATCACAGTCTTATCTTAGGAGCGCTCCGAATGGTGCTTAGGACAGCAGGAGAGAGGCGGCTCCTGGCAGGTCCCACCTGTGGGCTGTCTCCTCACTGCGCCTTCTGAGCTTCCTGCAGTGCACAGGAGGCATCATCCTACCTAAAGGAGCCAAACAGTACTTTAGAATTTTAACTTAGCAAAATCCAAATGGCTATTTTTTTAAAAAAAATATATTTGGTACAGTGTCCTACTACGCAGCTTGGACTCAGAGTGATCCTCCTGTTTTCAGTCTCTCCTGCGCTAGGATTACAGGAGCGCACCACCACGCCTGGTCTCACTGGCCAGCTCAGTGCACTCAGGGGTGGGGCCAGGGCGTCGTGTAGTACTGGGCATCGAACCCTGGTTCCTGCGCTTGCCTAAGCCGTTGCTTAGTCCACTGAGCTGTCTTGCCAGCCCTTCAAACGGCTATTTTAGAGAGAAATGGGAAATCATTTAAAAGAGTTCACAGTGCTTGTCACAAAACATTTAAGATCTGTAAAGCAAGGAGGCAGACAGATCTGTCATGGGGTAGAAAATACTGACGATCAGAGGACACCTGTCACCAGAAGTGGGGATTTCCTTGCTATTCAAATTTTCATGCTTGCAGACTCCGGGGCAGGAACATGTGTTAGTCGTGAGGCTGGGATCTCCTACATGGGCTGAGTGTTCTCTGTGCTATTTAGGAATGTGAGATCTTAGGTTTACAGAGCTCTTAGATGAAGAAAAGATAACTGAGCATGACTAGTGCTTGCCACAGGCACTGCTGTTGCTTCCTCCCAGTGGCCTGCTTGACCTACAGCTGTGCAGTGCCCTTGGGCACAGCCTGCACAGGGAGGAAGAGGGTGGATCCGTGCTGGGCCCATCCGCTGCACGGGCTGTGAGCACTGCAGCTTCAGGTTCCCCCGGCACTGAAATATAACTTGGTAAAGCATAGACTTCTTAATAAATGTCTTGTGTGCTATCCAGGGCTTAGAGAAACAGCATCAGGTTTATTACCCATTTAAGGATAGGAAGAATTTTTTGGTTTTTTCAACTACTTATATAAAATATAGAATGAAAGGTATTATAGGTACTTTCTGGATTGCTGTTAAGATAGATAACTATTTACAAGTCATACTTTGGCAATTTCTTTTGAAAAGTTGATTTCCGGAAAAAAATGAATATCTTAAATAAAAACACCTAGTGATGAATTTTTAAAAAGTTGAGAATACAAAGTTTTTCTAGTAATGACAGTTCTCAAACCAAGATCCAAAGAAATTTTTGTTACACTCAGACTTCGAATTATTAATATTAGTCTTAGCAAACTTAGACAAAAGGGCTTTAAAGAGCCAACCTTTTGTAATATTTGATACACTTAAATAACCATATAATAAGTTTTTACTTTACATTTTCTCACATTGTTTATTTCTCTATATGATTTATCAAAATATATGAACAGCTTGCTAAGTATCTATGATAAACATGTAAATCAAAGCACACGGACTAGTGACACTGCTCAGAAATTTCTTTGCTACTGAGGGACCCAGGCCATAAGTAAGATCCCTTATTTTGCATTCATTTGCCCTTGTTTTATTCATATTCTAAGTGACTAAATTCAATAAAACTATAATTGAAATGTTTCACTCATTTAAATATAAAATACAGTCTGCCTCTAAGTGGGAAAACAGAAGAAACATGCTTATCAAGTTAAATGAGAAAATGTATGGCGTGCTAAATGATCTCTAAAGAATAAAACAAAGAATGTAAGGATTGAAATTACCGTCAATTATCCCTTATAAACTTTATCATATGATTTAAACACGTTAAAATTTTTTAAACTAAAGAGAAACACACACACACACACACACACACACACACTCCTGTTTTCTCTCCAAAAGGAAAAAAAAATTCCTAAAGTCATCAAAAATATCACGGACAAAGGTAACATTTATTTATATAGTTACATAAGCTTAACTACCAAAGAAAACTTTATTGAAAATATAGGAAATAGTATAATTTTGTAAGAGACTGGGATGAGAGTCCCTCCCAAGAATAATTCAAGATATGTACTACTGAGAAGACAATTATTCTCAAACATATTTCTCTTACATTTGCTAATGTATTTCTAAAACATTTTTTTTTAAGCCATTCAAAATCCATCACAAAGGTAGACAGCTGGGTTACCGGGTAGGTCAATAACATGAGAATATATGTTGTTACATACCAATAAAAAGGTTTCAGCCATAACTTTTCAATGTTTAAAAGCAGGGCAAGGGGGCCAGGGAGATGGCTCAGTAGAATAAATGCTTGCCTGGCAAGCTCGAGGGCCTGAGCTCAATACCTGTTTACCCCCCAAAATAAAAATATAAGATAAAATAAAAGCAAGACAAAACTTCTCTGTAAAGGTAATACCTTTATAAGATTTTAACCTTAGTATTCTTAAATATCTCTTTCTTCCCCTCTCTATCTTCCTCCCTCCCTCTCCTTCTCTATTGCCCTCCCTCCATCCCTCTCCCTATTTGCCTCCCTCCCTCTCCCTCTTTATCTCCCTCCCTCCCTCTCCCTCTCTATCTTCCTCCCTGTCCCCTATTTCCTTCCCTCTCTCTCCCTGTCTCTTAGAGAGAAAGAGGGAGAGAGGAAGGGAGGGGAGGAAAGAGGAGGAAAGTGGGGAGGGGAAAGGGGAAAGGAGGGGAAGGAGAGAGAAAAGGAATGGAGAGGAGAGTAGGAGAGAGTAGAGTAGTGGAGGGGAGGGGAGGGTTGGAGGGGCAGGGGAGGAGAGAAGAGAAGAGAAGAGAAAGAAGAGAAGAGAAGAGAAGAGAAGAGAAGAGAAGAGAAGAGAAGAGAAGAGAAGGGGAAGACAGTGGAGGGGAGTGGAGTGGAGGGGAGAGGAGAAGGGCAGAAAGGAAGTCTGTGGTCCAGGAGTTCTCAAGCACCTATGAAAAAGGCAGTGGCAGGAGTCAGTGGCCCCCCTCACAGGCGCGCGCGCACACACACACACACACACACACACTGCAATTAGATGAATGGGTTTGTAGGCTGGTGTCTGGCCTCTGGTGGAGTTTATAGTGTTTTTAGCCATGTTAGTGAAGTTCTAAATATCTCTATAATTTTACATTTAAATGGCTTGAATTTAGTAACTTTTGGTAACAACGTGGTCCTGTGGGTTTTTTGTATGATCCTGTAAGTTCCTAAAATTGGGACCAAATTAATTTTTCATGTTTTCTTGGGATAAATACTGGTCTGATGCAATACCTGTGAGTCTAGAATCAATGTGAGAAAACCATTTTCTAGTCCAATTCTCCGTTTTCTTTACGAATTGACCGCAAACTTTAACAGGAGAAACACTCCAGCCCTCATCCACAGCTGACACGTGCTAGCTTAGCAGAGAAGCGGGAGGCTGCCGTGTGCTTCGTGCCTCACCTGCCGACCAGGTAAACGTGGCTCCGCGGAGGCTCCTGACCCATAACCTTCCAGGCGAGGAGACACACTAGGAGGGAAACGCAGCGCACAAGCGAACACCCGCGCCTGCATACCCACAAGTCCGAGACACGGGGAGGCCTCTTGCTGTGCCCCCGGGGCTGTAAGTGGTACTTTAAAGTGGTTTTTTGAAGGCCAAATACTTTGTGATACACATCACCAAAGTGTTTCTGGGTCCAAGCAGGAGCACGTGCAGTTTAGCTTGCCTTCAAAATGGGCAGCTGTCCAGCGTGGAGACGGCTGAGGAGAGAGACCCGCGCGCCGGGGCCCCTGCACCTCCGGGCGTCCTTAGTCTTATTTCTGGTCTACAATTCCAGCAGGTGCTGGAGGTCTGTTTAACTACTCGGCAGCAGTAGAAGAAATTGACAGCTGTCTTTCTCGGAACTAGTTTATGTCTTCCAAATATTTAACCTTGCTGCCCTTCACTTAGAGAATTGTATAAAATGATGGAAACATAGTAAAGTTCTTAGTTTATTCTTTTCACTGTTACAAAAATAAGGAAATGGCATTCTGAGAACAGCTTGCTCAGGGAACCCATTGTACTTCCACTGACTTCGGTTCCGGGCTTTGCTTCCTAATTATCTTGAGTTTGATCCTAGACAAAACCCTATCATGTATTACCAATATAATCAAAAGGCTTCAGCTTACCTTCGATAATTACAAAACCTGAAGTATTTTAAGAATGTGAATTTTTATTTTTCAATATTTGTAAATAGAGACAGCTGTTAATGTTAGGTTTATATTTATAAGTATTTTTATAAGTTTAAAAGATGACTTCATAAGGAACTAATTTTATTAGGTTTGAAGCAGAGCAATAAAATACTACCAAGTGATGGTTTATTCTGTTACAGGAAAAAATAAACTGGAAAATAAAACTATCATCAACACCTCTCTCCCACGCAGACTTCCAGATTCTGAGGCAGACGAGAATGCCCCATCTCGCTGTTAGAGCTTGCCTGATTTTAATGGAAACTTTCTTGGGCTCTGCCACCTCAGTCTTTTTTTGTTACTATGTATTCTCTCTCTCTCTCTCTCTCTCTCACACACACACACACACACACACACACACACACACACAGGACTATGCGCTGCTGACCTTTCGCCTCTGCTGTGCTTTGACCCCTCCTTTGATATTGATTGCTTTGCTACACAGGTTGTTCTAGCTCAATCTGGCACTTCAGCAGAATACTAAATGTGGAGAAATGTCACCCAAGTGCCAGAAGGTGGCAGCTTCAGACCATTTTGAATTAACATGCTTTGCTTGGCAGAACAGCTCTTATTATGTGTTCTTAAGATATTCATGCAAGGAACTGTCCAAATGATGGCTTAAATGATTTATTTTCTAATACAATCTTGATGAAAAATGATCTTTCAGAAGAGAAGTAATAAGTTTGGTCCCATTTGGTTTGAATCAAAATACAAGGGTCACTGTTCAAAAAACTGCAGACTTTTTGAAACTAGCAGATTTATGAGATTCGACTTTTATAAACAGAAAAAAAAATAGTAGCTGTAAAATTTAAAAATGCATAGCCTTACCGTTGGAGTCTATAAAGTTGCTACAGCTGCCAGTTTAAAATGTTGAACTTTGATCTGAACTTAGAAGGACGAATCTGGGACAGATCTGTTCACCTCAGGTGTGTCAGGCCCCCAGAATTATGTAATGATAGCTTCTCTTTGAGAATTTTCACTTATTTCCAAGTCCCTCTAGGAAGAGAGTTGTGCGGTGGGAGATGGAAGAGGGGAAGAGAGAGAAGATCAAGACAGGACTCGAGCTTTAGGAACTTTCTTGCAGAATCACAACCTGAGAAATACCTTCCAAAGTAGCCTCAATAAGAGGATTTGATGTGATCAGGTTACAGACCTCTTGACTTATTAGTGTCTTTCACAGACTTTTTAAATTTTAAAATAGCATTTATTTATTTATTTATTTACTTGGTGCTGGGTCTCACTATGCAGCTCAGACTCGCAGAGATCCTCCTATCTCAATCTCCCCAGTGCTGGCATTACAGCCCTGCACCACCACACCTGGTTTCTGGCTGGTACAGCCGGTGGTGCCAGGGGTCTAAGCCCTCAAGGGCTGCCATTTAGCACGGAGTCAGTGTTGTTTCGTCGTCCATCAGTGAGTGCCAACATTAACCTCAGAAGCACTTTTTTTGAAAAGTTCACACATAAGTAAAGGCACATAGTACTGAAGAACTTGCTAAAATGCGAGGCCAGGAAACAATTTTCTCATAGTGTTAATAGAGCAATAAAAGCTCAGTAATAGCTGTGGAGGTGCTGGATCTGACATCAGTCTCTTTTCTGTTCTGTTCTTACCACAGTCCTCCAGCCGTGCCTGTGACCCTGGTTAGCACTGAGAGGCTTTTGTACTTTAGTGTCTGCCACCATGTACTCTGAGGCCATAACACATGGTTATGATGCTTACACTGCCTAAATATTTATAGTGAATTCCTCCATGGTTCTGGGTACAGTGGATGACTATAAAAGATCTGGAATTCTAAAAGCTCACATATCTAGAAATTTCCATGTGCAAACCAATATTCCACTCTGACATTCTTCAGATGCAGGACAAATTCATGTAGCTTCCCAGATACTTAAGACAGCAATTCAGACTCCCAGGGTGTTAGAAGGGCTCATGGTTTGGTTTTTACCTCAGGGCTTCGACAGTCATTTGATGCTGCTCTGTCTAGCGATTATGATCACCTCCTTTCTCTACCCTGAAAAATAATGGCGTGATCTCTCAACAGCTATCCTGATGAGGTAGCTACTGCTTCTCAGCCACCAGGTAACTTGCCTCCTCTTTTTCCTTTTAGTCAACAGCACTCTATAAATATATGCTTAAGTCCAGACCTGCGTTGAACATAATAGCCCTCGACTATGAGAGTGTTTCCTTTTAGCACACCCTGGTACAAAATGAGATGATAAATACAAGGCTGTTAGTGCTTGTTATTTTCCTTGCCTGGGAAAACACTTCCCAGCATGCTGGAAATAAACTGCAGGCATCTTCTTTACCTCAGAGGGACTACCTATGGTTGATAAATCTAAATTAAGTTGAATGTGTCTTGTGAAAATAAAATAGAAGCAACAAATGCTTTGTTTTTCACACCTATATTTGCTTCTTAATTGCCTTTTTTCTTCTCCTAAGTCAGGCACTAGTTAAGAAGTTTGCAGTCACGTTAATAAAAATTTCTGGTATTATTGCCATGGCTTCCATTTATTTAGTATTGAGGGGACCTGTACACTATCATTAAACTGCTATTTTATTTTAAGATGAGCACTTACTGTACAACAGATTTCGAGACTGACCCTAGTCATATGATGATAAGCAGCATACGACAGACGCGATCTGGTCCTAAAAGCAAATAGCTGGGTCAGAGACAAAGTAAACACGCATACGGTGAGTCCTAGAAAGAAAGAAAATATGCTGAATGCAATGAACGCACAGATCGAGACCTGCAGCACTGATTTCTAAAGGGGAGAGAAGGCAGCCATTTAGAAGACACTCTGCTCCCTGAATAGATACTTCCAAAACAACGGTACTGTTCAAGACACTGGATTAAACAAAATAAACAAATCTTGTTATTATGGATTTTATTACCTGTCTGGGAGGACACACAAAGACAGGCATGTGCCCCTCATCATGTGTGGGATAAGGAAGAAACTGCAATGTACAGGAAAGAGAGCTGAGGAAGGGATAGCATTTGAGAAGTCAGGGAAGGACTCTGGGAAGGAGGCACAAACAGAGACCCAAAGAAGGAGAGAAGGACGGGCCTGTGGAGTCCGAAGACAGCTCTGAGGAAAGGCTGGGGTTCAGGGTGGGGGCCAGCCTGTGCTTGGCACTGCCCAGATGAGAGCAGAGAAGCACAGGAGCTTTGCCGGAGGAGGTGACCTGTGGGAGATGAAGATTCAGAGTTTGCCTCAGGCAGGGGTGTGTGATGTTGGGCAGGGCTTTCAATTTTCTTTTTGTCCAATTGAAGTGGAAAAACTGAAGGGTTTGTGAGGAAGCAGGTAACATGGAAAAGGGTGGCTCTGATTGTCACATAACATTAAAAGCAGGAAGACTAGCCTGCAAGCACTGAGGTGACTGTAGTGGTCCAGGCAATGAGAAGATTTGACATAGTAGAGTGGTCAGTTCAGGAGGCTGTGGGAAATGCTCCCATTCAGAATTTATTCCCAAGGCATTGCTGGCAGGACTTCTTGGTGGATAAATTTTGTTGCTTGGCCAAAACAAGAAAATCAAAGATGATCCATGATTAGACTGGGCGTGGTGGCACGTGCCTGTAATCCCGGCTCTTGTGAGGCTACAGTTGGATTACTACAAATCCAATCTAGTGGTGAGACCCTGAACACTATTTTTATTTTGGCTTTAGAGATTGAACTCAGAACCTTGCAAATATGCTATATTCCTAGTGTTTTTTAATTTTTAATTTTGAGACAGAGTCTCACTACATCAGTAATTTGCTCATACTCGGGGAGAACATGCAACATGCAATGAATTGATGAATTCTGTCATCAAATTTTCTTCATTTAAAGAAATAAGGCTGACAGTTATAACAAATATAGTAAAACAGAGAAACAGAACTCAAGGATTAAACTGAAGATGAGAGAAAGGAGAAAAGATAGGAAAAAAGGCAGGGGGAAAACATGCAAGTATATATACAGGATCGCTGAGGTGATTGTACTATAACTTTCCATCAAGTTTTTGAAAATAGCAGTCAATGTGTAGAATTTTCACTTTGATGAACTGTACCCTGATATCTGTGATCTAAGCAATTACATTGAGGACAGCAAGATGTAATACAAAAATCATGCTTGAATACTTGTCATCTTGGTCTGCTAAATGTGAACAATTTTTAATGTCATATTAATCAATACTATACTCTTTTCAAATTTTTTTTTTTTTTTTTTTTTGTGGAACTGGGGATTGAACTCAGGCCCTTGCGCTCGCCCGAGAAGCACTTATTCCACTGAGCCATCTCCCCAGCCCCTCAAAATGAATTTTAAAAAAGACAAAAAGAAGGACAACAAAAATTTAAGGTTTTTGGAAAACAAGTGGTACTATGCAATCATATGTCCAATCTTGCATAACTATATCTGTTAATCTGAGCAACAGATTTGATGATTAAAAATAGATAATATAGACTGGCCAAATAGCTCAGTGGATTAAAGTGCCTGCAAGCAGGGGTCGGGGGTTCAATCTCTGAGCCTACTATGGCAGCCTCACTCCTGGGGTGCACTGAGATAGCGATTGAGACTGGGTGTGGTGGCACGCACCTGTAATCCCAGCTCTTGGGAGGCTGTAAACAGGCAGATCACATGAGTCCAATCTAGTAGTGAGACCCTGAACATCCTGTAGACCCTTCCTTATAAAAAAAAGATAATGTATCAACCATCATTAATTAGCTATTCTAGTTTTAAAAATCTTTAACACATGTACTGGTGTATGTTACCCTGTTTCTGATTTGTGTTCTTACTTTTGTCTTTTACTTTTCAAAATGACCAATTAAGATGAAAAGGAGTAAATTATTATTATTATTATTATTATTATTATTATTATTATTATTATTATTATTATTATTATTATTATTTTCATTTATGCACTTGGCACAGGGTCTCACTACGCAGTTCAGGCTTGTAGCAATCCTCCTGTTTTCAGTTTCCCTATCACTGGGGTGCGTGCTCCCCCGTCTGGACGCGGTCACTGTCTCAGCACTCCCCGGGGCAGGGCCAGCATGGCAGTGGGACCAGAGATGGAACCCTGTTCCCTGCATTTGCCAAAGCAGGTGCCTAGTTTGCTGAACTATCTCACCAGCCCTGAAAACAAGCAAATTATTGAGAAGATGTAGAGAATTATTTTCTATTGATAGAAAATCTTAAGCTCAATAGAAAATAAAGTCCAGAAGATTTGATAACAGGTGATGGGATGAAGGCAGGAGGAATGACTATAAAAACACTAGTCAGTATCATTGTCATGAAAAGATATTAGACTGGTAATTAAAAGTTAGAACACTGTCTAGACAGGAGAGAAGGGCCTGTATAAACTGTCTCTTGCAAGGTCTTCAAGCATGCAGCGTGCTTGAAGACTGGAGAACAGGTCCATTAGCTGAAAGTGCAGTGGTTTAAAAAACAAACAAACAAAACCCCAGCAACACAAAAATAAAACAAAACAAGGCAAAGCAAAACTGTTAGAAATAGACTGGCTCCCTAATATGAAGGTCTTTTTAGAAATTTTGAGTCCCATTAGCTATGGAACTCAAAGTTGGTTGAGGTTTTAACAGAGTTGACATGATTAATTTTGTGAAGATTATAACGTGACTATATAATGAAATGGTTCAGTAGCTTTAAAATATTCATTGCCGATTTTCTGGTGCATGGAGACTTTTGGGCATGTTGTAGCTGCCCAATTAATCTTTGAAGAGTGAACAAATAAACATAACTGGTCAATTGTTAGATAAAAGAAATTCTGAATGCAGGAGAACAGCTGGGACACTGTTTTTGAAAATCAGGTAAGAATTAATGTGTTAACTTGGAGAGGCAGAGCCAGATTTGGAAGATAAATTTGACAAAGAGTCAGCAAACTTTCATGGTAGCTTAAACAGAGCAACTAGACAGACTGAGAGAGAGGAGTGCAGGACGGCTCCAAAATGACCTTGTTCTTTCACAGGAACCGGAGGAGGAAAAACAATAATAGGATGAGGAGCAGTTTTTAATTCACATTTGAAGTGATTCAGTTTACGGATGCTTTACAAAGTAAAACACCAGTTCCAGTGCAAAAGGAGGCCAGTTGGAATATTAAATTTCATTTGTCACATTAGGAAGGAACAGGCCAGATGAGCATTGGGAAGTAATAGATGCCACTTCTCAAGGAGAGCTCTGTGAGAGCCACTGGAAGTAATCAGAAGAGAGAAGCTTGGGGACGCCATAGTCCCAGGGCCTGGGAACCCTTGTCCTGCCCAACCCAATTCCCTTTCATGAAATATTTCCTGTGGCGTCTATGTTCCCTCCCGGTGTGCTTCTTGTCAATATCTCTATCACCATCACATCTCCGGTGTTTGGGGAAGGTACTGCTAAACACTTCTCATACTTATTCATTATTTTAATGCCCCAGTCAAGGGTTGCTATTACTCTCTCTTTTGTTTAAGGCTTCTTTTATTTATTCATTTTTTGGTGGCGCTGGGACTTGAACCCAGAGCCTTGTGTGTGCTACACAAGCACGCTACCACTGAGCTATGGCCCCAGCCCCTCTATTACTCTTTAAGGCGCACTCGAAAGCAAAGGTAAGGAGAATTGCTTAAGCAAAAGCTGCTTTGTATAATTGCTTGGACAGTTACTGTTCTCTCATTGCTGAGACAAATACCTGACACTCAAAATGAAGGAAGAACAGGTTTATTTAGCTCACAGTTACTGGAAGTTTCAGTTCACACTTAGCGGGCTCCAAGGCAGAGCGGCACGTGGAAGGGAGCAACCTTTCCTGGCAGTGGCAAAGAGCAGAGAGCAAAGGGAATGGCAGCAGCCCAGGCAGTTCGCTAGCGTCTCTCCCCTCCTTACATTGTCATGCAGGTCACCTGCCCAAGACAAGCGCAGCATCTACATGTACAATAATGAATCACAAACTCAAGAGGCTGCCCCATGACTGCATGAGGCTTTGGGGGGGCCACCTGTACACAACCATAATGCTGGGAAATAGCTGAGCTGAATTTAAGCATAAATTTCACGCAAACTACAGGCAATTCTGTTGACTTCAGTTGGGTTTAATTGTATGGGTTTATAGGCTGTTCATTAAGACACCACTTGGCGTCCCGTGCTGTGGTCTGTCTGATCTATGTGTTCGCTCCTTTCACTACAGCCAGAGCTTCTGATGAGTAGGAATGCTCTGCTTCACTTTTCTGGTGGTCAAAATGTTTAGTGAAAGCGTGGTATTATGAACACATTCTTAAGGCATTAGCAGGAGAAAAAAGTTGGAATGTCTAGAATATAAAGAGGTGTTGGGGCCAGGGAGATAGTGCAGTAGAATAAGCCTTTGCCTGGCAAGCACAGGGTCCTGAGTTCAATCCCCAGTACCACTAAATAAATAAATAAATAAATAAATAAATAAATAAATAAGTGGTGATATAGGGTAAGAGAAAAATGGGAAACAGAAAATGTTAAGGAAGAAATGCTTCATGAAAGTTTAAATGCATTGAAAGCCCTTTATGATTTCTAGCTTAGATTTTCTGTTTTATTATCTTTCCTGTGATTGGGATTTTTGTACATTTATGTGCCATCTGTTATCTTTAAAGATCCATGGATGCTGATTTTGTTTTGAAGTTGAAGACCACTTTCTCTAAAACCTAACAAAACAAATGTATAACACGAAAGCAAAGGTCTCTGTTGAAGTGTAGGCCTCTCTGAGCTCTGCTTATATTTTTCTCTTATTCTATCTGAATGTGTGCCCTGAGAGTTTTAGAAAGCATGCTTCTTGATCATTCCCTCAATTTACATTTGCTGTTTCTGCTTTTAACATGCTCCTTCCTTCAGCAAAACTGAGTGAACTATTGGCATTTTCCATTCCTTCGGGGGTATCTGCTTTTAAATATGCTCTTCATTCACCTTCAAATAGCTCCACTGACCTAACCTCCGCCACTTCCCTTTCACCTAAGTTACTTCTAATATTTCAAGATTCAGTTTAAAAAATGATTATCTAAGCCATACAGCAGTCACCATAGATCTTTAGAAAAATCTCCCTTGAAGCGCGCGCGCACGTGTGTGTGTGTGTGTGTGTGTGTGTGTGTGTGTGTCACAGTTTTTGCAGCTCTTATCTGCACTTGCCATTTTCCTTAAAATTATGCAATTAAGGTAAGAATTAGGATAAAGAACATTTATTTTTTCTTTCAGCAACTGTAGAATGTAGTAGGTACACACACTGATGGATGGAAAATGAATCTTTCACAACCCAATTGTGTTATATTCTGTAACATTCATACTTTATCAAACATGTTTAATGACATTTAACTGTATTTTTCATCAAGAAAATCTGAGACCTATAATAGACTCCTCAAATTTTCCTCACCTTCAGTTTATTTTCTTTATTTTTAATTTTTTATGTATTTAGTACAAGTTCTACAGGGACTCACTACACAGATCGGACTCTAGTGATACTCCTGTTTTTAGCCTCCCAAGTGCTGGGATTACAGGCATCCAATCCCACCATGCTCATTCCCATTCACTATCTCAGAGCACCCCCGGGCAGGGCCTGCACCACATGCCAGGGATTGAATCCCATTCATTTTCTTTTCTAAGCATGGGACTGAAGACTAATTTTGTCATCAAGGTGCATAAACTTAAGCCTGTGGGACAAAAGTTTATTCTTTAGAATATTTTAATCATAAATTATTAATTTTATGAATTTTATTATATTGAATAATCAGTACTTCACAGGAAAATCACAAAAATAAAGTATTAAACTTATAATATTCATTGTTTGTAAATCAGATTAAAATTTCCAACATGGACTCTTTGGGTATATGAAGCCTAAAAAAGGACAATAAAAATAAATTCTTATATCAGCTATCATAAAAATGCCAATACCACTTTACAAAAAAGATAATTTTACTTGAATTGTCACACCTACGGCTATCTGCACACATGACAACAGCATGTTTCATATACATGCATTGCTGACACTTGAAGCACATATGTTTGACTTCCTGGATGTTTTGTAGGACATACTTGACATGCTAGTGGCCTTGGTGACTTGCCAGGTGGTTCTTATTGTACTACACAGTGTGTACTTAACAGGAACACAAAGTATCAGTACAATAAAGTATTAAGATCTTTGTATGTATTGTGCATTTAGATTAAAGGTCAACATTTTCACATCAGCTGTGTGCTTGCTTGCAAAACCTAAAACACAAAATTGGAAACAAATTCCTATATCAGCTATTAGGAAAATACAAAAGAATTCTGCCACAAAAATAAACTGTACATTAACCGTCATATCCAAGGCAGTTCCCCTTTGAAAGTTTCATACTCCACGCATGCATCTCACTTACACAGATAGTGCATGGGCTACTCTACCACACAAATGCATTTTGCTTCAACTGTCACACCTAAGGCAATCTTTACACATGAAAAGGCATGCTCCACACACAAGTATCACTGACACTGACAGTACATACGTTTTGTTTTGCTATACCTTCCTTAGGGCACAGTTGAATTCTTTTTTTCCCTATTATAGCTGTCCTTCATGGTGCTCTGCCTACCTGTTTACTCCTCATCTCTCACCAGTGTGCTCTAAATTTTTTTTTGTGTAGTTCCACAAGCAGAAACATTTTGTTTTTCCTCTGCTTTAAATAATCTCTTATTAGCTCCAATCCCAAACAACTGAGAAAATTTCTCCATCATATTTTGCTCTTGTTGCTTCCTTTGTAAGCAATCAAACTACTTACTCCACCCATGTTTAGGGTGAAGTAAGACACAATCATTGGCCAATGCTTTGTGTTTCAAGTGACATTAGAGTTGCTGTGCAACTGACCAACAATATCTGCTCCACTTTTGCTAAAGTTGTAGGAAGTTCTCATGTTAGGCTTCTGTTTTCTTGAGATTTCCCTACCAACATTTGCATTATGGTGCAATGTTGACATCCACAGTACCCATTTGTTCTTATTTACCACAAAGGCCAATGTTACACCTTTATGAAATCCAAAGATTGTACTATATAGTCCTTTGATTTGAAATTGCAACATTTCATTTGGAATTCCTGCTTTGTTCTTGCATAATCTTGTTGTGTTAGTCACCTGCATTCTATTGGAAAATATAACATCAATGGGAAGCTGGGAAGCCAATTGTCCAACGTCACATGTCAAATGTTCAAGGACAAATGTTTAAGTTGAGATCACAGTAAGTCTTTGCATTTACAAGGGCATTAAAATTTTATGTCATATTTTGATCAATC
>NW_004524620.1:6612699-6616949 GCF_000260255.1 Octodon degus | reverse complement strand
GGAGGAACAGAAGCTTTCGCCTGATCCTCCCTTTTTATTCTTATTATTTTTGCTATTTTCTGTCACCATGAACTGTTGCACTCTGCCATGTGCTACTTTGCCTTGGAGCCAGCTAAGTGTGGACTGAAATCTCCACAAACTGTGAGCTAAATAAACCTTTCCTTCCTTGATTTTTTTGTCTCAATTATTTTGTCTCAGCAATGAGGGAAAAGTAATCGAGACGCCCATGAATGCTTTTGGTTCAGCTAGTGAGATGGCAACATAAATACATTTTTGAATATTGCCATTGGTGCACACAGAGTGTTTTACTTGCATTTCGGTTTTTGTGTATTTCACAGCGTCTTGTACAATTTGTGCGTTCTCGTTTCCCGCACCGGGTGGCAGTGCTGGTGTCCTGCTAACCCTTTTCATTCCTGACAAGGCCTTTCCTTTATTTTTGGACCTGGTTCTGACATTGGATCATTCCATTTGGTTTCATGGATAGTTCGTGTATAGTCAAATAGACATCGCTGTCTTCCTTCCCATTGGAATCAAGGAGGTCTGTACTCTTTGTGTCTGTATTAGTTGGTTCCTGCTGTATTTCACTGTCACAGGAACTTGGGCTCACATGGCCAAGTTCAAGGCCATCATTCCCATTACCCTTCTCCCCTTCCTCCTGCACACTCTTCTGTTATGAAAAGATGGATTTTACCATAATGGATCATCTTCACCATCCATGCATGAGTAATCTGATGATTTACTTTTGATCTCCTCCAAAACTCACAAATCTGGTTTTTCATGTGTCCTGAATTGGGATGTTTTCATGAGAAATTAAAATAAAATATAATAAACCATTTTCTTTTTAGAGAATTCTGGAGTGGTATGGGTCTACTGGACCCTCGTTGATGCTGGGTAAGCATAAATAAAATGAAGTCGCACAGAACATATGGTGGGGAAAGTCCAGCCTTCTCATTTTTATACATGTACACACACCTTGCTGTTCACCATACCAAGAGGGTAAACACATAGATTGCTTCTTGTATCCTTCAGGGAAAGGTACTGACATTCACATCTGGTTATTATTATTATAAATTACAAACCTATAGTAGGAATATTTATTTATGGTAGGCCTTCTGGACCCTGCCATAAGTGTCTGGGGATAATGGTCTGTTTTCTCCAACTTATTAGAGCTGACTGTGAATCCCAGTAACTAACAGGGAGTGTTAAAATTGATTTCTACGAAATTCACCACAAAATTGTGTGACAGAGTTCACACAAATATTTGCAAGTTGAAAATAAATAGACTGGGACTAGTCCTCATGACTGAAAACCTATTTCCCTATAGTTTTTTTTTCTGTTTTTATTGAGGTAAATAACTATTCAAAGCAAATAAACAATAAACTGCAAGTAATTCATGCAGTATACAATTTAGAGCATTTGGAACTCAACCAATTCTGTATACACTGCTAAAAACTTGTACATATTGATCCCTATGTTCATGTGTGTGTTTTTATATACTCATTCCATTAAATATAGTGAAGGAAAATGTGTTTTTCTAAATACCTCTAATGGAAGAGGTACCAACTGTTTTATTTGAAATAGCACCTTCTCAGCAATATTAAACTTTTCTTTTACTTAAAAATAATTGATATACTTAAATAAAATTGATGTACTATGTGGACTGAACTTTATATGATAGAATCAGAAAACCTCCTTATTCCCTGCACCTCCCACCTGAAGGTCCAGTGCCCTTTCTTCCTTTCTAACTGGTGACATTTCAGGCCCAAACCATAGCTTGTCTGATCGCTTCTGTCTCCATCTGATTCCAGAGCACCAGGGCCTACTTAATCAAACTTCCAGCTCACATTGGATTCACATCTTCTTTCTCCCTGCAGTGAGCAGGCCTCGTGTGAGCAGGGAGCCTGCGGAGGGCAATGGGAATTCCATCAGATTTTGCTGCCGTTTGTCTCTTGTCTTCCTCCTCTACTGGTCTTATGACTCTGGTGCTCAGGGTCAAGCATGAGAGGGGAACTGTACATACTGGTACTGGGCCTGCTGACCCCAAGTTGTAGCAAAAAGACAACTCTGAGACTGGAGTGCTGTGTTTTGGTTTTGCATGCAAACATCCCCTATTTCATTTCCGACTACAACACCTCATTTTCTCACACATACTCTTCACCTTCATTTCTCCACAATTGTTTTCCTCTGAGGCCACTACACACACCAGGGAGCCATTTTTACTGAAAGATTTTCCATGCCACCAGAGTCTGCCTATTTTGACCTAAGGGAAACCTCACTCCTTTCTGTTGTCCAACAAGTGCTGATGCAGGCAACCTTATTCTGCCTTCTGTTTTGGAGTTCAGGAATCAGGAAGTCATCACCACCATCTCAGTGTCCCCCAAATTGAAGAGGACATATTTTTTTTTATTTATTTAGTACACAGTCTACAGGGTCTCATTACACAGATTGGACTCATGGTGATCTCCTGTTTTCAGCCTCACAAATGTTCATTCATCATATTCTTATGGCAGAAAAGAAAGAGCTGAGAAATTTCTCTACAAATTTCCTGCTGGGACATAAGATTCCATCTCTGGCTTACTGCACAGAGAAGGGGAAAAGCCACACAGTCTCAAATGGTACTAGGCACATGGGAAGATTGCCCCCAATCTTCTGTTATTGGAGCAAATTCACCCTTAAAAACTGAAGGTATTAAGAAGTTACATTTCTTTTTGTATAGGTCTTGCTTTATCTTGGTCTTAACCATCCAGCAGAAAAGTATGAAAATGAAGTATAAAAAGTAAATCCATATTAATAGGTTGAGCTGTAAAAGGCTCAAGTCAACAACTTCTGACACTGCCAGTCCTATGGAAAACCCACTACTATTATGGACTACAGGACTATATTGGAATATTTTGCTGAATTCACACACCTACAATATTTAAATGACAATGGAATACCCTTCTCTGACAAAACTAAACAAAAAAGAGGGATATAAATGAATGACCATTTTGTATCTGTATATTCAAAATAGTATAGATATACAGCTGCATTTTCTTAACTCAATGCGTAGAGAGATTTGTTCTAATAGTGTTTGTGGACAGGATATCATGTCTGCATCTTATACGATGAATAACCACTGAGACAACAATATGCAATGTATTATTGAAACTGTGCTAGTAATTGGTTTTGAAACTCTCATTGCTATTTATTTCTCAGTAAAATTATCTTAAAAAATAAAAAATGAAAAAAACCAAAACCCCAAAACTCTGAAGGTATCAGACTTATTGTCCTCTGATGGAATGACTTGGTACAATTTTAAGACAATAAAGGAAACCTTTTTATCAGATCTCACAACATTATGTTGTTGCTTTCTTCATTTCTGTGAATTCCTTTAATTCACAGTATGGTTCCAGACATGGAAGTAGCAATATAGAAACAGTAGAGGGCCCAGAAGGCATATCTGTCTTTGAATAACTTGGTATATTTCAACCAAAATGTAAGTAAAAACATGAGTGGAAATACTCCTCTCACAGTAATTAAAAATTTCTATTGTAACACTACAGGAACTATTGTTTGTTTAAGCAATTAGTCTACATCAGTCTTTCTTATCCAGAGTGATTTGTATTCATTGAGAAGCACATTTCCTTGGGATCACTGAATGCTGCATAATGACATTCCAAGACCTTGAGGCACCACTTCCTTCCTTCTTATTTGACGAGGGATTTGAGAGATAATTTTATACACAGATTCATTTCTGTATAACAGTGGGAACTGGATAAAAAGAGTTGCTCATAAAATAAGACAGATGAACTGCTTTTAAGATAGAAGAACACTAATCAAAATCTAGGATTCATTCACGTGTACATAAAAATTTGAGTTCTGAAAGATATAAATCAGGTTGTGAATAAGTCGCCCAGCAGAGTAACAAGACTCATAATGATGGTTGAAACTATTCTCTGGATGTACTAATGTGTGTACATATGCATACATATATATGTGTACCCTGTATGATATGTTTGTATAGCATGCAAATAACAAGTGTGATAGCATTTGGATAAATATTTTGTGGACCCTTAAATTTAAATAAAATTCTTTTTTGTCATAGCAAGAATTAAATATGAGATCTTTGCATTGATCTCTATCCATAGGCCCTCCATTCTTTTTCTTTTTTTAAATTTTGAGACAAGGCCTCACTAATATTCCTAGGGTAGGCTTGAATTTGGGATTTTCCTTCAGCCTCCCTGAGTGCAGGGATTATAGCTGTCAGTCAA
>NW_004524620.1:6607614-6612044 GCF_000260255.1 Octodon degus | reverse complement strand
GTATAATAATAAATTAATATTATGCCATAGTATAATGTACTATGACATAATTTAAAGATTACTAGTGTTAGAGAATAGGGTGTTAATGAGAGATATCATCCGTGAATACCACTAACAGCATAAAATATTTGAAATTAATAGGACTTAAAAAATGAAGGAAATGTAATGCTGGTGGGAGTTACTTAGAGATTTCTGATAATAATAATGACTAAATACATTCAATAATTTTTATACTTGTTTTAATCATATTTAACAGACCTCTTACTCTATTTTTAGTTGTGTGAGAAAAATTTCAGTGCTTTGACAGGCCATGTAAGGTCCTCACTAAAAATCTTTATGAGCCAGATAATGCTTTAGAAGTAAAGTTGAAATTTATCTATTTAAGTGAAATGCCAAAGTCATACTAATACTTAAAGACCCAAGTCTTTTAAGATGGTAGTTGAAAATGGATGTAAACCATTTCTAGGATCACTGATGGTTAAACCCCTTGGCTTGAACCATCTTAACGCTTCTCTGTGGCATCTTTGGTAAATAGAGGAGTGCACTGTGCAAGAGAAAGAGTATTAGATGAAAGACTAGAAGAAATCTTGGTGAATAAACTGGCATCACCTAGAACAGAGTGCTTGGAGGGAAATCTGGTTGCTGCAGTTCTGAACCTTATAGGTGACATGCAAGAGAGAACTGGAAGAATGAAGTAGGTATACGTGAAATATTAGAGAGGAGACTAGCTATTTCAGTAGCTTGGATAATGTAGGGAAACATTTATTGGAAGGAAAGAATAAAGAGTCCCACACTTCCGATGTTGCTGTCAATCGAAAGTGGGAGCCCAGTGGCGACCTGCCCTGCTGGGCGTGACCCTGGGAGCTGAGCCTCTAGGAGGGAGAACTGAGCGTAGGACTTTGACATGGCCAGATGTGATAGCTTCAAAAGGCAGCTTTTGTGAAGCTGATGCGTTTACCTATTTTTTGAAAGAGAAGGATGGTAAGTGGAGAGACAGGCATCTCCTGGAATGCAGCCAGGCAGGGAGACGCCAAGGCCACGGTGTGGAGCCAGCTCCTGGTTCTCAACAACTCTGTGCCTCTAAACCAATGGTGGAAAAGCTAGAAACCCTTTTCTTTTCATTTTGTCTAGCTGTTGGAAAGCCACAGCAGCCGCCAGGATGGAGCGTCTGTAGCCTGGCTGCTGCCAGGCAGGGGCAGGTGAAGTGGCAGATAAGCCCTGTGCCTGCCGGCTGCGGCAGTGCTGCCCGCTGGGCTCTGAGCTGTGCAGCGTGCCAGGCGGGGTGGGACCTGCTAGCTTCACGGACATGGTCCTTGTGGTTCGCACTAAGCTGGAGCTCGGAAGGGCCTTCTAGGAAACACAGATTTATGTTAGCTAAATCGATGACATGCAAAGGTACCATGGTAAAAATCTCAAACATCTCTAGCACAGGACAGTGAAAAATTTAATTATATCAGAATTACCTGGAAAACATGGGTTGCTGGGATCCACTGGTTTATGTTTTGGTAAATGAGCTTTTGTTCAAGTTTCTTCAGGAAAACAGAATCCAGATGGTGCTGTGCATGTACTGCACACAGATAGAAAGGGTCTACTGTAAGCGATTGACTCGTGTGATTTGGGGGCAGGTAAACCTCGAGTGAGCCAGGCAGCCTGGAGGTGCAGGGAAGAACAGATGCCATGGCTTGGCCCGGAAGGCCATCTCAAGCAGCTTTTTCTTTGGGAAACTTCGCTGTTTTTCTTTTAAGACTATCACCGAGTGAATGAAGCTCAGCCACACTATAGAAGGCAGCCTGTTTTAATCAAAGTCTGATTTAAATGTTACTCACACTTTATTTGTACAAATATCCAGGTACTTTGATCTAGACAAGTTGACACACATAGCTCACCATTGACAAGAGGTCTGATGTAGGACCTAAACATCGGCGTTTCTATCCAGTTATCCTAGTTGGGCATGCAATGTGAACCTTTCTGTTGAGATTTTCTGTGCATCCTTAAACTTCGTGTTCAACTGCAGATCAGGGACATGCTATGCCCTGATTGGCTTCCACTAATCCCAGTTTTCCTGGGAAAAATGGCCAACCAACAGATCTACCACAAAACGTACATTGCATTAATCGTCCTGTAATAATACAGAAATATATTTAACTTTATATAGGTGAAATACTTGAACCCACTTCCCTCTCAGTAATGGAAAACCTGGAACTCATAATCATAGCACCGACAAGATATTAGGTCCACTATGGAAGTGGAGAAGCAGATCTTGCTTGGCACATTTGTGACTGCCAGGCAGGATTTATGTGGTCTGGAGACTCTACGAACCAGAGATTGGATAACGTGGCTCTTCACTTCAGAATAATTATAATGTGTACCTGCCTCACCTTAAAGGAACTTTATGGCTTTCATGGGTATAGTGGCTGATAGCCACAGGATTTTGAGGGGTATAAGAAGTGGATTACAGGAATAAATAATCATTTTCATGATCTAAGCCCTTCAAACATTTAAATTATTTCTGTCAAAAGCATAATTTACATAAGAAAACTGAGTAGCAGCTGTTTTGTTGTCCAAAACAAACCATGGATATAAATCCTCAGTTGTACTCAATTATACTCATTATATTGCTATATTAAAATAATTCCTGTCAATATTTTAAAGCATATTTTTATTGAATTTAGCTAATGAGTCTTTTCGCACTGTTTCTCAGTGTGATTAATCCTGCTATGTCAATTTTACTGGATTAAGAAATGTCGATCAGATTAGTGCCTACGCTCCTGTGCGTGTCCGGGGAGGTCACAGAGGTTTGGCCAGAGTCCCCCGAGATCTCTCGCCTGAGCTCCACGTGCTTCCTTGCTCCGCTCGTTAGCTGCCGCTGTGAACTACGCAGCTTTGGTCGGCCCAGGCCTTCCACCGTGGCCTTCCTAGCTGGGAACCAGTCAGCTGTGGCCTGAACCCCCCAAACTGCGACCCAAATTAAATCTTTCTTCCTTTAATTTGTGTCCCCCGACCAGACAGCTGGTGGATTCCTGGGCCACAGGTGGTGTGTTCCTCAGCGTTGCCTCCTCCGCGTGCTGAGAGCCAGGACAAGCAGCGAGCGGGGTCGCGCCGAGAAGCCGTGCTGCCTCCAGGACCAGCTCGTGCAGCGGGGCTGCTGGCGGCGAGCTCTTCCCCAGCAGTCTCGCCAGTTACAACTGTCTGTGCCACCTACCACTTTTGTGAGGGTCCCTGGGGCTTGCCCGCTACTGCTGGTATCTGTTCTGGGCGACCCTTCCGGTTCTGGGACTTTCCCAACGACGCCTCTCCAGCTTTCCCTTATGCCGGGTCAGCACCATGGAAGTCCGACACAAATAACAGATTGTTTTTAAATGGCCTTTAATCATCCGTTTAACACCCCTTTCACCAAGGTCACGCGTACAGTACCTTCTAGATTATCTTGTCTTTCACGTGCGGCAGTAGGCTGTGTGACAAGGACGGTGCCAGCACCTGGGCACATGCAAGACAGCCCAGTGGCTGCAGGGTGGGAGAGGAGCTCTTTACTTTAAAAGGAAGGCCGCATGTACGCAGTGAGATCTGAGATGTGCTTTCCTAGCTATCCAGCAGCACAGGCTCATCCTGAGACATTGTATTCAGAACTGCAAAAATCAAGTAGCTACTTTTATTTTCTTATGACTGATCTGCCTTTCTGTATAGAACCCCATATTGCAGGGTTGGCCAAATAGATCAGTGCATTAAAGTGTCTGCAAGCAGGCGCAGGGCCTGGGGTTCAATCCCCCGGTCTGCTGTGATGCCGCCCTCCTCTCTCCAGGGGCGCGCTGAGACTGCGATTGAGACTGGGCGTGGTGGCTGAGCTGTACTCCCAGCTCTTGGGAGACTAAACAGGCGGATCACTATGAGTTCAATCTAGTAGTGAGACCCTGAACACCCTGTAGCCTCTTCTCTAAAATTAAAAAACAAAAACAAAAACAAAAACAAAAACAAAACACACCCTCTATATTGCTAATGGTTGCAGAGGGAATAAATGTTTTCCTACCTGGGAAAGTTACCTCAGTTTAATCTTGCTGTGTAATTTCTTAGAAACTCCAGTCTCTCCCAGCCAAGGGTCTTCTCTTCCGCCGTGCCTTTGGGGGCCTATTGGCGGAAGCAGGTTAGGTGTGGTACCTGGTGACAGTTGGAAAGCGCGGGGCCTGGCTCCCACTGCTAAGGCTATTTTGCATTCTCGTGGATTTGGTTTCACTGCTGCTAAGTAATTTCTTCAGTCTGGCTTGTCTGCGTAGAACTGTCATTTCTCCGCAGTGCCTTGGTCGTTCTCTAAATGGGGCCTCCTTCCTCTTGCTGACAGTGCCGTCGCTTAGCCTGCATTTGTCTCCCAGGGAATCCTCGGCTAAAGACCTCACTGTGCTGCCACCCTTCCGCAGTTCTCTAAGGATTCTTTTTCT